>NC_072790.1:137300880-137603911 GCF_028583425.1 Eublepharis macularius
GTATATGTGTGTTTGGATTCTCTGCTGCTGCAGTGGCTGCTTTGCAGAAGTGCTGCTGCTTGGAACTCAAGAGTAAATAAAATAAATTCAGAAGCTGAGATCCCTGGGATATGGAAGCTTAGATTCTAAGGGGCCACTCCATTTGCCCATGTACCATTGTACAAGCAGAAGCCCATATAGGCCCTTATAGGCCCTTATCAGAATTTGTTTCATTCATGCTTTTTCTACTTGCACAAACAGTAGCACAAATACACAGAGCAAACATGACATCTAACATCCCTAACCAAGGATGTCCAGGGCCCTGGGTAGCCCCAATAAGGCTGGTTTCAGGGAGAGAAACACATATAAATGTTCCTGCCATTGAAGCAGCAGCATCTGTCACCAGAGCAGGAGTAACCACAGAAGACGCTAGCCAAGGTTTTGCTTTTGCGTTATTTTTTCGTAAGCATTCTTCAATGCTTTGAAGAGTGAGATCAATGGCCCATCACCTGCAGAAATCGAAACAATCCTACTTCAGTACCATTGTTTGTTTGAACTATAAGAAGTTATGCCCAAAACAAAAACTATTTTTATCTAAATGAACTGTTCCCTTAACCAGCAGTGTACTTGACACTTGACCACAATGAGACAATTCATTTAAATTTCCTTAACGAGTGCTAAATCATCCTCTCAGTCAACGTGGGGGGAAATATAGAGCTGCCCATCAAAGAACTAAATAATTTGCTGTTACTTTGGCTGGCTAAATGCTTTCATTATTTTTGGCATTAGCATAGGTCTACAAAATAACCATTTACAACAAAAGCCCTGCATTTTATAGTGATCTACAGCATTTCTTTCTATTCAGAGTGCCCTGTGTGTCACACTGTTAAACGCTGACTATTTCTTAGATGTGGAGCTTTTAAAGATGATTTACTTCTTGGGGAAATAATGAAGCCCAGAAAAATGGACCAAGGGAGATGTAACTATAACTCACTAGGATGCCACACTTCAGTGAAAACATGCTGTATCTGTAGCAATACATAGGTTTTTTAAAAGACCCATTTGTTCTATAAAAATCCTTCTTACAGCCATTGATACCTCATTCATTTATTCAGGCGGACACTTTAATAGCTGTCCAGCAAGACAGAAATCATTATGTCTGTATCTATGTCATGGCGATTTGTCATAGTACATCATCTCAGGGTATCAATGCTGTCTTACTTGGCTAAAACGCAAAATCATCGTGTTGACTAGGTAGATAGATAACAGTAATGGCATTGTCTTTAAAAAGTTGTTTTTTAATTGGATAGTGGTTTGCCTAACTGATCTACTGTTTTGTCAAAAAGACCTAACAGTACAATCCTAAGAACACTTTCTAGGAAGCAAGCCCCACTGAATAGACCTGAGTAGAATTCTGAGTAGACCTGCATAGGACTGCTCTCTTATATTTTTAGTTGACAAAGGTTTTTTGGGGGGGGGAGGGATTAATTTTAAAAGGACATCTTACTGATGAAATAAAACAAGTACACTGAAAGCAGTAATTTTTTTTTGTATTAAGAGACTAAAGAAGACCTAGATATTCGAATTTCACCTACAAACCTATTTTTAAACAAAGTACTTTTACAGTACTGGGATACTGTATGTAGTACAAAGACTTTCCATGCTTACTCAGAATTCACCATTCCCAGCAATGCATTTCAGATAAGAAGTCATATATTGGATTATTTGTTTGTAAACTTGTCCAGGTACTACAAGATCATACATTCACTGTCTGATGAATGGGAGATTCCGCTTCTCCCAAAAAATCATCATACTGTTTGGCAGCTATATGATTTGCTGAGCCCTTACTTTATATTAGCAAAAAAGGAAAGGGTACATAGAGGGACTTCCTCCACCGTATGTGCAGGAATATGTATGAAAACTGCCTTTGCAACACCTCACAGAAGTTACTGGGACAATTATTTTGAGGATTAAAGGCAAGGTGGTAGCTCTGAATTACATAAAAATAGCTAATGTGTTCACTCTTCAATTTTCAAGTCACTAAGCCTGCTTTGTCACAGCTGTGTAATACTCTTCCTTATCTCAGCATGACCTCCTTTAATATATACGATTAAAATACCGTAGACTTCTCCCCTTCAGTTTGAACAAGTTGTCACAGAAAATAAAAAAACTCCACTTTTTTCCCACAAGGAGTCTGATCTGCTATTGGGTGAGCAAATTTAACTTAGGATTTAAAACATTCTTCTCTTATACCCCAAGGTTTAGGTAGATCATAGGGTTAGGGCTCAGTTGTTAACATGACATTTACCATGGTAAATGCTCCTAAAACCGCTGTGTACCCTGTCATTTAAACTAGCCTGACAAAATTATTTTCCCTGTAAGATTATATTCTTGCACTGAACATTTTGCCAGGTGGCTGAGTCAGTGGCACAACTGCACATTCATTTATAAATGATTCAGTAGAAAATACATTGATTTTGAACTGTTGCTATAAAAACAAAGCATGGGAATTCCAAGTAAATTATAACTAACATATGTAAATTGGCTTTCAACTCAACATCTGTTTCTATTTTTATCTTATAATTGGTTTTCTGCTGTTAAACACAACCCTACACACACACAGTTCACTTTGTGTATTTACACATAGGTGTTCTCTAACTGCAAATTAATTTATTTTCTAACTATGTCAACAATTACTTAATGCAAATAAGTCTGCCTCAGCATAAGTATTTTAAACAGAGGGATATGCCTGTTCACAGCCCGCAACTGCCAGCTTTGAGAAGCCAACAGTTCATCGGCATTAAAGTCACACCAAATAAGGAAGCTAGCTCAGCACCAATGGTTACCATTGGCTTAGCTGATTTAAAATCACAGAAGTAAGGTCACCAGCCTCCAGGTGGGGCCTGGAGTTCTCCTGAAATTACCACTGCTGTCCTGGCTATAGAGAACAGTTCCCCTGAAGGAAATGATGTCTATAGATAGCAGATTTTATAACAGCACATTAGCCCTCTCCCCTCTCCAAACTCCACCCTCCCCAGGCACCAGCCTCAAATCTCCAGGATTTTCCCAAGCTGGAGTTGGTGACCCTACTTAGTACTCTTGGACTACCCTGTTTTGATATCTCGCCCAGTGCTAAATGGATCAAGGCTGATTATAGGATTTACATTCTAAGGGGAGTGAGAAACTTTTACATGAAATTATATATAAAATACATATATGTATGTATGTATGTATGTATGTATGTATTTTCTCCAGGCCACAGATTTTTACAATAACCTATTGGTGCAAAACAATGAAGACACTTTAAAGTCTTGTAATAAACACTGGCCACAGATATAAGACTCTTAGTGCTAATGTATGCAATATTATTGGTTGCCCCTTCCTTCAGAAGTCTGAAGATCAAGGCAACTTTTGCAGGTAACCTTGCTTTAAAGAGCATGGGAGGGCCCCATGATGAGTCTACATAACTACTGACATTCATAAAGAAATGGAACCCCACCCAAAGCCTGGCCATAACAACACTTAATTCATTGTATACCTTATTGGGACTAGACGTGGGCACAAACCAAAAAAAAAACCCCGAACCATGTGATTCGTGGTTCGTAGCATTTCACGGAACCTCGAACTACGAACTTCTGACCTTTTCCCAGTTCGTGGTTTGTGGCATTTCAACTGCCCTGCACCGGCTGTTGAAGCCAGTGCGGGGTATTTGAAACAGACAGCCCCTTTCTTCTGCTGTCTGGGCAGCAGGAGAACAGGGCTATCAGTTTCACAGATCCCGTGCTGGTTTCAGCCGATGGGCTGAACCCGACATGAGGTCTGTGAAACTGACAGCCTCTTTCTCCTGCTGCCAGAGTGGCAGGAGAAAGGGGCTGTCAGTTTCACAGACCCCCTCACTGGAACCGGTGTGGGGTCTGTAAAACTGACAGCCCAGGCAGCAGGAAAAGAAGCTGTCAGTTTTACAGACCCTGCACCTGTTCCAGCATGGGGTCTGTGAAACTGACAGCCCCTTTCTCCTGCCTCTCTGGCAACAGGGAATGAGGCTGTCAGTTTCACAGACCCCGTGTCGGTTCCAGCGTGGGGTCTGTGAAACTGACAGCCTGGACAGCAGGAGAAAGAGGCTGTCAGTTTCACAGACCCCACATCGGCTTCAGCCCATTGGCTGAACCCAGTGCAGGGTCTGTGAAACTGACAGCCCCTGCACAGAAGAAAGGGGCTATCAGTTTCACAGACCCTGCGCTGGCTTCAGACAATGGGCTAAAACTGGCACAGGGTCTGTGAAACTCCGAACTGGCCACAGAATGGCTGGAAAAATTCGTTTGTTCCGAAAAACGCGTTCCCATGGAACGCATGTTTCAGTGCAAATGAACCAGCCATTCCATATGGAATTTTGTTCCGTGGTTCGTTTCATGCCCATCTCTAATTGAGACCAACTCAATGCTGCATAACAGTGTGCAAGATTTTAAGCTTGCCAGAACCTTTCACTGGGCCAGATGTTACCAAAAAAAAAGGAGTAGAGGGAAAAAAGCAGATTTTTCAGGTCATGTTCTTAGGATCTGTTCAGCCCAGCATCTCATATGAATGCTGCGCAGACTTGTCTTTTGAATTGCAGTTCATAGAAATTTCTCAGATAACTTTGCTACCCATTCCAAAGGTTTGAGTTTGTACAGGAAAAAATGTATGCCCACTGTAATGTATGAACAAAAAGAAATGCATGATTGCCTTGCTTGTCAACTGCTATTATCTCTCACAGTTTCAAACATTCCTATCTAGGTGCTGGAACTAGCAGAGATGGCTAAACATACTTTTTTTTTAAAGAGAAAAGACAATATCTACATTTATTGCTGACTCAAAACCTCTTAGAGACTTTTTGCATGAAACAGACAGAAATGAATTGATGATTTGTGGTTTTGACAATCAAGAAAAAAAATAGATAAATAGGAAAAAAGAGAGCTTTTTTAAATCATAGAGTAAGAGATAATTTTATAATTGTACTTGTATTTGCCTTAAAGAAAATCAGAAGCCTTTCTTTTGTTTTCTTATCCGCCCTGAGCCTGCGAAAGCGGGGAGGGCGGAATATATATATAATAAATTAAAATTAAATTAAATTAATTTATTTTATATTTTCTTTTCTCTCTTTTCCCCTTCTTTTTCACATTTCTTTCTTTCCTTCTTTTTTTTATTCTTTTTATGTTCTATGTATTTTGTTACATTTTGATATTTGTATATTGTCTGTTTAAATAAAAATAAACTTAAAATAATTCCAATCTAGGGTACATAGATTCCAATAAACCCCAAAATTCCTCTTGATTAAAAGCGTTTAATGAGAGACAGTAATGTCATGAATCTCTCAAAGTACTTCAGACAACATTCAAAACAATGTTCTTCTCATTGACAAATATGAAGGAAGTGAGGGAAGTGAGGAAATGACACTATTTTCATTAGAGCTAAAAGCATATGATATGAATGAGGTTTCGAGCACTGGCACTGACTGCAATAAATTACCAAGTGTGAATTCTGTTTGCTGAAATGGACTCAATTTATCATTTTATTGAAAAGGTTCCATTATGTTAATGTCTTATAAAAACACTTTCTCCTATTTCTAGAAGGTCAAAAGGGGACACAAATTTTTAGATTTAGAACTATGCTAGGGCCCCAAACTGAAGTATCAAGCATCAATAAGGCTAGCAGGAGACATGTACCTAAGAGTCAATCTTCAAGGGCTTTAGAAAAAAATTACTTTTCTAGCTACAGAAAAGAAACTTGGCTTTTATTTTTAGCAAATTATTGCTTATTTGAAAAACTTGATAGAAACACCTATAGTAAATTGTTTCTCACTAGTAACAGAAATAGAAAGGTTTTTTTTTTTTAATTAAGAACTCTTGTTAAAAAAGCCACATGAAACAGTGTGTTATATTCTTGTGGCACATTGCCCAGATTCACACTAAGGGTAAACAAATTTCATGCTTTATTAGGGTTACTAGCTCCCTCAAGTAGGGATGGGGGATCCCATATTTCCAGCCTCTATCTCCGCAACATAGGGTTCCCAGATGCTCGCTGGTGACACCTGGGAATCCTATGCTCTCCGCTTTCCAAAATAATCCTGCCAGCCCCCACAACAAAAGGGAGGGGAATTCAACCAATCATTCTGCCTGTCTCTCTGAATTTGGATGATGGAGAAGATTGGCAGCAAGAATGCTCTGTTTTGCAGCAGAACACTGAGCATATGCATGTGTGTGTGTGTGCGTATAAAAATGTCAGTGTTGACAAATCTACTGATACTTAAATCCAGAGACTGGAGCCATGAACAGACAAGACATATCTTTCCACAAACCTGAGAAAAGCCCCAGGTTTGCAGAAAAATCTGATTTTTTTAAAAAAAAACTTTTAAAAAATTCCTCCAAAATTATAACCCTGTAGTTTTAAGAAATTAATGCCCTCTGTGTCCCTAGGCAACCACAACAATATCGCCACCTTCAAGTCTTGGTTTCTGTCAGTAAAAGGTGAGGAGGCAGGGACCTTTTGAGGCCTGCCTTGGCCTTTAAGGGAGGATTCATCAGGGCAAGGACTAGTAGCAGCCACCAGTAGACATGGGCACGAATTGGAAAAAAAAGAACCACATGATTCATGGTTCATCGTATTCCATGAACCATGAACTTTTCCTGGTTCACGAATCGGTTGTGGTTTGTGGCATTTCAAACGCCTGGCATCGGCTGAAGGCAGCATGGGGTGTGTGAAACAGACAGCCCCCTTCTCCTGCCACTTGCATGTGGCAGGAGAACGGGGCTGTCAGTTTCACACACCCAGTGTGGGAATTAATGGATCGGTGGTGCTAGCCTGTCTAGCTTTACAAACCACTCATGACTCTCACGAACCAGGCAAAAAAGTTGTGGAGTTTGTGGAAAATGTGGCCTCACAAACCATATTTTCACAAACCACGAACCAGCCCGGTTCGTGCCAGATTTTAATTTGTTTTACAATTTGTGCCCACCTCTAACCACCAGATAACTTTCTATCATGTGACTTCTTTGACTCACCCAGGCCCAGCTGTTTGCTACTGTTCAACAACAGCCACTTCACAATAGCCAGTGTGGTGTAGTAATTAGAGTTTCAGATTAGGATTTAGGAAATCTAGGTTCAAATCCCCATGAAAGCTCACTTTAGGCCATCATACACCTAACCTACCTCACTAGATTGTTGTGAGGATAAAATGGAAGAAAGGAGAATTACGTAAACTTCTTTGGGTCCCTGTTATGGAGAAAGTTACAGATGACATTAATAAGTAAGAACTATAGGTGATGATGGGCAGCAGATAAAATTAGATAGTTTAGTAGAAGGAGAGAAGGAAGCAGGGAAAGTTGAGGATATGGCAGCTACCAGGAGGAGGCAAATAGTAGGAGAAATGAGATGCCCCCCACTAGTTCTTGTGGGTCCCATTTGTGTGTGCATATTTATATATATATTCCTGGAAAATGATAAACACATCATTAGGCATAAAGTTTAATAAAGCTTTAAAAAGAGTAACTAATCACTTTATGCAAATTGAAGAAGATTCAGCTTCTCTGCTGCCATTATTGATTGTTACTGATCAACATAGACTCACATTGAAATCTAAGCAGAGTTACACCAATCGAGGCCCATTGATATCAATGGGCTTAGACAGGAGTTACTCTGCTTATGATTTCAAGGTAAAATTAAACTTAATTGCACAATTTACTGTAATGTTAATCCATGAAACGTTCATAATGGCAAGGAAGTTGTTTCTTCATGTGAAAAAAGCTAGTCACAGCAATGACCAAAAAAAGTTTAGAAAGGCTTCTTTTTTATATGAATGTAAAATTCTTAGATACTCAATTTCTTTGATACAGAAGGCTGAACAGAGGTCATGAACAGTAATAACTGTGTTGCTGTACTTGTCTTGGTTTTATCTGGCTCAGTTGTTGAGCATTTTTATACAAGTTCATGCTTCACAGTATCAATATAGATGTGTATTTGGATGGATCAGTACTCTTATTTTGATGGTGATCTGAAGATGATGATAGTGAGGGGTGTGGGGGGGTGGTCAATACATTTTTTTAGGCCTAAGAGTAGTCAGGCTAATGCTGCATTAAAATGGAGGAGAGATGTACATCATATTGTCACATGACCTGGAACTAATTTGACAGTATAGGTTTTAAAAATGTGACAAGTGCTTCAAGAACTTGGGTTGCTTGTTTGCTTCCCAATGAAACACAGCACTTTTAAAAAATAATCAACAGGAAAACAACAGAAATTTCCAGTCTTTGTTCTTTTAAAGAGCACTTCTCATAATTTCAGGAACAAATGGCTGAGATTCATTATTTAGCTCCTACAATCATTTCATGGCTGACTGCAGTCTAGGCAATGAATGAGAAAAGACAAGTTTGGCTAAATTCAGTATGTGTTTTCTCCCCCCAATTATCTCAGCCTGGTCCCAACAAAGATTCTTCCTGTCTCATCTTGTAGGAAGTGAACTGCAATTCTTCAGTAAGAATGTACCCAGTCACAGGAAAGCATACTATATATGTTCTGTCCTCTATCAACCCAAAGCTTGCCAGTGACTGTTGGATTCCGAACTAAACATTCCATCTAGACCAGTGGTTCCTAAAGTGGGAGGCAGCCCCTTGGGGGGTGGAGGGGTGGAGAGATTACCTTGGGGGTGCTAAGAGGCATGGGATGGAAAGGAGGCACTGGAAGTGGGCCCCTCCAAGTGCATTGTTTGCTTGTTTACCATTGACTAGGCTAGGGCCTAGAGTGAAACACCTTTCTTGCTTCAAGTTTGTTGTGCCTCTGCATGGTGCTGAAATCTGGGGGAAACTACTTATATTTATTAAGTATGCCACCAGAGCTCTAGTCAAACCAGTATACCACGGTTTGAGAAACTGTCATCCAAATGTGGTTTGAATGTGGTATTGTTATTATTGTTGAATTTTATTATTATCTTCCTTAGTGGGTCATGCAAACCACTGTTCTGAATAATGCTTTTTGTAGAGTGGGGTAGGGTCACTGGGGATGAGTTTATGAAACCAAGGGGGTGGTGACCCGAACAACTTTGGGAACCACTAATCTACACAGAAGCTTAAGGACAGCTTAATTTTAGGGTCCAATACTTTGTCCAATACAATAGGATTTCAGACTAACATGATTATTCTTGCATATATGAAGAAGCTGCTCTGTTTACTATGAAACCATCACTGATTTTTGATGAAGTGTTCCTGGCATATAATGTTCTATACACATTAAAGAGGACACTTACAACAAATTTCAAGAATCCTTTTTCAATGTGAAAATCCATGTTTCTGTTTATGAATCCTCCACACTTGGAATGAAACTGCAACTGTCCTTTTTCTCATTTATAAAATGTCAATAGAAAATATTGCTGTCAAAATTTGTCTATTTTTGCATCAGCTGTGAAAATGACACAAACAATATAAATAAATATGATATATTACACTGCATGACATAAAATGGCATAAAATCAACTAAAATAGAAAATTTGCCAAGGAAATAGATGGGATTAAAATGATCTTTCTAACAATGCACAAGAGGTGTTTTCCACATGCACATTCATACCAGGTTTTCTGAGTATTTGGTCCACAAAGATTGGATCTGCTTTGGGCTTCTGTAATTATACACTTGAGGGAGTCAAACCAAAGTGGTGTCTGTTTATTTATTTTTTTGCACGAGAAAAATGTCCTGTTTCTGCTGTGGGCTTTCTGCTTTGTCAGTTGATGGCTGAGGACTTGTCAGTTTCGTCAGTTGATCAGTGAAAGACAGACCAGTTTCTTCAGGTGATAGGCTGAGGAAACTTGCAAAGAGGGTTTTTTTTGGTTTTTTTAAATTAATGCACCAATATTGCAATGTTGTTGTTTAAAAAAGTTAAAAAGGGATTAACTTCTTACTACTGAGGTTTGTGTGCACATACAAGCCAGTTTGGTGCAGTGGTTAAAAGCGGCAGGACTTTAATCTGGAGAGCCGAGTTTGATACCCCACTCCTCTGCTTGAAGCCTTGTGTTGGTCATAGTTCTTCCGGAGCTCTCTCAGCCCCATCCACCTCACAGGGTGATTGTTGTGTGGATAACAATAACACACTTTGTAAACTGCTCTGAGTGGGCATTAAGTTGTCCTGAAGGGCGGTATATAAATCCAATGTTATGTTATTATTACAGCACACTTTTTAGTCCATTCTTAAAATTTCTCTTTGCTATATTGCAACTGATAGGCTTAGGAAACTTGCAAGGTTTGTTTGTTTCTTTGTTTGTTTTTAATGTGTCAATGTTGCAACTTTATACCCTGTGCAATGTGGAAGCGACAGGTCACTCATGGGCTCAATTTAATAAAAATTGACCTCCAATCTAGTGTTTGGGGCCAATTTTTATCAACTCACCCTGAACACAATCTGTCGCTTCTACGTTATGTCTGAAATGATGTCATACCGCATAGACTTTCCCTGCTCAACCATGCTACCTAAAATATGTGCCATGAGAAGGGGGTGGTTCCTGTAATAATCAAGTGGTGGGTAACAGAGACTGGGCACAAGACAGGGCTCAGAATGGTAAGCCTGCCCAGAGGAGAGGGAGTCTTGGCCCTCCCGATATGAAATTCCCTCAAAAGCTAAGTGGTGGCAGTGGGTGCAAGAGAGAAAGATTGGAAGCCCCTCTGAGGGTTGGGGGGGGACACTATGTGAGTGGCACATACCAGGCATCTCAGAGGGCAAGAACGGGCAGTGCTCATTGGTCAATTGGTCTATTCCACCACACCATCATTCAGTGGATTGTATCAGTGATTCTTTGTGGCTGTTCAGGTAATGTTATCCCCCTTTAGATCTTGTTGTAACACAGGAGAGTCAAGAGATGTCCCTTTCCTATTAAGTTGTTTTCCCCCTAGTTGTGAGGAAGGAGCACCTCCATACGACCTTGGTATATATAGGAAGAAAGATTCCTGTGCATATGTTAACCCCACTGGTATTGGTTTGCATTTTGGACATGCTCAGAGGCCAGAGGCCATTCCGATAACAGCCCTTGCCCCAAGTTCTTTTTCACATGTTTCAGCAGCCCATAACACAGAAGGTATACCTAAATGGGAAGTCCTGGATGGTGTTTCAACAATGCAAGAATGTCATCTGAGGCAGTAAAACATGCTTCAGATGAACATAGTCACAGAAACTCCAAGAGGGTTAATTCAACCAATACATTTCCTCTGTCTTTGAGTGTAGCCCCTTATTAGGAACAAACATTCCTTCATTTTTTTTCTAACTTGAAAAGCATCCTCTTTCATATCTGAAGTGAGCTCACACATCACAAGTGCACAAGTGCACAAGGTCACAGTGCACTGACAGATTATCTGCTTTGCCTGCAAAAAGTCCCAGTTCAATCCCTGGCATCTCCATTTAAAACTATCAGATAGTAGGTGAGTTCTTGGACAGTTGCTGCCAGTTAGGGTAGACAATTCTGACCTTGAGAGACCAGTGGTATGATTCAGTATAAGGGAGCTTCAATGTGTTCATAGAAATGACTTTACCTGATCTTCATTTGCTCCCCTGGGATACACAATATTTATCTCAGGAGGGTCCCCATTAGTCCAGTAGTAGCTTGAAAGATCTGCTTCAACAAACTCCTTTTATCACAGGAGTTTGGATACAGTCAGATGGCATTAAGAAAAGTCACAAATGGTGTAAATTACTATGGCAGTTTCATATAAAATAACAAAGCAAAAGGAGTAGAACATATTTGGTTCTGCACTGCACTAAGGCACAATTTTAGATTTTCCATTTTCCCTCTGAGCCCAGCTCATGGCATAGAGGACAAAAAACAGTGTGGTAACTCAGCTCAAAATGAACACATGCACAAATGTTCATCACTGCAGCTGTTATTGACTGCATCAGCAGACATTGAAAAAAGTTAAAATGGAGGCACATGCCTCTTTACATTTAGAAGACACACAGAAATAAGAATTTCCTTCCTCTTCCACCCAGTGAAACTGCATAAGATATTATCAGTTTTAAGGGAAAATGACTAACCTAAATTTCTAGTCAATGGCACTTTCGCATCTTTCTCCATTAAACTATCTTAAAGAACACCGAAATCAGATATCACAATTATTACTCATACAGATGGTTGTGCTTACATAATCATCACAGTATTTTTTAAAAATGTCATAGTCTCTGCTTAATCTTAGTGAAACTTGGAGTCTCTCTACACGAGACCTCTTATTCAAGGATGCTCAAGTGAAGAGAGATGGAATGTTAGCTGGGAAACGTAGGACTTTAAAGGACAGAGTCAAAGGCTTCATCAGTTTCACCTCTCTACAAGGAGCTGGAGATCAATAGGAGGGTTTGTTAATTTCCCCTTCTCCCCAAAGGCTATGTTAATTTCACCTTCCAGTCTGGGAGGGAAAGAAGAAACAAACAAACATTCCAAGGCGCAATCTCCGGCTTTTTGTAGAGAGGTAAAACTGATGAAGTCTTTGACTCTCTTTTATACTCCTACATTTCCCCTACATTTCCCAGCTAACATTGCATCTCCCTTCTCTTGAGTGTCCTCAAGTAAGAGGTCTCATGTAGAAAGACTCTTGGAAGAACAAGTAAAAGATAATATACCACCAGAAACTACTTGTCATTAACTACAAGTAAGGCAGAAATTTTATTCAGGTAAGCTGTCTGATTCATGACAACAAAGATGGAGATGAGCTAAATCATAAATTGAACTTGTTGGGAAGATGGTAGTCACTCATGTGTGCTGTGCCGCAATTCTTCCATTGGGTTTCTTACTCAGATATACATAGTCAAAATAGCCCTTGTTATAGATGAGGAATTTAAAAAAAAACTGCAGCAGAATGAAATCCTAATGCACCATGGCAAGGCTAAACAAATATGAGGGCCATCCTCCCCTCTCCCAGTCAAATACTGAATACAGGTATATGCTGTATGGAGACAGGAATGAAAGGACACTACAGGCTGCATATCATACAGCTTTAAAAAGATAATCCCTGTCTGAGATGGTCTGTGCAAACTGATCAGAACGAAACAATGAGGCACCCTTCTTGCCTCATTATGCATTCAGAATGTGATATGTGGATCATTAAGTGAGGCACTAATTTGTTCCTAAACTGCACTCATTCATCATTAGTTGGCAGCATGAGGTTGATCAAATCAGTTGTTGAAGTTTGAGGTTCTCATGATTTGTACACTTTCTACATGTCTTGTAAAATTTTCTAAAGATACTTCAGTCGTTTGATTGCCATTATGCTGTATACATATTTTGCAATATTCTTAAAAGATAGCTTGCCATGGCTGCAGAATTCACCTTCTTTAGCACTGAATAATGTTTCTGAAGTGCTCAGAGCATTTCAGAATCAACTATAACAAAAGAGTGAAGGAAATCCTGTAAATAAACAAGGAAGTGGATAGAAGTTTCAGTACTTACCGATAGCAAATCTATTTCTCTTAAGTAGAAATTAGAAATTGGTTTCTAATATTTATTCTGACACCTGGTTAACATGACCATCATTAGGTGGCAAGATTGGAAGATGAATAAGGAGTGAACTTCATATTCGAAACTATCACATGGGTGGTTTCCCTGTTGCTGGTGCAGTTGCAGATAAAGCAAAGCAGCAACCAGACTTCCATATGGCACATTTCTCTACCCCATTTTCCCAAAAGACACCATCCTCTCCCCTGAGCCACCAGGACTTTTGCATTTTTAAAAAATAAAAGCCCTAGAATACCATTACATTGATGTTCTATTGTAACAACAGATGTATCAGGTTCTCTGAATTCTCAGCATTCCTTTTTAAAAAAACAAACACAAGTCTCTAGCCCCTTTCCTTGCAAAGATATGCCCTCTCATTTATATCTATGCAAGAGAAGGGGCTGGACACTTCTTAAAAATGAAAGCCAAGAATTCAGAGAACCTGCTACACCTATAGTTACAATGGTATAGCAATATAATGATATTCTAGAATGCCAATTTAAAATAAATAACTCACACAGAAATCTGGGGAAGATTTTTTTTTTGCACTGGTTATTATAATAGATTTCTTTGTCTCTGTGTGCATATTATTGTAAAGTTGAATTTAGAGTTCTGATACTATTTCTGTCCCCTTTGCTTTTGCTTCTTGTCTGTCTTTAGAAATTTTAAGAGTTTCATCAGTCATCCATCAGGGTTTCTCCTTTCTCTTGGCTACAGGAATAGTCTTTGCACATTCTTCCTTGATAATATCTCTGATTTCAGCTCATAGCTCTTCTGGTTCATGATCAATTATACTTAGTAATGCAAATCTGTTCTTTACATGGTCTTTAGTCTTTACATTCTTCAGGGATATTATGTAGATTATATTTTGGAACTATGATTCTTTAGAGTTTCTCTTCAGCTTTATTATAATATTTGATATTAAGAATTCATGATCTGTATCACAATCAGCTCCTGGTCTTGTTTTAGAGGAAATAGAGCTTCTCCACTTTCTGCTTCCAATTATGTAATCTATTTGGTTCCTATATTGGCCACCCAGTGATTTCCCCATGTACAATAGTCTATTTGGTTACTTGAAGCATGTGTTAGCAATGAACAAGTTGCTGGCTCTCTTGCTTTTATTGTGTGATTGTAGTGCAATTTTTCTGACAATGTTTCATTCTGGTTAGTTTCCTACATTTTTGCATTCCAGTCACCTATGATTATGAGCATATCTTGTTCAAGCATATGATCAATTTCTTCTTGGCCGCTTGCATAAAAGTTTTTGATTTCTTCCTTCCCAGCATGTGTGGTTGAGGCATAAACTTGAATGATGGTTATGTTAATAGGCCTTCCATGAAATCTGATTGATATTAATCAATCAGACTTTGAGTTATAGCTCTTGACTGCTTGTGGTACATCTTTCCTCACACCATTTTTTTTTGAATTCGTCATTTCCACAGTAAAACACTTTGTAATTTTTTGACTGAAAATGTCCCAATCCAGTCCACATTAGCTCATTCACGTCCAGAACTGCAGTGTTTAAACATTCTATTTCTCATTTTACAATTTCTAGCTTACCTGGCTTCATAATTCTCATATTCCATATTCCTATTATATGTGTCACACAGCTTTGGACATTCCTTTTTATCAATACACATCAGTAACTGGACATTCTTTTGGCTTTAATCCCATCCCATAATTAAGCATTCGTACTTGTACTATGCTCTTTCTCAGTAGCCAATTGAGTGTCATCCAACCAGGGGGACCTGTCTTTCAGCACTATATCTTCTTTCATTTTAGATTTTCTCATCATAGGGTTTTAAGGTAAGAGATGAACAGGAATGGTTTACCATTGCCTTCTTCTGCACAGTACTAACCAAAGTCATCTGAGGTGTTTCTGCCGTTTTCTGTGAGAGATTCTCCACCAGTGTCACATTCCACTACTGCTGCTGCTCAGTAGCTAGACTTCAAGAATTCCTCCATTCCCCTCACCACTGGAACAGTCAATTCTCTTCTGCTGATGTGACTGTTGTTTCATGAAGGGGGTGGGTGCATCTCAGTCTGGTGTCTCAGTCTTGACCATTCCACCTTGAGTCACTCTTCTAGGCATTTAGACTCTTGATGATTTCTGCACTCCTGACGGTGTTGCTCTCAGCTTCACTGACATACTCAAACCCCTCACCACATTAAGGTGTATATCCAAGTGGATGTGTGTCCAAGAGGTTATAATAAATAGTTATTGTTTAAAAGGCACAGAGTTTCTGGCGATAATCTGACAGACAGCATTACATTAAGGCAACCAACACAATTCTATAAAGAGTGCATAAGATTGCACTGAAAGCCATTCATCAGTATGACTGACTACTTTGTAAGTTTTACTTACTCCCCAAATGGCGTTTCTGTACTATAAAATGTCTATAACCCTATCAAGCAACCTCAGAATTGTCACCACATGAGCAGACTGGATATTATCCTGATACTGGAACCTGGAAAACTGCACCAAGCCTCTGATTATTTTACATGTCTCACCAGAAAGCTGCACAGAAGACTGCACTATTGCCCTAAAAGGGGGAGGGGACTATGTTCGGAGGTGCACCAGTTCAGCAGTTTACCTGAATTGTCAGACAGAGGAGGCATGCTGTTGTTCACAGTGTCCAAAATCACAGCAAGTCCAGCTGAATTAGAAGGCATAAGATCAGTATTCAGATCCACACGAGTGAGGCTTTCGTCTTCTCTCCCACGGCTTCTTGGAAAACCAGAGATATTTTCATTTTCAGTCTCATCCTGGTTCCTTGGATTTTGAACAATATGAACAATGCTCTGTTGGGCCAAGTCACAGCTCTGAAAATCAAGGATAAAACTCTTATAAATAATACATTGTGGAATAAAAGGAAAGCTTTTGTATCTATCAAATCACTTCCAGTCTTAAATGGAATTTAAGGAAGAATAAGTAGTATAGAGCTCTGAAGTTAGTATTACTTACATTTGCTTTGGGGACACTAATGTTTAGACATTTCAGAAAACTGACAAGAAAATATCAGAGCAGAGTCAACAGTGACTCTAAATGATGTTTTGTAAAATGGGTAAGATTGCTGATACATTATTAATAAAGATAGATTTTTTTTCAATGGTACAAAATAAGCACTTTTTCTGAGATTAAATATTTCACAATGATCATTGGGAATTGAATGATAATAGGATTTCTTTCACAGTATTAAGGCCATGTTTATTTATCATCATAGGAAAGATTTACCTTTGGTGGATCTGCAAAATTTAACCAGACTACAGAAAACGGCTCCTCTGGAGGACGGCATTACATCCTTGCTGAGATCTCTACTCCCCATAAACTTCACCATCCTGAGGCTCCACCCCTAATCTGCAGGAATTTCCCAGTCTGGAGTTGGCAACCCTTTACCTTTCTAAGTCCACTAAGAAAGTTGTAACTCTTTTTCGGATGGCATAAGTCTTCCACATCAAGAAAATACATGTATCAGAGATCCCCTTGACAGAAAATCTTCAGATTTGCAACCAAATGTCACATTAACTTATACAATGATAGAACCTTACCTATTCTGACCATTCTTACTTCAAATGTGAGAGATTTTAGAAAACACTTGTAAAAATATAATTAGGTCAGGATACGGAGTAACTTGTAATTAGGTTGCCAGATCCCTATATCCTCCTGGTTGGAGGGAGGGACCAGGCACTTACTTGCTGGGGTTTCTGCGCATGCGTACTCCATATTATAATTTTTCTTCGTATTTTTCTTTTTCTTAAAGTGCACAGTGCTATAGTGATATATAAATATGAATAAATACTACAATAAATATTTATACTATACAGGAACCTTTCCTGTCATAACAATAAATATAATGCATATTTAAGAGTATGCTATTCCTATTTGGCACAAAGTCCAAAGATCCAATTGGTGAAAAATGTCCTTAAAGATAATCAGTGAGGTAAGTGATATTCATTCATTTCTTCATTATTGTAATTGTGGTTCCTTCTTATTCCAGGTAATTATTCAACAGTCAAGAGTGACTTCTTCAAGAGGAATGATAATCCTATCGCAGACTACTGTCCTTCTGCTGTAGGGTGGAGCCTCATGGGCATTGCCAGCATAACCACTATCCCATATTGTAATCCAAACTTTTTCAAAGGCTCATCATTCCTTATGTGAACTGTAATAAAATATGGTATGTACATCATAAAAGATATCTGCTTAATAAATATTTGTATTTTCTTACAATATATACAATTTACTTGCGTGCAGAACTTCAAGCATACAGTCTCATGTCACCAAATTGGCAAAACTTCAGACGGATCATATCTGTGTGTGTGTGGGGGGGGGGGGTGTTCTATGTTGAACTCATTATAAACTTTCAAGCAAAGGAAGGGCATGCTGAATTTAAAGAGACAAGGCTTCTTTTCTAGATTTCTACAAGCAGTTATAAGAAACAAGAATATTCAATCTCATTGTTCAGACCGTTTGGTATTAGTGAATTTAATCTAAAAATCCATTCTGCTTCTCTTTGTAATAATTTACGTTGTATATCTGTTTCATGGGCGGAGTTAATCACATCTACGGTACGTTTCGCACCTGGTTTTTAGAGCATGTTTGTACCTGTTCCACATCCCATGTTTGCAAGGTTTTCACACTTTCAAAGCAGTCATGGGATGCAGTCCCACTTTTTGTCCACTGTATCCCCGATTTTTCCCCCTGCAGACACACTGTGATGTTTTTTTAAGTCTGCTGTTGACTGGCAGCTGGCCCACATTTTGCTAATGTGAACACTTTTGCCCCCTTTTTGCTTCTCTCCCCCTCCCCTCTCCTTTTCCTTGGGAGTGGATTGGTTTGTGCAGAATTAACCACTCCCACTCTCCACAGCTCTCTGAACTCCTTGTCCACCATTTTTTTTAGTAAAGTGAGGTGAGGGTCATAAGGCTGCTTCTCCGTTGGTTTCCTTCCTCCACACTTTTATTTTTTTCCCCAAAGCCAGGAACAATTCCTAAGCTTGCTGTTAATTCCCTGCTGGCTTTAAAAGCAAGGAAAGGGTTAAGTAGCTGCTTTCTCCTTCCTCCCTTAGGGTATGCACACACACACTTTTTTTTTTTTAAGACAAGAATGGGTTGCAACTTTGCATCATTGTAATATTACTGCACTTTATTCCTGGCTTTAAAAGCCAGGAAAGGATAAAATGGCTGCTTTTCCCTCCCTCCCAGGTATGTTTCAGGCTTTGCCAAAGAGAAAAAAAAAACAAGCATTTTCCACAGCCCTTTGGAAACAAAGCCTCAGCTTGCCGGGAGGCAATGAATTGGCAGCATTTTAACCCTTTCCTGGCTTGATTTAAAATAAATAAATAAATGAGAGAGGTACATGTTTTCCCCCAGAACTCTGCCACCAATTGCCTCTCCAGTGGGCAGGGGACAGCCCAATCAGCAAAAAGGGGGGATGGGTTCCAACACTGCAATGTTACTACACATGCTCAAATTTTTTTAAAAAAAATGTGACATGAATTGCAAAGCCCCAAAAACCTGAAACTGCACCAAGGCTTCAAAGTGGGTTTGAAATAAAGCACAGACGCCAAATCGAAACTGCAGTGGACAGTGTGAAATGAACGGGTGCAATGCCGAAGCCACTGCTATTGGGGCAAATGCTCATAAATGGCAGTTTAAACCATAAGTGCAAAAAGGGTCTACCACAGAAAATTGAAAATCACTGCTGTTAGGATGGCATGCTATGAAATGGGAAGTTAATGGGGCATACAAGACCTTATTTTTAATTCTTGATCTGTGTTCTTGGATTCTAACCTTTAGAGGTCTAGATCTTCTGCCCACATACAATATTCCACAAATACATAATATTACATATACAACATGGGTAGTAGTACATGTAGAAAAGGAAGAATCATAAGTAGGTCTGTGGGTTTTAGGATTCAAAATAGATGATGCTCTGATAGAAAATTTGCACACATTACAATTTCTGCAAGGGTGGTGACCAGTAGGTTGTATAGTTGCCTTCCTAAGTTCTTGAAAGGAGGAGTGCACTAACATATTCTTCAGATTTTTTGTCCATCTATAGCCTATTATTGTTTTCACATCCCATTAAATCACTAACTATATGCCAGTATTTCACAATGATATTACTGATTTTATTTGACAATGGGGTGTAGTCTATTGCCCACCTTAAGGACCTACTGGATTCTTTAGTTTTAGGTATAAGTAACAATCTTTGGGGAATTAAAGCTTTATATCTGATTCAACTACGTTTTCTGGGTAACCCCATATTAAAAAGATTCTACTTAAAAGTCTACTACCTATTTCAAATTCTCTATTGTTCATAGAATTTCTCACCACTCTTAGATACTGGCCTATGGGGATGTTTCTACACAGAAATGCTGGATGGAATGAAGAATAATGTAAATAGGATCCTCTATCTGTGGGTTTCCTAAACGAACATATACCAATTTTACCTTCAAAATCCTTACACAATGTCACGTCCAGAAAATTGATGTGTCAAGCTACCTTCCCACGTGAACTTAATATTATCATCTGTGGTGTCTAACCACTGTACAATACTGCCAACACGATCTGAATTTTTTAGTATAAGGAAGACATCATCAATAAATCTTTTCAACATTATAATATCACCATAATAGGGATTTTCATTTGTGTTCAATATATAATGTTCTAGCTGGGACATATACAGGTTAGTGATGCTGGGGGCAGTGGAACACTCCATCGCTACCCCCTTGACCTGATAGCAGTATTGGTCTCTAAACTTGAAATATTTTTTTCCCATGACAATGTCTAATAAATCTAACAAAAAAGGGGTGGAAGGATGTTGATTCTCTCTATTTAATAAAACTGCTTCCACCACTCATCCTGCCCCATCATGTGGAATGGATGTGTATAGTGAATGTACATCCAAGGCATCAAATAAGCCGATTTGAGTATGCTCAGATCTTCTATTATAGGAATAAAGGACATGGTGTCCTTTATATATGTGGGAGAATCTTGTACAGGAGTCTGAAGAAAACTGTCAAAGTAGCAAGCCAAAGGTTCAAGTACAGAATTTGACCCAGATATAATAGGTCTCCCAGGTGGGGGGTATTTCTCCTTGTGAATCTTAGGGGCAGTACAGAATACTGGGGTCCTAGGGTATGGATTAATTAAAGCTATATTAATTTTCTGGCTTATATCATTATTCCTCAAAGCCTCATCAAAGACTATTTTGATAAGTCTTTGAATACAGGCTAATGGGTTGTAATAGGTTGGTAACTGGTGGTCACTTTCAATTGTTCAGTAACTTCTTTTAAGTAATCCTCAGTATTTAAAATAACAATTGCTCTCCCTTTAACCAGTGGTTTTATGATGATGCTTTTATCTGCCCTTAGCTATTCTATAGCTTTAAATTCTTTTGTTAAACTGTGCCATAGGTAACTGTGCTTTTTCTAATTGTTCTATTGCTCCTGGAGCAGGAGCAGGTGGCAATGCCCACCCCCACCTTCATCCAGCCAGGATCAGGTGTGGAGCAGGAGGCAATGCCCTCCCCCCCTTCACCCAGCTGGGATCAGGCGGGGAGCAGGAGGCAATGCCCGCTGCCCCTTCACCAGGCCAGAATCAGGCAGAGAGCAGGATGTAATGCCCGCCTGCCCCTTTCTACAGCCCACTGTATTTTTTCCCACAACAGACTTTGTTACTAGTGAGAGATAAGAAATGAAGTGTGTGTGTGTATTAATCCATCCTTCTCTATCCTCAGCTTAAGAAAGGACAGATAGCATTATTAGGAAAGAATACATAGTATATTATTCTGCTCAAAATAGGCAATCACATATAATAGAACTATTTATATACTTGGTTACTATACAGCAATTTGACTTCATTGCTTGAGAATACCTTGAGGGAAAGAAAAATAGTTCAATAACTGAAATAATGAAGCAAACCTAACACCTTATCTGATATCAGAATCCATTAGTGTAAAATCCCTGATCCAATGCAAAGGCCCAAATTAAGCCAATGTCTCTTTATGGGTTTCCTGGGTTACTTTACAATGTTTTAATGGAAGACTTGGGCCTAATTACACAAATTATAAAGAGGCTCTTCCAGAATTAGAATCCTAGCACTAAATAAATCCAGTCTATTTTTGCAACATTGTGTAGAACATCCCTACCTAGTCCAAATTCTCTTTCTACATTACTACTTTTCATTTTTGTTATAAAAGAAGCTGCAATAAATTACACCATTTATACAATTCAACATTTATCTGGGGGCCAACATGACAATGACCAATTTATTGTTAAGATTGCCACATTCTACAACTGAAATGCATATTAAAGAAAAGAACTGCAGCCTAACTGAGTATTATTAACAAAACAAAACCGTGCCATAAAACTCTAAGAAATGTGTCAGCATATTTGCATGAGATTTCCCATTACACCATTTCTCCCTGATCTGTATTTCCATTTATTTTAAATATTGGTTAGAAAATAATAAAAAATACATTTAAAAAAAAAATATGCAGTATCCAAGAGTGGAAATGATTCATTACTTTTTTGAACTAAAATGTGCTTATTATTATGTAGCTTGCCATTAGAGTTCCTCAGAAAGAAAATGCATCACCAATGAAAGAATACAAGCCTTTAAAAAGCATGTAAGTCTCTCAATAATTAAGAGGATGATGTAGGCAAATGAATATCTCAAAACTAGGAAGAGTCCCACTCTTTCCTCTTTTTTTTTTTTTGCTAGTCCAGATAATCCAGGCTAACAGTACAGTAGAAAATACACTGGCATTAATAACTGTATTAGCATCATTTCTCTATAATATCCCAGTAGAATTTTGCCAGCAAAAGAGCCAGAATTTGGCATCCTCGGGGTTCATGTGTGAGAGAAGTAAGCATATGGATTTCATTTCATTCCACCGTGGCACCACGTTTATCCACAAAAGAAGTGATGAAAATTATTCTTGCTGAAGTTAAAAGAGAGACAAAAATAACTGCCCCATACCTTTTCTCCTGCTGTGCCTACACAGTTACAACAGATCATACAAATACAACACAGAGCACACACCCCACAAAAAAACCTTTACAAACCCTTACTATGAAGTCCATATCTCAAATGATGGTCCATAAAATGGAGCTCTGATTTCATGTCATACAATATTAGAGGATCAGGATGGCCAGGCCAGATGGAGTTAAATCACAGAGTTTTGGCTGAATGCTAGAGTGTCACTGGTAATGCAATAACATCACTTCAAAGTCATGCCCCCACTAGGGTTGCCAACCTCCATATGGTGGTTGGAGATATCCTGGAATTACAACTGATCTCCAGGCCATAGATATCAGTACACCTGGAGTATATGGCATTATACCCCAGTGAAGTCTCCCTCTTCCTCAAATCCCTCCCTCTGCAGGCTCCACCCCCCCCCCAATCTCCAGGAATTTCATACCCTGGAGCTGGCAGCCTACCACCCACAGGCAACTTGATACAGCACACATGTATGGACTTCTGTGAAAAGATAGCACTGTAAAGAAACAGCTAAAGTTCATCACACATATAGGAAGAGCTCACTTGTTCCCACAGAATCATTAGAGGCACTCACATCTCAGGATATAAACAAATTTCTACTCCATTCTTCCAGCTGAGGTGCAACCATGTACCAAATACAAGTAAGGGGGTTTCCATTCCTCAAAGTCTGACTGTTCCAAATGTCTGCCATGTCACTTCCCATTCTCCAAAAATATGTGAGTACTGCATATTTATTTAACAGTCACAGTGTCTATTACACAGTAGACAAAGCATAAGACTGTAAAAGTGAGGGAGGGGCTTGTGGCCCATAAATGTGTTTTACAGTTAAGCTTTCATCATATATATACTTCATTTATAGTCCAGCTTGCTTGTAGAACTCAAGACAAAATGCAATAAGATCAGTTTAATATATACAACCAACAGTGCAATAAAACTGCATTTGCCCCATTGAATGGTGTAAAGTAGAGATGAGCATGAACCGAAATATGAACCAAAGTTCATGATGAACTGGGTCGGTTTGTGGTTCGCGAACCGGCGGTTCATCAGAGCCCATTTCTGATGAACCACCATGAACTTTAGGCTGGTTCATTTGGTTCATTTTTTGGTTCGTCACTGCAGACAGCCTGGCGCCCATCAATCAGTTTCCTAGGCAACAGGGGATGGAGTTCCTGCATACCTTTTGCTGACCTGGAAGTGGCCTTCTGCTGACCCAAAAGTAACAATTTGCTGACCTGGATGTGACATTTTCACAAACCAAATGAACTGATTCGCGAACCAGGCAGGTTTATGAAAGTTCGTGGTTCATGAAATGCAACAAACCACAAACTGCACGGTTTTGGTTTTTCCCTGGTTCGTGCCCATCTCTAGTGTAAAGCAACATTTCTGGGTGAGCACTATGCAGTCCACTCCACCTACTTCTGCTGCTGGCCATTCTTATGACTTCAATTTGTAACATGCAGTTTAAAAACAATAAAAATGTTATAAATAAACATTAAAACACTATTCCATATACAATAAAATTTCTCAATTGGCGGATATAAATATTAAAATACAGCATTTTAGGTGCAGGGCTTGGCTCTCACATCATGGCCTGCGCCACACTTATGAGCTCCTGCATGGGTGGTGGATGGTCTTCAGTGGTATGGCCAGCGAGAAGACAGCCTAGCCCCCACCAAATGCCTGGTGGAACATCTCCATCTTGCAGGCCCAGCAGAAAGATAACAAATCCTGCCTGGCCCTAGTTTCCTCAGAGAGCTCCACCAGGTTGGAGCCAGGACTGAAAAGGCCCTGGCTCTGGTAGAGGCCAGACGGACCTCCCTGGGGCCAGGGACCATCAGCAACTGCTTATTAGCTGATCGAAGCAACCTCCGGGGAACATATGGGAAGAGGAGGTCCCAAAGGTATGCTGGGCCCAGTCCACATAGGGCTTTGTAGGTCAACACCAGAACCTTGAAGCGGTCCCAGTACTGAACTGGTAACCAGTCCAGCTGATGGAGGATGGGTGTTATATGTGCCATGATTGGAGCTCTGGCAACCACTTGTGCAGCTGCATTTTGAACCACTGCAGTTTCCGGATCAAGCCAAAGGGAAGCCCTGCGTAGAGCGAGTTACAGGAGTCTAATCCGGAGGTGACTGTTGCCTGGATCACTGTCGTAAGGTCATGAGTTGGAAAGTAAGGGACAAGTTGTCGAGCCTGTCTTAGGTAGAAAAATGAGAATCGAACAATCGCTGCAACCTGTGCCTCCACATACAGGGAAGCATCCAGGACCACCCCCAGGCTGCTCACTCTCGACACCGGCATAAGTGGCGCTCCATCGAGAGCAGGGAGCCGGAGTCCTGCACCCATGGACCCTAGACCCACATGCAGGACCTCCATCTTCAAGGGATTCAGTCTCAGCCAACTCTGCTTCAACTATCCAGTCACAGCTTGGAAGGCACGTTCTAGGACATCTGGGGCAGAGTTGGACCGGCCATCCATCATCAAATACAGTTGGGTGTCATTTGCATATTGATGGCACCCAAGTCCGAAACTCCGTACCAGCTGGGCAAGGGGGCACATATATACATTAAACAGCAAGGGGGAGAGTATTGCCCCTTGAGGGACACCACACACCAATGGGTGGTGGGATGACAACTTCTCCCCTAGTGCAATCCTCTGTCCCCTACCGTGGAGAAAAGGGACAAACCACTGCAGGGTCGTCCCTAGAATCCCCACATTGGCAAGGCGGTGGATCAACAGGTCACAATTGACCGTGTCAAATGCTGCAGCATCGACCCACCTTGATCCAGCTTTCAAAGACAGATAAACACTGACCCGCCTTAAACAGCTTTCAAAGACAGATAAACCCTGCCAGAATGAGAATGCTGATAATTCTATTCTGCACTCCATTCCTAAGGCTGTTCAATAAATATTTGGAGTGTTTCACTGAGCCGTGTTTCTCTGTGTTAATGAGGTTTGGAAACAGAGACCCTTTCCCATCCTCACTTGTTAAACAGACCAAAGCTATTTTAGGGTAGTACTTTGCTAGGAGGATGGACCAGGAGACCCTCCACTCTTCAGTTATTTTGACCCCAGCAAGGGAGAAGAAGCAGTCTCCTAAGCAATCACAATGTTCCCATATCAATGCTGATAAGATGAAACATGGAGTTAGCCTGTATGAATTTTTTTTAAAAATGGAGGGGAGATATGTAATAAGTAGGGATGTGCACTTCAGGTTTCAGCAACCCGAAGCAAACACAGATCAACCCTTATTCGAGTTGATCTGTGTTTCCCGAATCGGTCCCAGCAGAGGTGCCCTGATTCGGGAAACCCAAAGCAGAGCAACTCAAAGCGATTGGGGTTGCTTCAGGTTGCTCTTTGTAGCCTTTTCCCCTTGCCGCGGCAAGGAAAAGGCTTTAAACGGCTCTTCCGTTCCTTCTTCCCTCCCCTGTGGTCAGGAGAGGGAGGGGGAGAGGGGGGCATCAGGGAAGGGACTTGAGATTGGCTGACATGACAAGCCAATCACTTCAGCAGCCAGCAGCTATTCATTTCCCAATTGGTGATTCTCCGGGAGTACATTGTGATTCTCTGGGAGGACATTTTTTTTAATTTTTTTAAAATGCTGCTGCAGTGAGTGGCTGGTTTGAATTGGGGGCTTGTGCAAATTTAGCCATAAATTGGCAAGCTTGCCCTGCTTAAGCCATGTGCTTGCCTCTCTCTGGGCTGGCTGTGCTGCCGCTGAGTGACTGCTTCTGCTGCTGAGTGACCTGCTGCTGCTGCTTCTGCTGCTGGACCAACTGGATTTTACTGGACTACCCTAGTGGACCTAGACTGGACTGTCTGAAACAGGTTTGAGAGTCACTGACTCACATTTTTTTTCTATTTGGGAGGAGAGGGTGGTGGTTCATTCTCTAGTCTTGGTGGCTTGAAGGAGGGGGAAATTGTGGGTAAGTCTTCTGTTTGATTAATGCTTCTTAAATATTGCTTCTGTTTAATCATTGCTCTGTGTGTGCTGGAGAGAGGGGGCTGTGCTTTGGCCTTGTTCTGTGCCTTGATTCTCCTGTTGCTGCATTTTAATCCAGCTTTGCTAGGCAACTGAGAAGGAAGTACACTTCTTTTACTGCTGCTGTGAGGAATTTGGTGCTGCCTTTGCGGTGTGTGAGCTTCTTTGGTGCAGTTTTGCTTCTATGTGTCCACTGATTCATTTGCTTCCCTTTTACTGAATTGCTTTGCTGGGTGCTGTTGACTGGAGAGGGGTGTTTTTGCATATTTGGGGATGTTTCTTAGAGTGTTCTAAAAAAGAAGTTTTTAAAAGTTTTTGGGTAGTTGTAGGTCTCTGTATACTTTTGCCCTCTGAATTAAATTGTTAGCTAGGGATCCAAGGCCTCTTCTTCTTGATTAATAGGCTTCTGTAGGAATTAGCAAGAGTTCAGGTTCTCAAGTAGTGTTGATAAATAGGCCGTCCATTTGTGCTTTTAACTAGGGTATTCCTGCCCATCTCTGGCTCCCTTGGAACCAGAGCTGGCACATTTAGAAGAAGGCTTCCCATTATAGGCTTCCCTATAGATCTTTGGGGTTCAGGGCCAGCTTGATTCCTGAAGAGGAATTCAGCTGTTTGCTAGTGTAGTGCCACAAAACTAAATAGGGCCCTGAAAAGACATTTCTGTGTCCATCTCCAGGAACAGAGCCACAAAAAAGCAAGTTTTCAGAGTAAGCAGGCAGTTAGTTCTTAAGAATAAACTCCATTTGTGAATAGGTGCTTCACTCAGTGGGCCAGCTTAATAAGGTTAGTTAAGGCAGTTAATAAGGAAGTGTACTATGGTGCAGTTCCTGTTGAGCCATTTCAGTTCTGTTAAATGAGGGTGTAATGAACGTTGTACTAATGCTGTTGTTGCATGCTGTAACCCACCCTCAGCCCACTTGTGGGGAGGGTGGAGCAGAAATCTGAGAAATAAAATCTTTGAAAATTATTTTTGGTGTGTTTTTGGTTGTATTTTTGGTGTGTTTTTGATTTTCTGGTGAAATGGTGGGGGTTGATTTAATCTAGGACTGTAGATTGTGATTAAACATTGATGTGATGTTTTTAATGAAACTTGAGAGGCTGTGGGAGGAGGGTTGGGAGAGGGTCTCCTGAAGATTTGGTGATTTTTGCATCCAAAAAGCCACCCCCAGCCTCCCAGAACTGCCCATTTAGTTTGTGCTAAATTCAATGGATGATTCTCTGGAGTGAAGCTGATCTCTTTCATCAGTTTGGCTCTATCGAGGGAGGCTGCTCATTTGTTCACTTCTAGTTGCTCACTCGCTTCATATGGATTTGTGTATTTTTAATCAATTTTTTTTTCTGGATCCTCTGGTGTGAAGTTAGTCCTCATAGGGAATAATGCAGCCGGGAGGACCTTTTTGGGAGGCCATAATATGGCCCCACCAATTCCAATCTCCCTGAAACCTGGGAGGCCATTGGAGGAGGGTTGGGAGAGAGTTCCCTGAAGGTTTGGTGCATTTTGCTTCCAAAGTGCCACCCCCAGCCTCCTGGGAACCTTCTCCACGGTTTTTCTCATAGGAAACAATGGAGATAGGCAGCAACTGGGGGGACCTTCTTTGGATGGCCATAGCTTGCTCCCCCAAGTCCAACCTCCCTGAAATTTGGGTGGCCTTGAGAGGAGAGTTGGGAGAGGGTCTCCTGAAAATTTGGTGCAATTAGGGAAGAAAATGCCCCCCAGGCCCCCAGATAGCCAAGAGCAGTGTTTCCCATTGGAAACAATGGCCGAATCTTCCCTAATAAACCCGAATCTGCTTAAATACCCGTTTTGGGTTTACCCGAAATTTTTCCTGCTCTGGGTAAACCAGAAGCATGAAACCCGAATCTTTGGGGGGGGGGGTGCACACCCCTAGTGATAAGGTCTGCAACACAGCAGGCAGAAGTAATAAATTTAGTCAACATTAAGGGTCACTTCTTCCTATACAGGCCCACTCACTCTGCTGGGGGTTCTCTCGTTTCAGGGGTGTGTTTGCCCTGTGTACAATCTATAGCTTTCCTGGTTTTGGCTGACATTTTATTATAGTTTGATTTTTTTTTACTATGTATACTTGCTTTCATTTTTAAAAACAGCTTCATGTGATTCTACCTCTCTCCAAACCCAGAAACAGCTGTGGCTGTACATAAATACTGCTATCGTGCTGCAAGTTAACATGGGTAGCAGACAAAACAGAACAGGTGCAAACACATTCTTAGCTAACCCAGCTGGGCAGAAGGAAGGCTTTCAGACTGCAATTTAATATGGATGGGGAAACTGTGCTTAGCAAATACACACCATAAGGTGTTAGCAGTTATACCCCTATTGCACAATTTATGGGTGTAGTATCATAAATGCCCCTTCCTCATGACATAAGCACAAGGCACTGCCTGGCCCAGAGTGCATGCCAGCCCAGCAGGAGTCTGGCAAATTACCAGAGTCAGAGCGGCTGATTGACTGACAGCCCTTCCACACACCAGAGAGCCATATTACAATGAGGTTTCCCAAGAGGAAATCTGGACTTATCTCATCCACACTCAGCTTTGCTTCCCCTCAACCACTTACCTTATTTTATTTCTCTTTAAATAAAGAAACCTTTCGGATTCAACATCTGCCTGTTTTATTTGAGAGTTCTCTAGGGAAGTAATCCCTGTAAACATTGATAGAGATTCCTAGTTACCCCCTCCTGCTTGTCTTCTTTGATGCTAATTCCCCCAACCAATTAAGGAGATCTCCTGTTTGGATAACACAGGGACTATACAAGTCCAGCCACCCCAAAGAATCATCTAAACTGCAAGTACAAATGCCCTTTTGCAATTTAAAGAATCACAGGGGGAGACAAGTAGGCTTTGAAAATGGCATCTCATCAATCATGTCTTCTTTAAGCACAACATCCACAAGGGATCATCTTGTTAGTGAAAGAAAATGCCTCCCTACACTTTAAAAGATGGTACAATCAATAAAATATTTATCTGTATGAGCATCCAAGTGCAGATGCGATCTATCCATATAGGACTACTTTCAATGAATGTGCACCCCCCCCCCAACCTCCATCCCATCAGGATTCACATCTGAAAGTGTGTCTAATTTAACACTACAGCACCTGACCCAGCAAGTGATACACAATTGGAAGGTGTTTGAGAGTTTCTGCAGAGAAGCTCTTAAAGTAGATGAAGTCAGGAAATATGGGTGGCGGAATGAAGAGATTTAAAAAGAGAAAAAACCTTCTCCTTGCCCTACTTCTCCTTTGAAAAGTGTAATACCTTCTCACAAAAAAAGACAAGAACACAATATACAATGTGCAAAAAAAATAAGGCAAGTCTCCATCTATTTGAACTTTTTGATCTTCTGATCAACCTGGATCAGCTAAACTACCAAGCCAAAAATCAATAGCTTTTTGCAGCTGAAGCACAACCCTCAGGTGAGTCTGAAGTGGGATAGGTATATAAAAGACATTTAAAATCCTTTTATTACAGTTGACAATGGGCTTGGATCCTCTAAACCATATTTATCCTCTAAAGGCAAAGGCCCTCTGTTGATGGAAAGTTCAGCATACTTGATTTCAACAGGCCAAAGCATGCCCATGTCCATGTTGAGTTTGCGGCCAAAATGCTTAACATTCAGTTATAATCCAGTTATTCACCATGCTGTAAAAATATGGTTTCCATGATTGTTATCATTAATTTAGTATTCATCATTTATATAGCACTTTTTAGTGTGCAATGTGTTCTACAAATATTATTTTAAAGAAACTATATACTAAAAGTTCTTCATCATCAGTAAGTCCTGTTTTCCTGTGTGATCTGAAACACACTATCCTACTATATAAAAGGCAAGCTGTACTGGTGACAACTCACCTTCTATCCTTGAGCAGGCACATTGCTGACGATTCTGGCCTTGAGGCCACTGCGAAGCACCTGCTTGCCGCCGGGTGGGGGGCGGGATGCCTAAGCACTCTTCCCCACTCCTCCTTTCAGCACCCTCCTGCTGTGGCCTCCAGGCTGCTGTGAAGTGCCCACTTGCTGCCAGAAGGAGCACTCAGGCTGTTAATTCACCAGGCCTCCTTGCAGTAGCAAGTGGGTACTTCACAGCAGCCCCCAGGCCAGAGCAGGAGGGCACGAAGGGGAAGAAGAGCAGAATACAAATTAATCTTCGTGCAGGCACATTGCTGGGAAGGGGCCCACCAAATTTATGGCATAAGAACTCCTCCCCATGCCTCACCTGAGGGTCATTGAGAATAAGGCAGAAGCCCTGGCAGCTTTGGATACCTGTCTGTGCTTGCCTGGGAGGGGTCCCTGCTGGATCAAGTGGAGCTTATTCTCCCCTCTCTAAAGAAGCCTGGCTGCAATCCAGAAGGCAGTTTTCTTGGAGTAAGATTTATTGAATAGCACAGGCCTTATGTCTGAGAAGGCCTTCTTAGGGATCCCCCTTCTATTCTTCTCTCTTGCTCTCAACATACATGTACATATATGACAGGCACATTAGTATACTTTTATAAACAATGTCATGTCCAAAAAAGGCAGTTAACAGCAGAAGAACAAAATCTTTCAACAGCAATGACCGATTGTTATGCTTCATGAAAAAAAAAAAAAGACTAACAACAGTTTTCTAGAGTCCGTTGTATTTTTTCACACAACGGGCTTTGTTGCTAGTAAGTGATTCCTAAAGAATCAGGGGTTCATTCAATAGACAACATGCAACCTTCTATGTTTTTATATACTGTAATGTTCCATTGAGACATTTTGTTGATAAAATAAGAATAATCCAACATTATTTACTCCCATAATAATGAATATAATCAACAGTTTCTTATAGGTGACAACAACAGAGGACCCTTCATATATTATCATTGCAGCCATAATAATGTACTTCCCAACACTGATGTGAACTCTGGGACCACATCCTGCAATAAACCAAAATGCCAACTCTGTCCCTATATAAATTCCGAAAGCACAGTCGCTGGACCTAACAATATCAGTTATACCATATCAGGATCATTCACTTGTTCATCTTTCAATGTTATATACACTATCAAGTGTGATGCTCTTCTAATCTCTACATTTGACAAACAGGTCAGTTCCTACACAAAAGAATGGAGAAGAGTGCCCTCAAGTCATAGCTGACTTATGGTGACCCCTGATGGGGTTTTCATGGCAAGAGACTAACAGAGGTGGTTTGCCATTGCCTGCCTCTACAACCCTAGTTTTTGTTGGATGTCTAACACCCAATTACTAACCAAGACCAACCCTGCTTAGCTTCTGCGATCTGACAAGATCAGGCACACCTGGGCTCTCCAAGTCAGGGTACACAAAATAATAAATGGACGTAAATCTGCCATTACAAATCATAACACTCAAAAAACAGTGGGACAACATCTTAATCTTCCAGGAGATTCCATTGCTGACATAGAAGTGGCTGTCCTCAAACAGAGAAACTGCAAGGGGAGATTACAACGTGAGTTGCTGAAATTTAGTTCATTCACAAATTTGGACCAATGGGCCCCCACACCTGAACAGAGGATTCTTATCTCACCACAGATGTAAATTTCTGCTCTAATCAAGCTACATTGTAACTTTACATTCTGATATCCTTCTTTGTGACATCTGACCCATCTTTGGCTGGGATATAAAGGCTCAGGGATCTCCATTCCTACTCATGTCTGAAGAAGGGAGCTCTAATTCTTGAAAGCTTACACTCTGAAAATCTTGTTGGTCTTTAAAGTGCCACTGGACACAAATCCTGCTGTTCAACTGCAGACCAACACAGCTAACTATGGTAGTGTAGTAACTGCTGTGATGTGACTGCATCCCGCACCATAAAAGTAGCATTAGAAAGCTTGAGGGAAAACAAGGAGGGTCCCATTGTGTTCCCTTCCCATCAGACTTCCTGGAAACTGAACAACACTGGCCACAGAGGTAGGAAAAGTATAGACCTGGTGCTTCTAACATGATTGCTGCAGCGTGGAAAGGATCTCTGTTCCAGTGGCACTTGCACCACAAAAATAACATGAGGAAAAAAAGGCTTGAAGTTATGGTAGACATAACTTTCACCTCTTATTCCAAACAAAGTGAACTCAATCCAGCCTAAATTAAGTACATTTCCTATGGATTAGGATTTGAAAGCGAACAAGATGCTCATCTTTTTCCTGCTGAAAACTGTGGAATTTAGATCAAGCTATGACTGAATCCTGTCCATATACTTACACTTAGGCAGTTGACACAGAAAAGCAATAACAGTATCTGAGGAAGGCCTCAGCCTACTTTTGATCATTGCTTCAAACAGAAAGAATACCTTCAAAACATCCTATCATTAATAGACTTGCTCAGATCTTGCAAACTGGAGGACGTGGCTTGCTTTATTCATAGAATCATAGAATTGGAAGGGGCCATACAGACCATCTAGTCCAACCCCCTGCCCACTGCAGGATCAGCCTAAAGCATCTCTGACAAGTATTCATCCAGCCTCTTCTTGAAAACTGCCAGTGAAGGGGAGCTCACCACCTCCCTAGGCAGCTGATTCCACTTTTGAACTACGCTGACTGTGAAAAAGTTTTTCCTAATATCCAGCCGGTACCTTTGTGCATGTAGTTTTAGCCCATTGCTTCACGTCCTACCCTCTGCTGCCAACTGGAACAGCTCTTTGCCTTCCTCCAAATGACAGCCTTTCAAATATTTAAAGAGAGCAATCATGTCCCCCCTCAACCTCCTCTTCTCCAAACTAAACATTCCCAAGGCCCTCAGCCTTTCCTCGTAGGGCTCAGTCTCCAGACCCCTGATCATTCTTGTCGCTCTCCTCTGCACCCTCTCGATTTTGTCCACATCCTTTTTGAAGTGAGGCCTCCAGAACTGCACACAATACTCCAGGTGTGGCCTGACCAAGGCAGTATAGAGAGGGGCTATGACCTCCTGCGATTTCGATGCTATGGCCCCTTTGATACAACCCAGATTGAATTAGCCTTTTTTGCCACCGCATCACACTGACTGCTCATATTCAGTTTACAGTCCACTCTTACCCCAAGATCCCTTTCACATATACTACTGCCCAGAAGTGTATCCCCCATCCAGTATTTGTGCTTCTCATTTTTGTGGCCCAGATGTAATACTGTGCACTTGTCTTGGTTGAATTGCATCCTATTCACAGCTGCCCACTTCTCCAGAGTATTCAGGTCTTGTTGAATTTTAATTCTATCTTCTTGGGTGTTTGCTACCACTCCCAATTTGGTATCATCAGCAAATTTAATGAGCAGCCCTTCCACTCCTTCATCCAGATCATTGATAAAAATATTGAAAAGTACTGGGCCCAAAACCGAGCCCTGTGGCACCCCACTGGACACCTCCCTCCAATCTGATGAAATGCTGTTGACCACCACTCTTTGAGTGCGGTCCTCCAACCAGTTCCCTATCCACCGAACTGTCCTATAGTCTACTCCACAGTCTTCCAGTTTGCCCATCAGAATGTCATAGGGGACCTAGACTTTCGGTTTGGGATCCATGGAGGTCTAACGCAGCTCTAAGTGCAGAGCTGACCGGGCTGCCGTTTCAGCGGCCGGAGGGGCACAAATAGCCCCCGGCCACCTGCTCTCAGGCGGAGAACAGGCAAAGAACGCTCAAAGACCTCAGGGCGCGTTGATCTCGGGCGAGGGGGGGGTTCTGCGCTAAGGATTCTCTCTCGACCCTTGAGGTCCCACCCTTTGACAGGTCGGCATAGATCTCTGCGGCAGATCCGGGGCCAGTGCGGCTGGCATAAGACCTTCGTGCCCAAGCTTCAACAGGGGGAAAACAAACGGAAAGAGAACTTAAGATTGAAGCAGTGATTACAACCCAGAAAGACGTTTGAAAAGGTAAAGATCACTATCTCCTGAATTGGGATGGATTGTTAAAAGTAACGAAGTTTTAAAAGGACTTTTTAAACTGCAACAGACTTATTATAAGGAGGGGGAAACCCGGCAAGAAATAGATTCCAAAAAGGACTAAGTAAAAAGAAGTAATTTCAGAAAAGAGACATTTGTTTATCATACCTGTGGTTGAGAATCGATAGCAGGTTGTGGGAAAACTTCTACCATCGCGAGAGCTGCAGCGGAGAGTCGGGAAACAGGAAGTACGTAATAGTGATAGAGTCGCCAGAAGGAGACGGCCCCTACTGGAAGACAGGAAGAAGGGCATCGCCATTTTTGAACAGGGAAGGGCTTTGGCTTCAGCAAGGGCGGAAGTAGGACATCTTGGATTACAAAAAGGTACAGAGAAACCATAGAGAAAAGACGCCCGACATTTTGGATTTTTGAAGCGATTTTTGTTCATTTAAAGGACCGGGACTTTTAAATTAATTAAAAGGACTACCAATTTGGACGCCACGGAGCTAAGAAAACGTGCAGACTCGTGGGAGCGAGGTAAATCAAGCCCCACGATGTCGAAGAAAGAGTGGCAAGCAGCCATAGAGAACTTGGACAAAAAATTTTGTGAAATGCTAAAGGAGCTTAAAGAAACAAAACTGGAGTTGGTGAAAGAAGTCAAAGATGTCAAAGAGACAGTTAAAAATGAGCTGGCAGAAGTAAAAAAGGGAATGGAGACGATACAAACCGACCTGCAGGCAGCGCAGCAAAAAGTTAACAATGTGGAGAAGGCGATGGACAACCTTACAGAGACGCAGCGAATGGACATGAGAGTAATGAGGGGAAGAATGGCAGTTGCGGAGAGTAAATATATGGAAAAGCAGCTGAGGTTTCGAGGTTTGTTGGAAGTAGAAGGAAAGACAGCACAAGAACAGGTGACTGAAGTGTTAGCTGAATACCTGGAAAAGGAGGAGGAGGAGGTTGTGGCTTTCCTAGATGTGGTGTACCGAATAAATTCCAGATTTGCGACCCAGAGAAAGGTACCAAGGGATGTGATAGTGCAATTTACGACAAGGAATGTAAGGGAAATGATAGTGACTAAGCAATTTCAAGATCCATTGATAGTTGATGGCAAGACAATTATCATCATGAAGGAGTTACCCAGATCGGTGCTCTTGGACCGGAAAAAATACAAAGTGTTAGTCCAGACTTTGAAAGACATGAAAGTAAGATACAGATGGGAATTACCGGAAGGGATATCTTTTGAATTTGGAGGGGTAAGAAAGCGCATCAGATCTGAATTGGAAATGGAAAGGTTCATGATGGACAATGAAAAAGACTTACCAACAACAAGGCTTTGAATATGGAGTGCAAAGTTTTATCGTGGAATGTAAATGGACTTAACTCACCTAATAAGCGAAAAAGTATTTTCCACTGGCTATTAAAACAGAAATGTGATATAGTTTGCTTACAAGAGACTCATATTAGAAATCAAGATGTAAAATACCTTAAAGTAAGTAAATTGGGCATTGAATTTGTAGCAGCCTCAAAAAAGGAAAAAAAGGGGAGTGGTACTATATATAAAAGAAGAGCTGCAACCAAAGGTGATAATTAGAGATGGGGAAGCCAGATTTATAGCAGTGGAATGCATTTGGAACTTAAAGAAAGTGTTGGTGATTGGAATATATGCGCCTAATGGAGCTAAAGAGTGCTTTTTTGAGGATTTAAAGAAGCAACTAGATGAACTTTCATATGATCAGATAATACTTGCTGGAGACTTCAATGGAGTTACGAATTTGGAACAGGACAAGGAATCAGCTACTACACAAAAGAAAAGAGGACTATTACCAAAGACTTTTTTTGGATTAATGCAACAGGAAGCGTTGGAAGATGTGTGGAGAACGCAGAATCCCACAAGCAGACAGTATACCTTTTTCTCTGCAAGACATTCTACCTTATCGCGTATTGATATGATCTGGGCCTCAAAGGACTTAGTACTTTGGACTAAGGAAGTAGAAATAATGCCTATGGTAGGCTCAGATCATAACCCAATTATGTGGAAATTTGGAAAAAGAACTAAGAGAAAAGGATGGAGAATAAATGAGGATTTGTTGCAAGAGGGAGAAAATATGGAAATGTTGAGAAGGGAGACTAAATTCTTCATACAGTACAACATGAATCAAGAAGTACCAACCAACAAGGTATGGGACACGTACAAAGCAGTAATCAGAGGTGTATTAATGGACTTAAATGGAAGACTTCGAAGGAAAAAAGAGGAGAAGAGACAGGAGATTATGGAAAAAATAAAAGCCAAAGAAATCCAGTTGAAGAAAAGACCAGGGAAAAAGAAAATATATCAGGACATTAAAATCCTTCAGGAGCAGTTGACGGCCATGAATAATAAAGAACTGGAATGGAATCTTAAAAGACTGAATCAAAAGTCGTTTGAAGGGGCGAACAAACCTGGGAAATTTTTGGCATGGCAATTGAAGAAAAGAAAGGAGAAAAAGATAATAAATAAAATATGTGATGACAATAAAGTACACCTGGAACAGGTCGCTATTAGCAGAGCCTTTTATAAATTTTACGCTAAATTGTATGATAAGAAGGAAGTGAATAAAGATGCGATAGCCGCATATCTGGAGAAAATGAAGCTGCCAGTAATGTTCGAGGAGTGGAGAGTTAAACTAAACAGTGAAGTAACAGAAGAAGAGATAAGGAAGGCAATACAGTCAACAAACTTGGGAAAAACGCCAGGGCCTGATGGACTCACAGCTAAGTTTTACAAGGTAATGGCCAATGAACTGGTACCGTTTTTAAAAGAGGTGATCAATGGTGTTATGAGGGACCAAAGGATCCCAGATACCTGGAGTGAAGCAAATATATCATTGATCCCCAAAGAAGGACAGGACTTGACCAATGTTAAAAACTACAGACCTATCTCTTTACTTAATAATGACTACAAGATTTTTGCAAAGATCTTGGCGGAGAGAATAAAGGGGTGGCTAGCCGAAGTTATTGGAGAAGAACAAGCAGGCTTTTTACCAAATAGACAAATTAGAGACAACCTAAGGACAGTCATAAACGCTATAGAATACTATGACAGGCGATGTGATAAGGAGGTTGGTTTCTTCTTTGTAGACGCTGAAAAAGCATTTGACAATTTGAACTGGGACTTTATGTTTGCCACCATGGAACAGCTACAAATGGGGGAAAGGTTCATAAGAGCAGTGAGAGAAATTTATAGAGACCAGAGTGCAGCAATTGTGGTGAATGACGAGCTGACTAAAAAACTGATTATTGGAAAGGGTACAAGACAAGGTTGCCCGCTATCCCCATTGTTGTTTATTTTGGTTCTTGAAATTTTGATGATGCAGATTAGAGAAGATAATGCAATCCGTGGTATAAAGATAAAAGACTTTTCCTATAAGGTCAGAGCGTTTGCAGATGATATAATGCTAATTGTGGAAGATCCAATTGAAAACATGCCTAAGGTAATAGAAAAAATAAAAGAGTTTGGAGACTTGGCAGGTTTCTATGTAAACAAAAAGAAATCAAAGATTTTATGTAAGAATATGATTAAACAAAAACAACAGTTATTAACGGAAATAACAGACTGTGAGGTAACAAGTAAGGTGAAGTACTTGGGAATTGAATTGACTGCAAAAAATATAGATCTATTTAAGAATAACTATGAGAAATTATGGACTCAAATAGAGCATGATTTGATCAAATGGAATAGGCTGAACTTGTCATGGTTGGGAAGAATTGCAGTAATCAAGATGAACGTGTTACCAAGAGTTATGTTTCTGTTACAGACGATACCAATCATTAGGGACTCCAAGCAATTCGATAAATGGCAGAGGAAAATATCAGAGTTTGTGTGGGCAGGCAGGAAGCCTCGAGTGAAAATGAAAGTGTTACAGGATGCAAAAGAAAGAGGGGGAATGCAACTGCCCAACTTGAGACTTTATTATGATGCAATCTGTCTGGTATGGTTGAAGGATTGGATCATGTTGAAAAATCGCAAACTGCTGGCCTTAGAGGGATACAAAAAATTATTTGGATGGCATGCATACCTATGGTATGATAAAGTAAAAGCAGATTCTATGTTTCTGCATCACTATATTTGGAGAAGCCTCTTCACAATTTGGAAGAAGTACAAAGAATACCTACAAGAAGGAATTCCCTCCTGGGTGGTTCCATATGAAGTAATAGATCCAAGAACGGTCGATAATGAACAACAGTGTTTACCGTATAAGGAGATAACTCAAATAGAATCCTCTAAAATAAGAATAAGAACGCAACAAGAGATGTCTCCAAACTACGACTGGTTTCAATATAGACAAGTTGGAGATCTTTATTACTCAGACTGTGCGAAGGGAGGGATAAGGATGGAAGACTCAGAATTAGAGAAAGTAATTTTACAAGAAGACCAAAAGGAAATTTCTAAGGTTTACAAAGTGTTGTTAAAATGGTATACTGAAGATGAGACAGTCAAAGTGCAAATGGTGAAGTGGGCTATAAACTTTAACAAAGAAATAACAATGGAGGCGTGGGAATACTTGTGGAAACATACATTGAAAATCACGACATGTACCAATATTAAAGAGAATATTTACAAAATGATTTACCGTTGGTATCTGACGCCAAAGAAGATTGCGCTAGGGAACTCGAATATGTCTAATAAATGCTGGAAATGTAAAAAACATGAGGGATCAATGTATCACATGTGGTGGACTTGCGAGGTAGCTAGGCAGTACTGGGGGGAAATAATAAGAGTAATGAGTGAGATTTTACAATTTCAAGTTAATAAGAACCCAGAACTCCTGCTACTGAACTTGGGAATGGAAGACATCCCAGCACAACATAGGACATTGATATTCTATATGACAGCAGCAGCCAGACTTTTGTATGCGCAGAAGTGGAAAGTACAAGAAGTGCCAACTACTGAGGACTGGATTTACAAATTGCTGTACATGGCGGAGATGGACAAAATGACAAGAAAATTGAGAGACCTTGATCCAGGGCAGTTTAACACGGACTGGGGAAAGCTGAAACAATATCTGGTGAAAAAATGGGAGGTGGGAGGAGAACTGTGGCAGTTTGAAAATTATTGAGGTACACAGGAGGAGAGAAGTGACTATACCGAGGGGGTGGAGAGTTAATGGAAAAATTCTAAGCAACTTTATATGATTTTTAAGTATTATATTAAGTAGCAATAGGTTGATATTATGAGAATTATTGGGATAGAAATTAACTAATCTATATTTTTTGGAAAGATAACCGTATAACATAGAGTGAATATATACATACATACGTAAATTCAAAGATAGGTCTAATTGTTAGACTTATGGTATATGTATAGATAAAGAACAACATATAGAACAGAAGCCTAAGTAAATGACAATAAGTGTGTATAGATAATAAGTATGTGTATAGAAGTATTGGAATTGATGTATAAAGGGGGGCAAATTGTTTGTCCCATATTGAAGAGAATAGAAGGAGTAAGATAAAACACAGGTTATCAAAATGAATATTATTAGTAGTTTTAATGAAGAAGATAGATTAAGAGGATTTTATTTATATGACAATTTATATGACAATTTATATGTGAAAGGAAGTGGAAATAGTGCTTAGAAGAATCTGAAAGTATATTATAATAAACAAATAAAATAAATATGAAGGAGTAGAGGGAAAGTGGACAGGGGGTTGGAAAACTGTTGGAAGTTAATAAAAAGGGGGGGGGAAAGGGAGGGGGTTAGAATTAGAAAAAATTAAAGATTGTGATTATAATTGCTATTATATGTTTCTAATCCAATAAAAATTCTTTAAAAAAAAAAAAAGAATGTCATAGGGGACCTTATCAAAAGCTTTACTGAAATCCAGATAAATCACGTCAACAGAGTTCCCCCGATCCAGTAAGCTGGTCACTCAATCAAAGAAGGAAACCAGGTTGGTCTGGCAAGATCTGTTAGGAACAAAACCATGCTGACTTCCCCGGATCACTGAGTGGTCCTTCAGATGCTTACAGATTGATCCCTTTAAAATCTGTTCTAATATCTTCCCAGCAACAGAAGTCATACTGACCAGCCTTTAGTTTCCCGGGTCATCCTTCCTCCCTTTCTTAAAGATTGGGATAACATTCGCTCTTCTCCAATCTTGTGGCACATCCCCAGTCCTCCAGGAGGCCTTGAAGATGATGGGCAGGGGTTCTGCAAGTTCTCTGGAAAGTTCTTTCAGCACGTTTCCATCTTGCTGAGATAGTGAGGGCTTGAGCTTGCAAAAGCTCATGTTTGAGAAGGGCCCACCCTTCACTCGCTCATTTCCCTTCCAGCACACTCCCCCACGGAATGACTCTCATCAAGCCTCTGAGTTCATCAAAGTTGGCCCTACGAAAATCTAACCTACGAGTCTGGCTACGAACTTCCTTGACTCCCCACAGCAACTGGAATTCAAGAAGGACATGGTCACTTCCCCCTAAGGTCCCCACCACCTTCATCTCATCTACCAATTCTTCCCTGTTGGTTAATATCAAGTCTAGTATGGCCGAACCCCTTGTAGCTTCCTCCACCTTTTGAAAAAGGATGTTATCGGCCAGGCAGGTCAGGAAATTGTGTGATTCATGACACTTTGCTGAGCCTGTCTCCCAGCACACATCGGGGAAGTTGAAGTCACCCATAATTACAAGGTTCTGATGTCTGGATACTCTGCCAATCTGTTCAAAGAGGGCAGCATCCATTTCTTCTTGCTGGTCAGGTGGTCTGTAGCAGACTCCAACAATAATACCCTTTGTCCTTCCTCCCCTTATTTCTACCCATATACTTTCCACCGGGCTGTCCGTCCCATTCTCCATAACTTCTTGACAATCGAGCCCTCTCCTCACATACAACGCCACTCCACCTCCTCTTCTACACTTCCGGTTTTTCTTGAACAACTCATACCCATCCACTAGCACATTCCAGTCATGGGAATCATCCCACCAAGTCTCAGTAATTCCTACTATATCATAGCCCTCTGTTTGCAATAGAAGCTCAAGCTCTTCTTTCTTATTGCCCATACTTTGGGCATTGGTATATAGACACTTGTAGCCTTGTACCTTTGTTTGACCTGTCCTACCCAGGTGGGTCCCCACTGTGTTCACTTCATCATTGAAGTCGCCATGTTGATCGTCCCCTGCCCCTCGCGGCATCAGTTTAAAGCTCTCCTGATGAAGTTCTCCAGGTTCGTTCCAAACGTTTTCTTCCCTGCCCTTGAGAGGTGAAGCCCATCATGTGCTAGAAGGCCTTCTCTAAGAAAACCTATCCCATGGTCCCAGAACCCAAAGCGCTCCTGCCAGCACCACCATCTCAGCCAGCGATTCACCTCAAGTATGGTCCGCTCCCGGCGTGCTCCTCTTCCTGTGACTGGAAGGATAGAAAAGAATACCACCTGAGCCCCCAATGTCTTCAACTGCCTTCCAAGAGCTTCGTAATCCTCTTTAATTCTTGCAACAGTATTCAAAGCCGTGTCGTTCGTTCCCACATGAATCAGCACAAACGGGTACTTATCAGCAGGCTTGATGAGTTTTGGCAGCTGGTCGGTAATATCCTGAATTCTGGCTCCCGGCAAGCAACACATCTCTCGGAATAGGGGATCTGGCCCAGAGACATGGCGTTCCATACCCCTGAGCAAGGAGTCCCCGACGACTACCACCTTCCGGTTTTTTCCACTTCGATGAGGCCCCATGTCTTCTGCACTCCCTCTTCCAGATCTTTGCGGTTCTCCTTCCACTGTCACCTCTGTCACCATCTCTAGCACTTCAAAGCGATTCTTGAGCTCAAGTGGACCAGAGCATCTTCTTCGTTGATGCCTTCGGGTTTGTACTGTAGATCTGAGAGGAGGCTCAGAAGGGAGATCGACTCTTTCCCCTCCTCCTTGACTTTCCTCTTCTTGGCTGTGCGGAGCCCCCAGGCTGTTGTCAATAAAATCCTCTCCTTCCTTTCCTCCAGGCTCTGAACCTTTTCTTCCAAAACTCTGACCAGCTTACACTTCTGGCAAGTGAACTCTGTCTTCTCCTCTGGGAGGAAAACAAATATGGCACACTCCATGCAGGTGACTGCGAAGGGGGCTTCAGTAGACATGATTGTCTTCCAAATATACCTAGAGTACTAGCAGAACCAGTATACTAGCAGAGTTTCAGGTCCCCCAGGCAGATCCCCAGGCTAAGAGCCACAGGGCAAGAGCCCTTTAGCTCTCGCCCTCTGGCGAGGAGGAGCCTTTTGTTTCAAAAGGTGCCTTCCTGCCTAGCCCAGCAGGGCCCCAGGACACTAGGGGGCGGGGCTTGTAACCATGAGCAACAGCTACCAGCTGCAAACAACAGCAATTCACTCAGCCCGCAACAGCCTCACACAGAACTTAACCAGAACCTCTCTCTAGCAAGCTACACAGAACCCACTCACCCTCAGCTTCTCACACAGTAGCTAGGAAAGGCAAAAGGCAGAAAGACAACAAACCCTTACCTTCTAGCTTCAGCTCTCCACCATGTGCTCTTGCCTCAGCTCAGGTGAGTCAAGCCATTTTATTTTGGATCTTCCTCTTTTCCTTCTGCCTTCCATTTTTCTTAGCATTATTGCCTTTTTCAGTGAGTCTTGTCTTCTCATGATGTGACCAAAGTACGATAGCTTCAGTCTCATCATTTTAGTTTCTAGGGAGAATTCAGGCTTGATTTGATCTAAAACCCATTTATTTGTCTTTTTGGCTTTCCGTGGTATCCATGAATCTCTCCTCCAGCACCAGATTTCAAATGAATCAACTTTCTTCCTGTCAGTTTTCTTCACTGTTCTACTCTTAGATCCATACATAGTACTGGGGAATACCATATTGAGGATTATCTTGATCTTGGACCCAGCAACACATCCTTATCCTTAAGGAACTTTTCTAGTTCCTTTACGGCTGCCCTTCTAAGTCTCAATCTCTTTCTGATTGCTTGGCTGCAGTCTCCCTTTTGGTTGTTGATTGAGCCAAGGTACAGAAAATCTTTGACAATTTCAATGTCTTTATTGTCAACCTTAAAATTGTATAATTCCTTGGTGTGTGTTATGTGCCATCAAGTCATTTTCGACCTATGGCGACCCTATGAATGAAAGACCTCCAAAACATTCTATCTCTAACAGACCTACTCAGATCCTGCAAACTGGAGGACGTGGCTTCTTTTATTGAGTCAAGCCACCTCATTTTAGTTCTTCTTCTTTTCCTGCTGCCTTCCACTTTTCCTAGCATTATTGACCTTTCCAGAGAATCTTGTCTTCTCATGATGTGACCAAAGTACAATAGCTTTAGTCTTGTCATTTTAGTTTCTAAGGAGAATTCCAGCTTGATTTGATCTAGTACCCACTTATTTGTCTTTTTGGCTGTCCATGGTATCTGCAAAACTCTCCTCAAATTCCTTGGTAGTCATTGCTTTTGTCTTCTTGATGTTCAGATGTAATCTGTAATCCTGCTTTGGCACTTTCTTCTTTAACCTTCATCAGTAGTCCTTTCAAGTCTTCACTATGTTCTTCACTATTTTCTGCCAGAAGTGTCAGTCGCATATCTCAAATTGTTAATGTTCCTCTAATTTTCACTCCAGTGTCTTCTAAATCTAATCCAGTTTTCCTTATGATATGTTCTGCATATAGGTTGAACAGAGATAATACATCCTTGTCTGACACTTTGCCATTTAGAAACCATTCTGTTTCTGCATATTCTGTCCTAACAGTATAGTTATAGTTAAAAAAAAAAAGTCAACAATTTTGACAACAGTCAGGAGAGTCGATGGTTGTTGTGGGTTTTCCGGGCTGTATTGCCGTGGTCTTGGCATTGTAGTTCCTGACGTTTCGCCAGCAGCTGTGGCTGGCATCTTCAGAGGTGTAGCACCAAAAGACAGAGATCTCTCAGTGTCACAGTGTGGAAAGATGTAGGTCATTTGTATCTACTCAGGAGGGGTGGGGTTGAGCTGAGTCATCCTGTAAGAGTTTCCCAGGGTGTGGAATGCTAATGGCGGGAGGCTTCACTGTATCCTGAGGAGGTTCTTTTGCATATGGATTGGTACTTGATGTGCTAATCTTCTCTGCAGGGCTATTGTCTGGGATAGAATGTTTTGTTAGCCTGGTGTTTTTCAGAACTGGAAACCATGCTCTGTTCATTCTTAAGGTTTCTTCTTTCCTGTTGAAGTTTTGCTTATGCTTGTGAATTTCAATGGCTTCCCTGTGCAGTCTGACAAAGTAGTTGGAAGTGTTGTCCAGTATTTTGGTGTCCTGGAATAAGATACTGTGCCCTGTTTGCATTAGGCTATGTTCAGCCACTGCTGATTTTTCAGGTTGTCCAAGTCTGCAGTGTCTTTCATGTTCTTTTATTCTTGTCTGGATGCTACGCTTTGTGGTCCCGATGTAAACTTGTCCACAGCTGCAGGGTATATGGTATACTCCTGCAGAGGTGAGGGGGTCTCTACTGTCTTTTGCTGATCGTAGCATCTGTTGTATTTTTCGGGTGGGTCTGAATACTGCTTGAAGGTTGTGCTTTTTTATAAGCTTTCCCATCTGATCAGTAATTCCTTTGATATATGGCAAAAACACTTTTCCTGTAGGAGACTGTTTTTCCTTGGTTGTTTGATTCATCCTGGGTTTGATTGCTCTTCGGATTTCATTTCTGGAGTAGCCATTTGCCTGAAGTGCGTGGTTTAGATGATTAATTTCCTCATTGAGAAAGTGTGGCTCACATATCCGTCTTGCACGATCCACTAATGTTTTCATTATGCCTCTTTTCTGTCGGGGGTGGTGATTGGAGTTTTTGTGTAAGTACCGATCAGTGTGAGTTGGTTTCCTGTAGACCTTGTGACCTAACTGAAAGTTTGCTTTGCGGATGACCAAGGTATCCAGGAATGGGAGTTTTCCCTCGATTTCTTTCTCCATTGTGAATTGTATGTTCAGGTGGATGTTGTTGAGATGATTCAAAAACCCCATCAATTCTTCCTCCCCATGGCTCCAAATGATAAATGTATCATCCACAAACCGGAACCATACACTGGGTTTGTGGGGTGCTGATTCTAGAGCTGTTTTTTCAAAATGTTCCATGTAGAATTTTGCTATAACTGGGCTGAGAGGGCTCCCCATGGCCACCCCATCCATCTGTTCATAGAATTCGTTGCCCCATTGGAAGTAAATGGTTGTCAGACAATGGTGGAATAAGGCTGTTACATCCTCTGGGAAAATCTGATTAATAAGTGCAATAGTGTCTTTTACTGGAACCTTGGTAAACAGGGATACAACATCAAAACTGACAAGTATGTCTTGTGGATTGAGTTTCAGAGAACTGATTTTGTTGATGAAATCTGCTGAATCTTTGATGTAAGACGAGGTTTTCCCGATGTGGTCCTGCAGGAGATCTGCCAGATGTCTAGCTAATTCATATGTCGGTGAACCAATGGCACTCACAATGGGTCGGAGTGGGACTGAATCCTTATGTATTTTGGGGAGTCCATATAGTCTAGGTGGCTGTGCTTCAGTCTTGCATAGTTTTCTGTGCGTGTCGGGATGTAGTGAGGAATTCTTGATCAGCGCATTTATTAGCCTGGTGATTTTGCAGGTGGGATCTCGTTTTAGTTTTTTGTAGGTGGAGGGGTCCAGGAGTTCCTTAATCTTCTTTTTGTATTCCTCTGTTTTCATGATCACTGTAGCATTGCCTTTATCAGCTGGTAGAATGATGATGTCTGGATCTGCATTGAGGGTCTTGATGGCATTTCTCTCCTTGCGTGTTATATTGCTGGTGGGAAGCTTTGCCTTTCGTAGAATCCTGGCTGTCTCTCCTCTTATTTCCTCAGCTTCCTCTTCAGGTAGATGTCGAATGGCAGCTTCTACATTTGCAATGATGTCTTCCACAGGAATTCTGGTGGGGGTGACTGCAAAGTTTCCTCCCTTTGCCAGGATGGAGGTTTCTTCTGGTGAGAGTTGACGGTCTGTCAGATTGATGACAATGCGTGCATTGTCGAGCATTGGGCTTGTCTGACTTTTTTCCTGTAGTTTATTAAACTTCTGCTTCTGTCTGGATGTGTGGTTGGTAAAAACTTGTTCCATCTTCCTGTAGGTGAGATTATCGACCTTGTCCCAATCCTGACTTCTCATTTTTTGGCTGGTGTTGATATGCAAGCAAAATAGCTCCTTGTCTGTGGCAGCAAGTTCTCTGCGGGTAGTGTGGATTCTCTCACGTAAGCGGGCCTGTTCTAGACGGTCATAAATGCGGTTCGCCTGTGTGGTTTTGAAGATTCTTCTCCTCAGGATACAGTGAAGCCTCCCGCCATTAGCATTCCACACCCTGGGAAACTCTTACAGGATGACTCAGCTCAACCCCACCCCTCCTGAGTAGATACAAATGACCTACATCTTTCCACACTGTGACACTGAGAGATCTCTGTCTTTTGGTGCTACACCTCTGAAGATGCCAGCCACAGCTGCTGGCGAAACATCAGGAACTACAATGCCAAGACCATGGCAATACAGCCCGGAAAACCCACAACAACCATCGTTCTCCGGCCGTGAAAGCCTTCGACAATACATCAGTCAAGAGAGTCCTTCATTTAACATTCATATCAACATAATGGTTCACTTTTGTATTATGAACAACGGGATTAACACTGATAGATGAACCAAATGAACAACAAAGATCTAATCTACAATATAATGCTGAAGGTAACAGATTACAAACGTTTTGCAGAGAACCTGTTCATTAGGTATATGTGCTGCTCTTCTGGCTTTCTGGTGATTATGATTGCCTCCTTAACAAGGTAATAATTTACTGGAGGTAACAAATACATCCATGCAGCTGTGCTTGAAGTGAACTTCATTTATCTGAAATCCAGCTCAGTCCAGTTTACAGTGAAGCCTCCCGCCATTAGCATTCCACACCCTGGGAAACTCTTACAGGATGACTCAGCTCAACCCCACCCCTCCTGAGTAGATATAAATGACCTGCCAACACCTTTTCCACACTGTGACACTGAGAGATCTCTGTCTTTTGGTGCTACACTTCTGAAGATGCCAGCCACAGCTGCTGGCGAAACGTCAGGAACTACAATGCCAAGACCACGGCAATACAGCCCGGAAAACCCACAACAACCATCGACAATACATCAGTCCAGTTTCCTCCATCTTCCAGAAATTTCACAGCCTAATTTCATTATTGTAGTTCTAATGCAACAAAAAACACCGGGTTGGATCAATTTCTACTTGCATACAAGATCTTGGCAAACAGAAATGCAAGACAACAGACTGATCTACATGCTTAGTGTATCCCTACTTGTGTGACTGCTTGCCCAAGATATTGTAGAACTAATCCAAGGGTTTCAGGAGGTGAACCTAACATTCCCCCTGAGGTACAATATCACAGAAGGAGGAGATTGTTGTACAGGATTATGAATGCATATGCTGTTGTATATATGAACAAAATAGGAAATGAGCAGGAAATGCTACACAACATCTTCCGTAAACCCTTCCACAACCAGAACTATACATATCAGGTTTCTTTTTCCATTTGCTCATCATAACATTCAACTTGTCAGGGCTTGCCGCCCCTGCTGCTGGGCGGGGCGCCAGCTGGGCCCCCCTTATGTCAGAGGGGTGCCAGGGATGCTGCAGGACCCTGCTCTGTGGAAGGAGGGGCGGTATACATTACCCAGACTCCCTCTCAGTCCACTCGCTGGCCTGCTCAACCTCACCTGCTCACCCCCTCCGTCCTCCATCATCTCCTCCTCCCAGAACTCCCCTCCAAGCCTCCACTCTCACTCCACACCATCACTCCTTACTCACATTCACCACCCCAGACCTCTTCCCAGCCAACCTTTATAGGGCCTTCTCTCACCACCCCGCCCTCCTTGCAGGTCCTGCCTGCCAGGCCACACCCCTCCTTGGTCTCCCAGCATTGGCTTTAGCCATCTCAAGCTGCTGCAGTTGGGGTAGCTGGCTGGGCTGCCTGGATCAGCAACAGCTGCGTCATGTTGGCTGGCTGCCAGGCCTCTCTGGCTGAGCTGATTACTGAAGGTAGGCCCAGCTGTGGCCCCTTGGCTGGCTGCTCAGTTCTTCCCACTGAATGCCTTCAGCAGCTCCACCTGGAGGGGCTTGGTTCTGAGCACCTCCTGAGCCAGGTTGCTGTCTTCAAGCTGAGGTGGAGGCTGGGGCGTGGCTCTGAGCTGCTGTGGCTGCTCCTCCTCCTTGGCTGGTAAGGGCTCTGTTTGGGCTGCTGCTGGGTCCCTATTCTTCCTGCCTTTGCCTTCCCCCTCTGTTCTGCTCAGCCCCCTATCCTCCCCCTGGAGGGTGGGACTAGCTGGCATCTCCCTGTCCCCTCTAACCCTCTGGGGCTTTGGCCCTTTGCCCCTTTCCCCTGGGGTGGGCAGGCTCTGGCCCTGGCTGCTGGCTGGGGTGGCAGGGCAGCCCCCTCCCGGCTGCCTCCCCTTGCTTTCTCCCAGCAAGGCCAGGGGCTGTGTCTCAGACCCCGGACACAACTTATTATGAATAATCAGAATTTTTAAAATCCCAGTATTCTTCCAAACAGCTTGCCTTAGTTTCCTGTGGTTTTTCCTATTTTATTCTCACAACAGCACTATGGGGTAGATACAGATAAGAATGATTGAATGAGTGGCTCAGAAAGTCAAATCCTGCAACCCTACTCCCATTTCAAATCCAACAATCTCTTCACTGTACCATTCTGAGTCCCTTTATATTTGACACAATAGCTCTATATATTGTAATTAAATTGCTAAGTTTTTTTTAAAAAAAATCAATGATAAAGCCTTAAAAATGCTCTCTTTAGGTTTTTTTTCACAGTAAGATATCAGGTTATCTGAGCTCTTCTTGGGGACTCCCTCACCGGCACAAAACTAGTATTTTCAAAAGGAAAATCTTTAAATAAGAATTTTATATTGAGAACATTTCTGGGCATCTGCAGTTTTAAAACAGAGCTTGCTTAATTTATGGTTACTCCTGCTAAGACCAACCACCCCACCCTATTCTACTACAAGGTTTAAAGAATGATAGCCACTATTAGTGTTTTGACAATGACATTAACATCTTATCAAGCTGACACTAAAAGGAGTAGAACAACTGTAAAACAAGCACTAAATTCTCATGAAACCTATCAACAGTTTGTGAACTTGTTATTCCCTCACAGCTCTTGTCTGGTGTATTTTTGACAGAGAAGCCCATAAACCTCTAACTCATTTCAATATTTATGCAGAAGACTACCCATCAATGACAGCTTTATAGGACTAAATTAAAAATGAATACAGTTGCATTGCTATGATGTATGCTGTCTTCATCAAGCTAGTTTCCATTGTGGTTTTGATTGAACACAACTATCACTTTTATTTCATTACTGTATATCTTTGATAAAACTTAAATAATCTAAATGCAGTTAATGCATAAAAAGACTACCATAAAACCAGTCAGTAACTATGGACCATGCTTTCGACCATCCTCATTTTGCATGAGTGATACTATCCATTTTTTATCCTACAGAGGAGCAGTTGTAAGAATGCCTGTCTGACTCAACAGGATTTTGAGATGCTGTGAAATATTAAAAAGGATCATTCACAAAAGAAGACTACGAAGAAGCAGGTCCTATGGAAAACTATAATGGCAATTCAGAAAGGGGAATCACAAGAAAGAGGGTCCCGAAGTTCTGCCAAATTTGCCATATGAACGAATAGAAAAGAATAGGAAAAGTCCTGCATGAGGCAGAAGCAGCTGAGATATCGAATTTTCCCAACTAATTCTAAATATCTGTATTTTTATACACTTTTTCCAGCAACCACAGAAATATGAGAAAACTGAATGTCAGACACTCATCAAAACATTCAGTGCCATAGTTATACATTAAAAGGTGCTCCTCAAATGAATTTTTTGAATGAGGATAAAGTCCATAGTTTATAAATCAAGGAATAAGTTCAGAAAGGCTTGAAGACTTGAACCCACGACAAGACACTGCTGGTGGCAGAGGAGGCATGAGCAGACTTTTTTTTATTAAGAGGGTATTCAAAACTTACTATGTCTGGTACATCTGGGAGAACAGTTCTCTTCAGAAGCATTCTGCAAAGCTAAATTAACAGGGCATTCATTATATAGAAGAAATATAGAAATAAAAAGTGGAAAATGACAAGCAGAACAATCAAATAATTTGTCCACAAAATGTATGTCTACAAACAAACAGGCATGTCTGTCATGTATCCTAACTAAGATTGCAAACTCAGGATGAGACAAATTCCTGGAGATTTGAGGGAGGAGCCAATGGATGGTGGAGTTTGTGGGAAGGAGGGGCATCAGTGGGGTATAATGCCATAGACTTCACCCTCTGAAGCTCCAGGGACACAGATCTCTGTACACTGGTGATCAGTTGTAATTCTGAGAAAACTTCAGGCTCCACCTGGAGGTTGGCAGCCCTACTCCTAGCAGACTACTTCATGATGACACAAGCAAGAAACACTTGGGGCAGCCAATCATAGACCAAGATGGTGTAGCTTAAGGTTTGCATTTCAAAAATCCATGTAGGTAAAGAATCTTTCTTGATTGCTAAATCAGGGCACCAGCAAAGGACCAAAACCCACTGCAGGCTTTTAGATGTTGTCTTTCACAGACCAAGAAGCAATTCAGACTCTCATATGGAAACATAAAATAATACATAAAAGAGGGTTATACTAATTTCTATTTTTTGTTATTACATTTAATTTTTTAAATGATCTGAGTTGTTATATACCAAGTAGTTTGAAGGCATGATAGAAATTTTACAGTTATTAGCAAACAAAATCAGGAAAAGTGTCACATACACAGAAATACTAAGCAACATGATCAATAATATACTACGGGTCTTAAAAAAGTTACTTCACCGGATCATTTGCCATTTAAAATAAGCAACAGACGGCATATTTAATCCATTCTCTTACTTCCTTTTCTTAGTACCAAATGTATATTTTACTTAGAAAATATCTCTGTAAACGAATAGGAAAAACTTCTTTAAAATGACCCACAAATTCTTCTTTTAAAAAAATGAGCCATATATGAAACTATCAGCTATATACCATGGGTGAGAGAGACAGCCTTGTTCAGTCAGGCATGAGAGATGGTTCTTAATGTCAGAACAGGAGAGTAATAACCTATAAAAAAAGATAAAGGAACCTTGGTTTTAGAGTTCTTCTATTCTGACCTTAAAAATATTTCTTATCCTGTTTTCCACTACGGTCACTCAGGTTCAAATGCCAAAATGGCAATGATATAATAGCAGTTATGGAAGAAGAGGAGGAAAAGTATATAGGTTTAATGTTATGGGGAAATGCAGCCCTCCCAGTCGGCTTGCATGGCTTGAGACTAGGGACCAAGTTTACTGCTGCAGAAGATGAAAAGGCAGCTAGTCTTTCCCGGGCATCTGGGTATTGGCGGAGGGGCGGAGCTGCGGGCTTATTAGCCTGCTCCGCCTCTCCCGCCCACAGTTGGCGTCACATGCTTGGCCTACCCACCTCTCCCTATATGCAGTGCAGGATTAGCCGGTTGCTGTTTATCGAAGCCAGGCAGGAATTTTTTCATCTTCCCTAATTGGCTCACTGGGGAGTTGTTTTTCACCTACTTTGCACTGTGGGAAGGTTTTTAATTGGTGTGGTGTGGTTGTTATGTAAACAGGTTGGCCACTGGCAGGATAGGATAAGTGAGCGGGCTGGTGACCCCCTGGGCACATTCCCTTTAGGCGGGAATTGGGGTCTGTCAGGAGCGGCCGGTGAGGCTGTACAGCTGCTGGCTGTGAGGGCAGACTGCCTAGTGGGGATCCCTTGACAAGGCTGCCCCCAGGCTCCATGGCTGGTGGGGGGTTGGTGCTTTAAAGGGGAACCACTTGCCTGGCCACCAGGTCCCAGCCATCCTTTGGGTGGAACACCCCAGGGGCAGTGGGGGCTCACCCAGACAGGTCAAGACGGAGGTCCAGGGAGACCCCAGAGCTTGACCTGTACCACAGTTAGATCCCTTGCCGCAATGACAGGATATGTTATGTTGTATTTAATAAAGTGGCCCTTATTATATCCCAATCTTGGTCTCTGCCTTTGATTTTAACTGGGGAAGCAAACAAATTTATACAGACACGAGCATTTTATTGATCTTCAAATCTTAATTGTGGAATATTTCTATTTGTAATTGCTGCATGTGTCTTTTGTAGAACACCTATTCTCAAATACCCATTCATCCTTTGGAGGTAAACTAATAAAAGTAGGGGGTAAACTATTAAAAGTAGGAACTGTTGCCAGTACAGTAACCAATCAGCATCATAAGCCAAGAGTTTTGAGAGTGTGTTCCAAGATACCCATAGTTTCTTGGAAGCTTATTAGTGAGACAATCAGTAAAAAACTGTAAGTCTTCCTGGAAGACCTCTTGCCTACCATCAATGATCTTCTCCTGCATCTCACAGCCACAGAGGCGTGCATTCTAGTGTGCATTCTCTCAATTCAGATCCATCAATAGGGATATTCCTGTCCTAATCTGCAGAGACCAAGAATGAAATCTAGGAAAATGCAGAGACCAAGAATGAACTCTAGGAAAATGCACATGGTTCCTGTGCATACAAATTGATGTGAGAAGACAAAACTATTTTAAAATCACTACTATAAGTGATGTAGAGGCAATGCTTGGACACAGGTTTGCTAGAACAATAGTACGGGGATGTCTAACAGAACAGCTGGACTCATGTGAAGGATCAATTTGTGAAAAGACAATATGAACACTTCACAGGCATTTGAACTTATTTATAATTGTAGTTTTGAATTAAGTAGTGAAAGAACAAAATCAAAATTTCTTAATAAAATTAAATTGTTTAAAAAAACATTTCAGTCTGTGTAAAGCATATCAAATTGAGCTACCTTTTATCAAATTTCATAGCCTTGCTAGGCAGTTATTCATATAAAAGGTGTTATTTGTGATGCAGTAAGTAAGGGAATAAGCCAATAAACTCACTGGAAGAAACTGAATATGTTTAATTTTTATATAAAAAGGCAAATGAATAGAGCAAAACCCACCAGAATAGCTTCAATTGGAGTCATTTTAATTATACCATTCTGTGCATTTATTTGTTCTGATGGAATAATTGTAAATTGAGTGTGCTTGGGATTTCCATTGTTTCTATGACTTTTTAGCACCTGAAAAATCAGCAGTAGCTGAACATAGCCTAACTCAAACAGGGCACAGTATCTTATTCCAGGACACCAAAATACTGGACAACACTTCCAACTACTTTGTCAGACTACACAGGGAAGCCACTGAAATTCACAAGCATAAGCAAAACTTCAACAGGAAAGAAGAAACCTTAAGAATGAACAGAGCATGGTTTCCAGTTCTGAAAAACACCAGGCTAACAAAACACTCTATACTCGACAATAGCCCTGCAGAGAAGATTAGCACATCAAGCACCAATCCATATGCAAAAGAACCTCCTCAGGATACAGTGAAGCCTCCCGCCATTAGCATTCCACACCCTGGGAAACTCTTACAGGATGACTCAGCTCAACCCCACCCCTCCTGAGTAGATACAAATGACCTGCCAACATCTTTTCCACACTGTGACACCGAGAGATCTCTGTCTTTTGGTGCTACACCTCTGAAGATGCCAGCCACAGCTGCTGGCGAAACGTCAGGAACTACAATGCCAAGACCACGGCAATACAGCCCGGAAAACCCACAACAACCATCGTTCTCCGGCCGTGAAAGCCTTCGACAATACATCGACACAAAGAAGCATTAGCGCAAATTATTTTACAATCATGGCATACTTTGCTCTAAGGATCAATCTTAATATTTTGAGAAGCACTATAAAGCATTTTTATGTTATTTGGATGCAAGGTTTTAACAGGTCATTTTATATTTGATTTTATCCCGTTACAACCTTGTCCTTGTGTATTAGATAAAGTGGGACAGAAAAATCAAACAAACTAAATTAAATTTCAGAGTGTTTCCCTTTATACACATCTCTCTCTTGGAGGAGATTTTTTCATATTCTTACATCATCAAAGCATGTATGTAGTTTTATATTATGTTGGAAATATAAAATGCTGTTCCCAGCTATTCAATAATTCTACAAGAATATTAAAGTGTGTCTTTTTAAGTAGCTTATATTATTGATTTAGGTCCTTAAACTCTACCGCATATATAAAAGAAAACAGGGAAGATTGCCTTGACACTAGCCAAGGTTCTTTTATAAAAATCTATGGTGGGGACTGATCTTACTGAGCTTTCCTCTAATGCTGTTTACAAATAGTGGTTCATAAGCTCAGCTCAGGTGTTATGCCAAACAATGGGATTTGAGTCCAGTGGCACCTTAGAGACCAACAAGATTTTCAAAGTATAAACTTTCAACAGTCAAAGATCCCTTCTTCAGAGCTTTGTCTCTCAAAAGCTCATACCTTGAAAATCCTGTTGGTCTCTAAGGTGCCATTGGACTCAAGTCCTGCTGTTCTATTGCAGACAAAACACAGCTACCTACCTGAAACTATGCCAAACAATGGTTAAGAAAGCTTAACCATGATGTTCTAAAGCAGTTTGAGATCAGCTAGCAAGTCAGAATTAGAAAACACTGTCTGAAATGGGTTTGAAAATCATGGTTAGGATTATGCTTTGGTAGGATGGCTAATTGATGAACCAGTTTCAGTGTAGTTTCATCTCCAGAGACTGCTGCATTCTGTAAAAAGATGTGAACAAAGTTGAGTGCTGACTATGGGGGGCAGGGCTACACACAGTAGGATAAACTCTGTTAAAAGTAACCTGCTGGTTGTACATTTAGAAGCTGAAAGCATAGACTTAGTTTCCAAACTATGTTTAGTGAAAACCATGGTTTGGCTTGAACTGAACAACATATAAGGCCTATTTTGGTCAGAAAACCATTCTCTTGCCTCTTTATGTATTAGGTTGGTGACTAAGGGTTTTATGAGTTGGCAGAAAATTACAAGTTGGGGAATGGGAGGGCTGCCTAATATCCAAACAGAGAAAACAATGGGCAGAAATAATGAATTTTCCTGAACCAATCTCCCCTTTCATGACCTCATCATGCAGCAGCTGCCTATCAATTTCCAAACAAGCAATAAATATTAAAATGAAATTTTTGTGCATGTCTTATCAAAGCTCCTGACATCAATTGTTTTCACAAATGTTTTCTCCTGCAAGCTCTGAACGCCTCTTCATCAATCTTTTATCAAAAGCAATCGTGTTATGATTTCTCTTATCGCAAAAGCTCCTTCCTCTCGTCTCCCCCTTTTTCTCAGAAAAAGATACATGAATATCATTTTACACTCCACTGTGGCTGCATCTCCATCGATCAGGAAATAAAAAAAAAAGATTTGAAGGATGTGTCATGACCCTGCCAAGTGCCAAACAACAGAAACACATGTAATGATTCCATTGTGCCAGATCCACTGACAAAAGAGGGAAGCACGTGAGCATGTCCACAAATGTGTTTGTCTTGGGTTTTTCCCCCTGAGGGATGCTTCCATTGCAAAACATTTTCAAGCAAGGATACAGAAGATTTTAGAGTGCACTTAATTTCCTAATGTCTTCTTGACATACCAATCAAGCCTGAAAAAAATAAACGTTTGTCAAAGCTTCCATATAGTGAAACACTAGAATTATCATCTTGGCATTTCTGACCTCTCAAACAAATAAAGTGTCTCCTTGAACCCAAGACCTATAGAGAGTTGCCAAGTATAAAGTTTCATATACAAAGGCTGGTATAAGGGGAAAATATTTTATTTATTTATTTGCCACCTTTCTACCCAATTCTGGATCATCAAATGTCACTGTTACTTAAACTAGCTACATTTGGACAGGCCCAGTTTTAGAATTTATTTTATTTATATCACTTATACCGTGCCTTTCTCCTCAATGGGGATTCAAAGTGGCTTACGTTGTTCTCCTCTCCTCCATTTTATCTGACGGTTAAACCATAGAGTTTTGCCCAAATACCCCACTGATATGCTGACATCACTTCCAGTTGCATGGGAATGACATCAGCATGTTGACAGCACTGTGATGAAATTACTGACAAGTTCTCAATGACATGGTAAGGTCCCCCACAGTCTGCTGGTCACCAGGGGGGCCTGACAACCCTACTCATATGTGTGAAAGAGTCTCCTCAGTCACCATGACAGACTTTGAAAGTGGAGAATGACAGATGATAATAATGCGTCCTTTTAAGTTCCCAGTACAAATAGCCTCTGCTGACATTGAAAAACAGATTTATTCTTCCACATTCACTCACTCTTATACACACATAGAGCCTTCCTCACTTCCTCCAAAACTCAGACACATACACTCCTCCTTTCTCACCTCGCTCCATCAGCCTCTCATCCCACAAGTCTCCCTCAGAAATCCACTCACAGAAATCCACCCTTCCCTCCTCAGCCACACTTCTGCTCACTCTGATGCACCCAAACTGCCTTACCACATGCTCCTCTCTCCCCTTGTGTTCTGACTCTGCTAAGCTCCACTTTTCTCTTGGCTCTGATTTTGAGCTCACCCCAGTTTCTGCCAGTGATTGTCTCTGCCACGGTCACCTTCATATTTTTCACTCAAGCAAGCTGTTGAGTCAGCCTCATCCCTACAATATCAATCCCAGTCTCTGGTTGATTGACGCCGGCTGCTGCCTATGTAAAGTTGCTGCAACTCAGAGCCTCTGGAGTCACAGTAAAAAAACCAAAATAAACCGTCACCAACTAACTAATGCGACTTCAAGAAATATACAACACTCTTATATGAAAAATTTACAAAAATTTACTCGTACAGAATTGAATTATAAGTATAAATATATATTGCAGACTTAGTGGGAATAAAGAGACAGACACAGGCTTGGAACTAAATGGCCGTTTATTGAATAACATAACATGAACAACGGCAAGGGCAAACTAAGCGGTACAGGTCAAGCCACGGGGTCCACTCTGGACCTCCGCCTTGACCTGCCTGGGCGAGCCCCACAGCCCCAGGATTAGGCCATCCAAGGAATGGCTGCCTCCCGGCCAGCTAGGCTACTGGATCCCCCCATCAAGCTCCTAACGCCCCAGCCGTACAGCATGAGGGAAGGACTTGTGCCTGGGGATCCCCGCAGGCGTCTGCCTGTGCAATGGTAGCCGTCACAAGCATACCACACTGTTGGCAGACCCTGTTTCCCCTATGGGGAAATGCCTCTGGGTGCTCACCGGCCCGCTCCCTATTACCCAAAACTCCTGCCACTGCAAGGGTCAAGCCTCTGCTTAGACCTTCGCACCCCACAGGTGGCTTAAGGCCAACCTAAGCCCTTGCCGGAAGTCATCTAAGAAAATTTCATTGCCTTCAGGAGACAAATGAACTCCATCATCTCGGTAAAGATGGGCAAATTCGGCCTTAATTCGTGGATGGGGCAAATAAATTCCCAAGCCAGTCCCCAGAGGCTTTTTCATAGCCCTATTCGCCTTGCGACGCGCTCCCTCGATGGCCCGGGGGTCTAAAGCTTCCCTCCAGACCCGACGTTGAAGAATTTCAGACCAAAAAATCAGGACCCCAGGCCAACGGCTAGCTATCAGCCGGAGGTCATCGGTCGCCTGCAGGGACAGGGCCTTCCCCTGTACTAATCCCAGGTCGTTTCCACCGAGGTGGACTACCAAAATATCCGGAGGAGGACCCGTCCTGCCCCCAAACAACAGTGGTAGTAGGCCAGGCCAACGAAGGCCGCGCCGACCCTGCCACTCAACAACGGCCACAGCACTGAGCCCCAGCTGAGATCCGATTTCAGTTCTCCTGGCTTGATGGGCAGCCCAGAAAATCATGCTGTGCCCGCATATCAGGATCCTGCGCTTTCCAGTGCCCGGTGCCGCACCTACGGAAAGAACAGTTAGTAACCAGTTAAAATTGCATGAGGGGCCGAATATAACTCTTAAAAGCCCTGGACCGCCACCTGCCAACCCTACGAATAGCACCTGAGGAGTAACCCATCGCAGCTGCCGTAGAGGCCGCCCCAATTCTAAACGAATGGGTTCCGAATTTGACCCCAGAAAGCCCTATCTTTCCGAGGGCCCGCTCCATGACAGCCCAAAATTGATACCGCGTCAAAGGGGACTGATCAGCATGCCGAAAAAGAAAACCCTCACATGTGCCGCGTATGCAAAGATAGTCCCTGAGTGCCTGGACCGGGCAAAGGTCAGAATCAGCACAAGGACCCAACGACAGTGAAGTCCCCTTCTGCCGCTGATCAGTCTTAGACCTCCGAATCCTGATGGACACTTTATCCCCAACAAAAGCAATGTCAGATGCCAACAATGCCCTACCGGACAAGTCCTTACGCGATTGGGCTACTAACTCGCTGACCCTCAGGGCCCCGAAGAAAGCCACCAGCGCAGCAGCATGGAAAAGCAGCCGCTCATAATCGGAGGAGCACACTGTCTCCCAAGCTGCCCCAAGCCCCTTCAGCACCGATGGGGAAATGGGCTGGCGCAGGTCCCTAGGCCCACTGGTCTCCCTCGACCAACCTTCTAACATTTTGCGTATGCGGAAATCCCCAGTGACTTCCGGCAAACCACGGGCCTTGCAGATGAATGCCAACGCCGACAGCTGACCCCTAATGGACTTAACGGAAAGCCCCCTGCCCCGCTGCACCACGCAAAAGTGCATCAAATGCTCCACGGGAACAGGCCAGAGCTCCTGCAGACCAGCTGACTGCCGAAAATCAGTAAACTGCCCTACCGCACGTTGATAAGCCCGCCGAGTGCTAGGGGCGATGGCTAGCTGGATCGCCCGTTCCGCTTCCGCCTTCCAAGCTCCCAGAGCTCCTTGGGCATCTGCACAGGACACCGATCCGCTTCCGGAGCGAGGAGCCAGAAACGCCCCATCTGTTGGCGAGACAGAGCGTCTGCCACCCCATTCAAAATTCCAGGAACATGCTTAGCCCGAAATAAGATATTCAACTGCAAGCATTTCAAGGTGAAGGGGCGCACCAGCCCCATGACCCTTGGAGACCTCGATGACAAGGAGTTTACCACATGTACCACCGCCTGGTTGTCACACCAGAAGTGGACCGTGTGGTTTGCTAACTCCTTACCCCAGATCCACACTGCCACCAATAAAGGAAAAAACTCTAGAAATGTTAAGTCCTTAGACAAACCTTGATCTAACCAGTCAGCCGGCCATTGTTCAGCGCACCAATGTCCGCGAAAATATACACCAAAGCCCAAGGTTCCAGCAGCATCCGAGGCAATCTGAAGTTCTGCTTCCAACAAGAGGTCTTCCCTCCAAAAGGACACTCCATTAAAGGAGGCCAAAAACGCCTGCCATACCTCAAGGTCATCGCGTAAGCCCTTACTGACCCTCATTTTGTGATGGGGTAACCGCAAGGAACCCATAGCATCACACAGGCGACGCAAAAACGCCCTACCGGGGGCAACTGCCTTGCAGGCAAAGTTCAAGTGTCCCAGCAACTGCTGTAACTCGAGAAGGGAAACCTTGCTCTTCCCACGAAAGTCCGCAAGCCTGCGTCGCAAATCTTCAACCTTAGCCATGGGGAGCCTTAGAGATTGCTGGACGGTATCCAACTCAATGCCCAAAAAGGTCAACACCTGTGAAGGGCCCTCAGTTTTCTCATGTGCCAGGGGAACGCCCAGCTCCCCTGCCAGAGAAACAAAACCCTCTAACAGCTGGGCGCACTGCCCGGTGCCCGCTGGCCCAACGAATAAAAAATCATCTAAATAATGACAGGTGTTTGGGCAAGAGAATCGGCGCCGCAACTCCCATTCCAAAAAGGAACTGAAGCGCTCAAATGCCGCACAGGAAATCGAGCATCCCATGGGGAGGGCCCTGTCCATATAGTACTTGCCCTCAAAAGAAAACCCCAGAAGCTCGAAGTCTTCAGGGTGAACAGGGAGCAAACGGAATGCCGATTTAATATCGCACTTCGCGAGCTCCGCCCCAACGCCGCACCGTCGAACCACCTTGACCGCCTGGTCAAAGGACGTATAATGCACGGTACAAAGTCCCTCAGGGATGGCATCATTCACCGATCCACCCCTGGGGAATGACAAATGATGAATAAGGCGAAACTCACCAGCCGCCTTTTTGGGAACAACACCTAATGGCGAGACTCTCAAACATGGAACAGGGGGAGAATCAAATGGCCCAAGGACCCGTCCCTCCGTGCACTCTTTGGCAATCTTAACACGGACCACCTCTTCCATGCCCGCCACAGAACGTAAGTTGGCAGACATGAAAGGTGCCCGTTGGCCCTGAAAGGGAATACGGAAACCAAAACGGAAACCAGAAACCAAAAATTCGGCGTCCTGACGCCTGGGGTAGAGCCGCAACAAGCGCTCAAGAACTTTCAGGTTTACCGGGCTGGGGCCCTTTTCCAACAGTATGCTGGGCGTTGCCTCCCCCAAAGCGCTTACCACCGCCCCCTTGCCTAGCCTTAGGATAGGCTGCGTACGAATGAGGTCCCCCGCAGGCGGGGCACTCATGCCTGTACTTGCAGGCCTTCCTACTGCACACACCCTTAGAAGTGAAATCCCAGCAGAGCAGCCGGAATTGAACCTGCTGCCCCGCGGAACCGCGGGTGCTGGGCGTAGCCTGGGGGCGCTGAATCAAATGGCCGCTATCAGAACGGTCCCCAGCATTAGGCTTAGCAGGGGACATCACTTGCAGCCAGAGCTGCTGCTGAATTTGGTCCCACGGCAAACTGGGGTTCAATGCGGCCCGCATTCTAAATTCCTCATCGTATTGGAGCCAAGCTGGCCCCACAAAGTCCGTGTACCCGCGATAAATAATATTCAGGTATTGGAACAGTGGTGCTGCCCTCCAAGGGTGCGCCCTGGCCAACACGCCCGCGTATATGAGGAATCCAGGCAACCAATTAGACCAACACCTATCAACGCGCCTACGCCTGATCTTTTCTTTATCCCGTTCGTCTAAGTCTTCCTTGTCCTTTTTCTCCAGTTCCCTGAAGAGAAGGGTGAAGACATCGACATACTCCCCCTTTATAATCTTATCCCGAGTGGCCTGTGTCAGGTGATCACCCAAGGGGAGAGCGGTGTCACCAAATGGCAAGGCTCTATACGGGACAAAGCCGTAAGGAGAGGAGCCATAGGGGGGGAAAACCCACTGTTGGCCGTGCCCATAAGGCCAACCTGCAGCCTGAAGGCTCCCAAATGGATCAGCCACAGGGGGCTGCTGCTGACTGGTTGAAGGGCTAGCATAGCCTTGCCAACTGGCCGTGACAGGAGGAACCCAGACCTGTGGTGTATGCAGAGCCGGTGTAGGTGTAGAGCCGGGAGGTCCGGAGGCAGCCAACTGACCCCAGGGCCCCCAAGGCCAGGTGCACCCTTGCGAAGGCAAGGCAGACTTACCCTCCTGGGTGTTAGGGTCCACAGCAATGGCAACCGGCCCTGGTTCGACTGCTTCGCCCTCTTCTTCTGGGGGAACCTCCTCGGATGCCCTGGGCTCTGCGGGAGCACCGCTAGGCACGCCTTCTTCCAGAACAGCCCTGGACTCAAGAGCAGAAAGACGCATTATAACTTCCCTCTGGAAGGCGGCAGCGGATGCCTTCTCGGTAGGCCGCCGAGCCCTGGCCCCTGATCCCCCAGCCGGCGCACCACCCCGTGCTCCTTCAAGAGCCGCCAGCCTGTCCAAAATCTCTTGCCGGCTAGGCCCACCATCCTCATCCTCGGAAGACAGAGCCGGGGGATGAGGCCGTTTGGGAGCTGCCCGCTTAGCAGGCTGCTTGCCCTTAGATGGGCCACTTCCTTTCTTGGGCGGCATTCCCAACCAACCTGCTGCCAACAAAAGGAAATATGTTATTATTCTCCCCACAACAAGACCCCGCAATAAATGCTTTGCAACTGCTGCCCTCTGAAATCTTTACCGGGAGATACCCAGGATTAAGCCAAAGACCGTCTGCACCCAAGGCAGGCACTATACCAGAGAGCTATAGGCTCTCTTACCTTGAATGGGGGCAGAAAGACCCCCACGGCCCTGCAAAGGACCCCTTATGCCTAGGCCAGCAGCAGCCAATGAGCCTAGGCCCGAGGGCCCTAGCCGCCCTGTACAGGCACAAAATGGCCGCCCAACCACCCAATCAAAATGGCCGCCAAATGGCCACCGCCCTCAGTCCAAGCGGCGCCAGCCAAAGCCAACGAGGGGCCAGTAGCCCAAGGCAGGCAGCAACCCCTTAATCGGCCAAACGGGCTGACTCAGCCGAGGCCAAGGGGGGGGGCAGGAGAAGGAAAAGGCCCAGGAAAAGCCGTAAGGCGAGCCCAACCAACCGCGCCGCTCCAAACAACCGCCCAAAATGGCTGCCCTATGCAGCGCGGCAGTCGCCCCAACCCCCGACCCGGGGACTCAACCCGCAGCCAGAAGCCTCTGGCTGCAACGCTGCCGCCGCCGCCGCGCACTCGCTGGCGGCCGCCGACTCCGCGCCGCTTCTCCTCGGCCGGACGCGGCCCCACGCGGCGCGAGCGCACGCCCACGCAGCCGCTTCTTGCCGGACCGTCGTCTGCCGCCGCCGCGCCAGCCGCCCTCCGTCCCACACTTGGAAGGCAGGCCCGATGGCCCTGCTCAGGGAAAGCACGATGCTTCCCCTTCCGAGAAAAGATCGCGACTGCTGGCCGGGACGGCAGAGCAGCCTCTGAGGCGTCTGGCTCCGCCCCCGGCCAGAATGCCCGGATGAGGGAGGGGGTCTGTCTCCCTCCCACAAGCCTGCAAATTACGGCCCCAGGCTGAACGCAGCGAGGCTGCTGCCTGGAGTGCCGGATTCCACAGAGCCCTAATAGAACATCCGTGTTAGGGCAATTATCCTCCTTCACAAGAAGGCAACAAGGGGAGGGAAAAAATTTCAATAACCAAACCCCTGTGTTAGATGCAAAAACATAATCACTTAGAATAGGGCTCAAAAAAGCCTCTACATAGAGTAATACAGAGTGATACAAATTTCAATATGTATAGGGTACATACATGTATAGGGTACATACATGTATAGGGTACATCTCCTTCCATCCCCCTCACCTACGGTGCAACCTACCCTTCAGTCAGTTCTTGCGCCTCCGCCAAAATTCAACTATGGTGGAAGATTTCTTAATTAATGCAGAACATATGGAAGCTCAGTTTACAACTAAGGGTTACCCAGAACAAGTGATTGTAAGGGGTAGAGAACGAGCACTTCGAAGAAATAGGCAGGAAATCCTAAGGGAACGGAGGTTGGAAGGGGAGGCACGGATCTGTTTTGCTCTTGATTATACCTCGTTAGCAAAGCAGATTCAACAAATAATATTTAAGTACTGGCATTTAATTCAGGATCTCCCAGGTTGCAAAGATAAACCTTTAATAGCTTACCGGAGAACTAGGAATTTTAGAGACCAACTCATTCATACTGACCTGACACATAATAAACTTCTCAGGACGCTTCCCGAGGGACATTATAGGTGCGGAAGCTGTAACAGCTGTGATTTGGTGATGCCTGTGCATAGCTTTAAAGCAATGGGACTTTACTGGAAGGATTTTTCGAATTGTAATACTAAGAACGTAGTATATCTCATTGTTTGTAAGTGTAATAAGATGTATGTAGGTTGCACCACTAGAACCATCAAAATACGTATACAAGAACATCGATCAAGAATCCGTCGGGGAGTGGAGGAGGCGCCGCTGGTGGCCCATTTCTCGGCTATGAATCATCGAGAGAATGACTTTGTATATACAGTTTTACACGTGAGCAAATTCAAAGAGGACACCTTGGCACAACAAGATTTATTAAGGAGAGAGGCGTGGTGGATTTACAAGCTACATACAGAGGAGCCATATGGACTGAACATCAATTGTGATTTGACATCTTACCTGTGAGGACTATCTTGGGACTCTGTTCCTTTAAATAACTTCAGATGGTATATGAGGACAATTTAACAACGACCTTTTAAGGTAGTAGATAGGATTTGATACTCTGCATACGCCAGTGAGCGAGCCACAAGTGAGATAGATGCACTAGTTGATTCATCATAAGTGAGTATATGATTGCAGAACTAATGTATGAAGGACTTTTACATGTTAGTTTAATTTATATTGATTTGTACTTTTTGAATATCTTCCACAGTTGTAACTGCTCTGAAGAAGGGGATACCGGAAACGGGACCTCTTGCTGGCTGACCCGTTCAGTTACAATTTAAAACATGTTGATTCTATTTAATTCTTGCTGAAAGATTGTTTTGAGCAACATGTATGTACCCTATACATATTGAAATTTGTATCACTCTGTATTACTCTATGTAGAGGCTTTTTTGAGCCCTATTCTAAGTGATTATGTTTTTGCATCTAACACAGGGGTTTGGTTATTGAAATTTTTTCCCTCCCCTTGTTGCCTTCTTGTGAAGGAGGATAATTGCCCTAACACGGATGTTCTATTAGGGCTCTGTGGAATATATATTTATACTTATAATTCAATTCTGTACGAGTAAATTTTTGTAAATTTTTCATATAAGAGTGTTGTATATTTCTTGAAGTCGCATTAGTTAGTTGGTGACGGTTTATTTTGGTTGTTTTGCTGTCTTACACCGTCACTCTCTCTTTGTGTGTTTGTAGTCTGGAGTCACAGTGGCAATAGCTTTAGGTTAGCATCTGGGGCAGTGCCTACATGGTGGTCAGGGGCCTACTGCAACACAGAGCCAGGGAAGCTGCCCTGGATGCTTCGTGGCTGACCACTCTTGGAATTGTTGAATCAAGAATACAAAAGTAGTTGTCAGTATGTATTCAGTGTAACGTATTATTAGGATTAGTCTTAACTAAAATGAAATGACTGATAACTGGGTCATTATTGAAAGGAAGGAAAACTGTTCTCCACCTGTTTAACTGAGCCAGTCTTCTGTTTTTTACCATTTACCATATTAAGATCTATGTTAAGTCTAAACTGGCAATAAAACCTATCGTGTCTGTCCCCCTTGGAAAGATAAAATAGAATCTTGGTATTAGCTAGGATTCAAGCCTAAAGCCCTACTTAATTCTTTCCTAAGGCAAACAAAATGTATAATCTTTGCTTTTGATTTTCTTTTAACCAGTTGACTTCAGTGGCTTGCCTTTTTGTGAATATGGAAGGAATTCAGGGTCTACCCGAGGCAGTTTGCATTGGCAGGTTTTAGCAAATCCATATCTTGGGATAACCTAAAGGAGGAAAGTGGAGCTACAGAAAAAAATTACTTTAAAACTCTCTTTTCTGGGTGAGTATGACAAATAACGTTTCTTACCTATTTTCTATTCCTCTTCTAGAAGTATTATTATTATTATTATTCATTTCAAAGTTGTGGCAACCTCCACTCACAAAATAATGGTAATTAAAACCAATCAACAGCTTATTCAGTACCTCCAAATATGAAATAAAAAGGGCAAAATAAAGAGAAAGTAATGTAGTTTAAAGCTAAGAGAAACTAGTATATATTACTGGCTCTAATAATATCTGCTATAATATGTAAAGCTCCAACAGGAAGATGAAAAGATAAGAAATAATATCAATGTAATATGGGGCGTGGTGTTGGCTAGACATGGGCACGAACCAAAAAAAATTAATGAACCAGTGGTTCGTGGTTTGGTGCCGATGACGAACCCGAGGTCGTGAACTGCAATAAACATTGTTGCCGAACCGGTTTGTGGTTCACGGTTTGTGGGGCGCAGAGCGCCCCCCGTGGCACTTAGAGAGCCCATATTCCCGGGGAGTCTTTTGCAAGCTCTCCTACAACCATCACCCAAGTTTGGACAAGATTGCAAAAGGGATTTTGGAGTTATACCCTCTCCAATCCAAGGCCCCCAGAAAAGTCCCACAAAAATCCAAGCTCAATTATACTCTCAGTCTCTTTCCCAAAGGCTAGCAAGTGGCAAGCAAGAGCTCTGTCCCACTCCACTGCTCGCTGAAAGTGAAACCCAGCCTGGGAGCCCACGGCTATTTATAAGCACAGGTCCCATTGAGCAACGCAGGAGGTCTGTGTTTGGCCATCAGAGCTGCCTATCAGGGTTTGCAGGGATGAGATTGGAGTGCCCATAGCTACAGAACACCCCATTCTCCCTCCCTCCCCTGGGTGTCTTTTCCCAACTTGTAACCACTTTGCAGCTCTGTGGTTGGAAGGAAGACCTGTCGATCAAGGTAAGCTGGGCTTCCATTCGGGTTTCCAGGGTGACAGAAGGAGCGCAGACACAGTTCAGGCATTCCCCCGGCTCCGTTGACAGGGGAATTGATTGCTGGCACCTAACTGTCTGGCTTCCTGAACCGCGGCTGAATGCACCGAACCAGTCCTCTCCCAAACGCTGGTTCATTGGCCGTGGACAATCACGAACTGCCGGATCACGTTCACGCAATCGCCAATTTCGTGGGTTTTTGAAGTTCGTAATGCGGTTCGTGCCCATCTCTAGTGTTGGCACCATACAGGATGGATGCTTAAAAGTAAGCTACGTCTCTCCCCACCCCAAAACCACAAATAAAATCATCATAACATTCAAAATTGATCCAAAAAGATCAGGATATGGGAAAACAAGACAAGGACAGCAAAAAAACCCCTAACTTAAAAGCAGTCAAGAACTCACAGGATTTTTTCGTCAGCAAAAAGTGGGGAAAGTACCAATAAGGGGTTTCCTGCTCTGAAACCCTATGTAAAGCACCGTTAGCAAGTAAAGAAAGAATCTCTTCTTGCAGCTGAGGCAGGTCATTATGAAGCTTTGGAAGATAAACATGTAGGAGGCAAACCATTACATTCCAACTTGTAACCAACTTTAATAATATTAAGAACCCAATTGTCTGTAGCAATTGCATGCCAATAGGCAGCAAACTGAAACAACCTATTAAGGAATAACAACTCACTAGGAAACTGAGAAAGTCCTAGCCAGAACTAATTATTTTGGCCTTGAGCAGCATCCTTAGACTGATTATGATGAGCAGACTTGGAACAGCTAGATGTCTTCCTTTTAGACTTAACTTGATGTGAATACTGTGAGTGGTATGGAGGATACTGCAGTTGATAGGGCTGATATCTATAGAACCTGCTGTGAGGCAGTTGGTACTCTCACCTGGAGTCTGGATTATAGCTAGAAAACAGGGCAACGGGAGGATGCCATATAATTGTGCAGTCAGGTGATCTATCCTTTTTTTCAAAAGATGATCATTCATATTTTAGGAAAACAAAGAGTTTCCCTCAAATGGCATGTCTTCAGCTTTTTGATAGTTTTCAAATAGAAGAGCGGTACATCACAACCAGGCATGCTTACACAAAACCACTAACAATGCCAACTCTCTGGTGGAAACATCCAACACATGCCAGTTTGCACTAATTTGCAGCTTTGACAAGACAACAGAATAATTTTATATCACCTTAGCCAAGGCCTTTTTTTCCTCTGATAGACTTTTTATTTAGGAAGACATTTTTAACCGTAAAAATATTTGATAACTGCTCATAATTGCCAAATAATTTGCAATATTAATATTGAGGGCAGTGGTAGAATGTACCTTGCGACTGATGTCATCTAACTATGGGCCCTCCTTGTCAGCCAGATAAGAGAGGCTACCCTGCCTATGTTTAGATTGCATCTCTTCAGCGATCAGGGACAAAGCGAAGGTGAAAAAAGAGAAAAGGACATTTATCTTGCTTGATCTTATACAGTGTCTTTTTAGAGGTTGCAGGAATGGATGCAGGTTTTTGGCACAGGGAGTCTATCGTCTCTACAAATCCTTCAATCACTGGAAATGCAACAGTTGTTTGAGTGCCCAAATAGATATGCTGAAGAATACTGTGCCTTGGCTTTTGTTCAGAGTAAGAAACATCAATATTCAACAAAGCTGCCACACATAATATCTGTTCAACGTATAGCTTGTAATCCACACTGGGGAAATAGTCTCAGCATCTCAATTCCCTCTTCAGGTGATGGATCGGAGGCAACACTAATGCTCCATTCAGATCCGATTGCACCCCTTTTGGATTCAGAGTTGGAACCATGCTGTGAGGAGTAAACTGCTGGCCAAGGCATCTAAGCGTCAGTACTTGAAGAACGCTGCTTCCTCAGTTCCAAAGCCATCAGGGCTGAGCAGAAAAGGGGCCTATATACATCACCTCAATCTGGAGCGCCTGCTAGAGGAGTGTAGTATGGACATCAAGGAACAGGATGGCGAGAGTGGCAGTGTGGATCCGAGCAACAAGAATGGTGCTTACAAGCTTTTCTGGAATGACCACCACATCATCATCAGAATTGGAAGGGGAGAAAGAATACTGGCTAGAAGATAGTGGGGTGTCCAAAACCACAATCACTCCCACAGGTCATGTCAGATCCAACGCTGTAGCTCAGTCAGTGGACTCAGACAAGGAAGTTTTCTGCTTACGCTCGGATTTATCAGTGTGTTTCCTCAAAGGAGAGTCCAAGGAGTTCCCCTTAGCCACAAACAAAACCAGGGAGTGTGATCTTCTGCTTCAGGCCATGAAGGAGGCCCTTTTGGCAGGTCATGGAGTGGACGATCGGATTTGAGCTGGAGAATCTGTGGAACAGGACTAAGGATGAGCCTGGCTCCAAGAGGATGCCATTGGTTCCAAAGGGGCCTGAACTGACAGGTCTGCATTTCTGCCGGGGAAGATTTTTTAACTGCCAGGTTATCGGCACTTAACTAGACAACAGTGAAAAACCACCTGGATATCATGTAACAATTAATCATTGATTATTACAGTAGTTTTAGGATACATATACAACCATACAATTCTATAAATACAACAATATTCAGTTTATAGGAGATCCAATAACTATCACATCCAATTATTTCAATGTGCAACACAGGCTAAGAATACTTCTATTCTATATACAGTATATCAGAGAATCCAATAAATATCACATCCCATTATTTCAATGTGCAGTACAGGCTCAGAATACTTCTATTCCATATACAGCATATCAGAGAATCCCCTTTAACCATTTCCTCTGTGGTAAATTCAAGTGAGGTGGGGTTTGCTGTTATGTCCTTTGCCCACAATAGTCACATAGTACTATAAAGTGTCTCTGTTCCTTTATTCCCAAATGTTTCAATTTCCTTAATCTTTGTGGACTTTGGAAACAGATCACCCCAACTAAATATCTTCTATAGTAGGTATTTTCCAAACAAGGTATGTGTGGTGAGAAATTTTGGAGTTTGGCTCTGAAAGACCCAGGCCCAAGCAGTATTCCATCTAGAAATTACAAGCCGCAGTTTAAAACGCTCCAAAGCGGAGGTTTTTTTTCCCCTCTACTCCTCTTCAGCCCCCTCCCTTTCTCTTTCCTTAACTTTCGGTTTTCCCTTATCTCCTTTTACAAAGTAGCCTGCTAAGGAATGTGTAACATTTGGCACACTATAAAGGATAGGGGAAAAAAGCAAGGTCGTAGGCCTGAACTAAAAAGTCACGCATGCACACAAGCCATTACATTTCACTGCACATTTCTGCTGACTTCAGCAACGAATTCTTAAGACTGTCTTGCAGAGAAGGCTATAAGGTAAACACGTCTTTTTGGTCGCCCTGGATCAGGTCCATTAGCCAATGGGATCACTCCAGTAGTGACGTCACACAGCCCATTGGACCACTATATAAGAGGGTTACAAGCCACTGTAAGGGGCTCTGGACTCTGAACCTGGGAGTCTAGGGATGCCCGCTTGGAGCCTGGGACCAGACCACCAGAGTGTCCCAGCCAAGTAGCCAGGGAGGCTCTCCCCTTTAGGGAGCCTCGCTGCTGCACTTCAGCTTCAGCCCAGGGAATGCCCAGGTTTTTCTATAGTTGTCTTAGGTTTAAGTGTTAGAATATAAGTTGCCTGTATTCATTTAGTGTGTAAAGTGTTAAGTGATTTCTTAGGATTTTAGAAGTTAAGTTGTAAGCTGTAAGTTTGAATTGTATTCCATTTGTAGCAAACTGCTTTGTGTTTCATTATACTCTGCTTCAATAAACCCTTCTGCTTTAGCATTATATTGTGTAAGTGTTAAGTACCCTTAAAGGAGGGAGACAAAAGCTTACCCCCAAACCAGGACTACTGGCTACGGAGTACCATAAGAACGAACCCCAAGAAGAAAGAGCTAACCGGCAGGCTCTGGTCAGGGAGGGAGAGAGTAGGAGTCACAGGGGGAAGGGCTGCAGGCAGGTCCCTGGGATCCCCCTGGCACTAGTTTCTCTCTCCCCATCAAAGGTGGGAAGGAGCCATCCATAAAAATTCCCACCACAGGATGCACTCCCTGGGCTAAGAAGACTGTGTTAGTACACCCATTATTCATTTGATTTTATCCTTTTGTTACAGGTGCCTTGAGGGATCCATGAGGTAACCGTCTCTCCAAGGAGGTGTGCCACTCACGGTCCAAACTGCAGCCGGCTAAGCAGCAGCTTTCATTGGGACCACTTCTTCAGGGACTGGTGGCTCGCCTGTGGTTGATTCTTTCAAATGCATCCAGGAGTGACGTGAAGAACCACATTTCTCACAGCAATGCCTTAACATGGGTGTCAGTCCCCTTTAGCTTTGGGCGTAAAAACTTGAAAATGTTTACATCTCTCCACGACATGGCCTTCTTTGGGCACAACAAGCATAAAAAGTGGCCATCAGGTTTGGTGATCTTCATTACACTGTTCACACTTCTTAAATAATGACTTGTTAACCATTTTGAGAGCGGAAGAGAAGGCATCTGTAAGGGAATAAAAATCCTTGTAATTTTATTTTCTCTCCCCCATTTTTGTAAGGTTAAGATATCCTCAGGAAGAAGAAGCAAAGAAGGAGACAGAACTAGGTAAGAGCTGAGGCAAAAGAAATTTACCACAAAGAGATGAGGCGAGCAAGAAGTTCTCTCCAGCAGCAAAAACAAACTGAGGGAAGAGGGCAACCTCTTCGGATCATGTTGGCATGAAACCACTACAGAGTGTGGTCTGAGGGGGAGGGGTCACCCCTTCTGGAGCCTTAAAGCTGTAAAATCCTGTTCCAAGTGGCCAGCCTGCACAAGTGCAGTCCCCAGTGTGGGACTGCTTTGAAGACTGCAGATGAACCCAAGATGCATCATTTGTATCTTCAAGGAACACGCATTCAAAAACAATGTTTCCATCATAGCACAATGCTTTGATTAAGCCAATATTTTGTTATTTGCCCCAGCCCCATAGCTGCTATTTTATGATACTTCCACCCCTCTGGCAAGCCATTATGTGGTGGAACCCTATCAATGTTTTCAAAGTTCAAAAAGTTCCCACAGACTCAACATGGTTGGAGAACCCTGCACAAAACAATCCAAGTATAAGGATTGACTTTGCTTCTGCCATCTCTCATTCCAAGCCTAAGTAGCTGCTGGCTTATGTTTTACTCACAGCTGAAAGATGCGCTCATATCTAGATAGGGATCGACAAAACAGTAATATTGGATCTTTGACAAAACAGTCAGACCTTGACATTACGTACACGTAGAAGTATATTTATTGTTCTTCTCCCACCTGACCTGGATCCATACTAATGTGAGTTGGGACTCTGCTGCTGCATTATTAGGATTACCATAAAAATGGTTGATCATTGTATGAAAATGAAGCTAATGAAAAAATAGATTACAATTATATATTTGTTAAACCTATTGACATATGAAACTACCTTACACAGAATGCATAGGTGCCATTACTGCTTTCCTGAAAGTGGCAGGATCACACCAGCAACAGAATCAAAAAGAGTCCAGTAGCACCTTTAAGACTAACGCCTCTGTAAAGAGAATCTGTTACCTGTGATAATGTGATAACCATTCATAGTCTCTATTCAGTCCCAGCTTGACAGAGTCAAATTTGCATATGAATTCCAATTCAGCAGCCTCCCGTTGGATTTTGTTTTTGAAAGGTTTCTGTTGAACCACAGCGACCTTTAAGTCTTTGGTGGAATGTCCTGGTAGATTGAAGTGTTCTCCCACTGGTTTTTGGACGTTTCCATTTCTAATGTCAGATTTGTGTCCATTTATTCTTTTGCGTAGAGGTTGGCTGGTTTGTCCAATGTACAGAGCAGAAGGACATTGTTGGCACATGAGGGCATATATCAGATTGGAGGATGAGCAGCTGTAAGAGCCAGAGACAGTGTAGTTGATGCCATTGGGTCCTGTAATTGTATTCCCTGGGTAGATATAGGGGCAGAGCTGGCATCTGGGTCTGTTGCAGGGCCTGGTACCTGTGCTGGTGACTCTGCTGGCCGATTCATGATTGTAAGTGAGAAGTCGTTTAAGATTGGGGGGCTGTCTGTAGGCAAGGAAAGGTCTTCCACCCAGGGCTTCTGAGAGAGAGGTATCATTTTCCAGGATGGGTTGTAGCTCACTGATGATACATTGGATGGGTTTGAGCTGGGAGCTATAGGTGACAACCAGTGGTGTTCTGTTGTTAGTTCCTTTAGGTTTGTCCTGGAGCAGACTGTTTCTGGGTACTAGTCTGGCCCTGTTGATTTGTTTCTTCACTTCATTTGGTGGGTACTGTAGTCTCAAAAATGCTTGTTGTAAATCTCTTAAGTGTGAGTCTCGGTCGAGAGCATTGGAGCAGATACGGTTGTAACGTAAGGCTTGGCTGTAGACAATAGATCGACATAAACATACCACTGGGGGAGCCCAGTGACGCCTGGTGTGGGCTTTCGGGGACCACAGTTCTCTTTGTCAGATGCAGCTGGCAGGGAGAGCTGTGGTTACCGAAGGCTTATACTACATAGGAATTGGATACCTTCATTGCTACAAACTAATACAGCAAACTGACTGCACACCGATGTTTACATTTCCAAGCAAAGGAATGTTTTGATAGCCTCTATGCTAATTGCATTCTGTCCTCTTGTGATTTATGCCCCCTTCTTTCCTCTCTTTCTCTCTCTTTCCCCCTCCTCTTCTGTATCTGCCCAGTTTTGATCAGGCATCTGATGAAGAGAACTTGATTCTCGAAAGCTTATGCTATAATAAAATTGGTTAGTCTTAAAGGTGCTACTGGACTCTTTTTGATTTTGCTACTACAGACTAACACGGCTAACTCCTCTGGATCTATGACCAGCAACAGAAGGATGCCCAAAGTATCTGCAGGCCATCAAAAGATCATTGTTTGGTACAGTAAGCAGATGCTTAGACAACCAGCATGATTCTGATAGGAGGGAGAATTACAATTTCATCATCAAGCTGCAGCTTCATCATCATGGCAACAAAGGGATGGCTTATGAATCCAAAAGATATATGACACTGCTTTCAAGGCAAAAAGGAATGACTTTAACTTCCTCCCTTTCTGGAGCCAAGGGTCTAGGGTTACGAAGAAAATGTAACTCAAACCAGGGAGGGAAAGCAGCTAATGAAGCTTCTACAAGAGGCAATTTCAAAGATTATCTTACACTATCAAATCATTGGTCAACAGTAGTGGACTGGGAAGAAAAAATGGTCCTGGGAAATGGTCCTCCCCTACCTCACCCACTCCCCAAAGGCTGCCTGTTCAGCCAGCCACCATATTGCTTGGCTGGACACTTCTACTTCTGCCCCTTGTGGGGCTTCACTGGGCCAGATAATGTATTTCCTACACTGTACAGGACTCAGTTGGGCCAGGCATCCCTACTGGGCTGCCCAGCACATGTAGGGAGGGCAAGTCACCAGGATAAGTCCCTAATGGCCAACCTGCCCCTGTGATTAGGGTTCCCAGGTGTCCACTGGTGGTGCCCTCCCAGGAATTCCTGCTTCTGCCCACTGGTTGCTGGTGATCAGCGGGAGGAGGCAGGCCCTGCCTGGGAAATGGCCGTGCGCACATGCTCCCACTCACTGGCTGATGATGTCACTTCCATTGTGACCTGCAAAGACAGCATCATACCAAGGCAAGAATTGACCCAAAGTGTAGCACAACACAGCAAAAACATGATGCACAATGATGTCACTTCCAGTCACACCAAGACTGGAAGAGTAAGCATGTGCTGATGTACATGTGCATGAAGGGGAAAAGTGTCTGTGCCCTTCGTCCACATCTCAACAATTGCCAGGGGAGACCTGGCAACGCTACCTGTGGTTAGACATGGGCACGAATGGGGAAAAAATTCCAAACACCCTGTTTGTTGTTCATTGCCGTCAACGAACAACAAACAGAACTGAACATGTCCCCTTAACGAACATGTTCAGTGTTCATGTTTGTGGCCCTTTAAAGATCCCTTTAAACTATCAGCTGGCAGGTGGCAGGGGGGGATTCCCCCTTGGTGCCTGCCAGCTGATACTTTAAAGGGCCCTTTCCTGTCAGGTGCAAGGGGCCGCTTCTGCTCATTGTCAGAGGGACAAGGAGGCTCGCCTCATCCCTCTGACAGCGTGCAGAGCCAGTGCCACCACAGGTCTGCCTCTGCCCGCTGTCAGGGAGACAAGGAGAATCTCCTCGTCCCTCTGACAGCAGGCAGAGCTGGCGCCGCCGTGGGGCCGCTTCTGCCCACTGTCAGAGAGATGAGGAGAATCTCCTCATCCCTCTGACAGCGGGCAGAGCCGGCGCTGCCATGGGGCCACTTCTTCCCACTGTCAGAGGGACAAGGAGAGACTCCCCTGGTCCCTCTGACAGCGGGCAGAGCTGGCGCTGCCACCGGGCCACTTCTGCCCACTGTCAGAGGGACGAGGAGAGATTCCCCTGGTCCCTCTGACAGTGTGCAGAGCTGGCACCAGGGGGCTGCTCCTTCCCAGTGCCAGCGGGATGGAGAGATTCTCTCCATCCCTCTCATACTGGGAGAGCTGGCGCCACCCCCTTTGCTGTCATTTTCTCTTCACAGTAGCAAAAACTGTAACTCCTGTTGGAAGCTACTTTGAGGGCTTACAAAACTGACCTTCACAATGTCCAATACCCACCAAATTTGCAGGGGACATACACTGTCCTCACTGTCCTCTGAAGACCCCCTCCCCCAGTTTCAGAGAGAAAGGTATGATCCATGATCATACTGAGAAAGGTATGATCCATGGGTCCCCCCCGCCCTTTTAATGTCTATTTCTCTTCTGAGTGGCAAAAACTGGACTGTCTGCTGGAAGCTGAAAGGTTAAAGCCTGAAGGAAAGCCAGAAGGAGTTTAGACAGAGTTCAGTCCCTGCCGTTGCCAGGGGAATTGATTGACAGTGCCTGAGTGTCTGGCTTCCCGAACAGTGGCCAAACGCAACAAATGAAGTTGCGACAACCACCTGTTTATTTGAAATGGGGACTCACGAAGGCCCATTCGCGAACAGATGAATGGGTTGTTCATGGGTTTTTTTGTTCGTATTGCTGTTCGTGCCCATGTCTACCTGTGGTCCATCTAGCTGACTACTGTCTTCTTTGACTGACAGAGGCTATCAACTGTCTCAAACAGAAATGTCTTAACACCATCTGCTTGAAATCAGTAATCTAGAAACATGCCTCCTCCTGTCATTAAAAGCAAACAGCATGAAAAGTGCTGGATTGGACACAAATGTGACATAATCCCTGTATGCCAAACTTGCTCATGGAGCCCAGCTTTCTAGCCACAACTGATAACTAAGTCATCACAGAGATACACATGTATGTATGTATTTCTATTCTTAAAACATATAGATCTATACACGTTGGTAGAATAAGAAGAGGAGCTACCTCATGAAAACCTAAATTAAGAGATTATTTGTATAGCTGAAAAACTAATATTAATTTTTTAAACATTTGAATCTATCTTGCATGATATTTGCTGAGCAAAACTGTTCAACATTTCATGTATTATAATACTGTCACACTTTCACCCATAAGATTGAAATAATATTATAAAATAGTATACAAGAAATCTGATTCCCCCCCCCCCTTTGCTTAAGAACAAGCAGGATTCATTTCTCTTTGCTTTGCCATATTCCTTCTGTTCTTTCAAGAACAAGAGTGTCAGTATATTTCCCAGAGAATGTAATATTTATGGGAAATCAAAGTCAAAACTAGGTCCATTCACTCTGCCCTGAAGGCTGCCATTTTAGTTGTCATCTGCATCTTTTCTGGCAGAAAGTTCATGGGTTACTGCTGAAGCACCGTGACTCCCACTTCGCTAATCTTATCCTGCCTGTTAACGTGTTATCATCCTTGAGCTTTGCAGCTGTCTCCAAATACAGTAACATCAGAGAGACAGACTTAATTTTCTGGACACTCAGGGGACACAGGATAACTTGAGATTTAAGCAAGATATAATGGTTTGTGTGAAGACTATGCTCTTTCTTTCTGTAATGACTTCCATCTATTTTTTGAAAAAGATGTACACTTTTTCATTTCATAAATTATCAATACACATTTAAACACACAAAGTCAATGTATGCACATATGCATATGCATATACTCATACAAAAAAAGGTATTAGAGAGATTAGAGATAGGATGCATCATGTCATTGGTAGTATAACATACTGTAACATAGGAAACACAAGTCCGTCTAAATGAGCTCCTGAGAATCAGCACCTCTTTTCTTGAGACAGACCATTGTCTGAACAATGTACTACTAGAAGTTTTCATAAATGTGCTTTTGCTTATTAGAAAACTTTGCACAGGAAATGTTGGCTTCAAGCACTCTGTTTGGAGAGGGCAGACCTTCTCTTGCAATTGCTCCTCATGACCATTTTTGTTTTTGGATACTGAAAATGAAATCTGGCTCTCAAGTCAGAGTTGACTTATGGCGACCCCTGGTGGGGTTTTCATGGCAAGAGACTAACAGATGTGGTTTGCCATTGCCTGCCTCTACAACCTTAGTCTTTGTTGGAGGTCTCTCATCCAATTACTAACCAAGGCCGACCCTGCTTAGCTTCTGAGTAGAGATGGGCTCAAACCAAAATACAAACCAAAGTTCATAACGAACCGGGCCGGTTCTGATGAACCACCTCAAACTTTCATTTGGTTCATTTTTTGGTTTGTCACTGCAGACAGCCTGGCACTGCGCAATCACTTTCCTAGGCAACAGAGGATGGACTTCCTGTAGACCTTCTGCTGACCTGTAAGTGGCCTTCTGCTGGCCTGGAAGTGGCCTTCTGCTGGCCCAGAAGTAACCTTCTGCTGACAGGAAGTGACGGTTTGCTGACCTGGATGTGATGTTTTCACAAGCCAAACAAACCGGTGCACAAACTGGGGCAGGTTCGTGAAAGTTCATGGTCTGTGGTTCGTGAAATGCAACAAACCACGAACTGCACAGTTCATTTTTTCCCCAGTTTGTGCCCATCTCTGCTTCTGAGATTTGACAAGATCATGCTCTCTTGGCCTGTCCAAGTCATTTTGGATATTAATTGGCATAAAAAGGAACATACTAAACACTGCTTTTGCAATTTAATCTTGAATGCATCTGAGGAAAGCCTTGCTGTAAATCTGGCCCCACCTACACCAGAAATTCTACACCTAAGTGACTTAGGAAGTGTTATTTTTTTAAATTATTATTATTAAAAAAAAAATTATTGGTGAGTACATAATTAATACACACATTCCCCATCTTACCTAAATTATATCAACCCCCACCCTTTCCCTCCCCCCTCCTTGTAGACTTCCAACAGCTTTCCAACCCTTAACCTATCTTATTACTTAACTTATTTTCAACTATATTCTTCTAAATCATATATATTATATCTCTTACTCTAAGTATATTCAAATTCTTTTATATATACCATATCAAATCCACTAATATATCCATTCTCTACGTCACTATTTAAACTGTATATTTTTAATAAAGTCTCCTTAATAATAATACTAGCTTAGATTAATTAATAGCTAAATTTTCCCATTAATGGTAAAGTTACTTCTCTCTTCTGTTTATAAAATCACAAATTAATAGTTCTCAAACTGCCACAATCCTCCTTTCACATCCCATTTTTTTCTAAGTATTGTTTCAATTTCCCCCAATCTACAATATATTCTCCTGGGTCAAGATCTTTCAGTTTTCTTGTCATTTTGTCCATTTCTGCCATGTACAGCAATTTGTATATCCAATCTTCTATAGTTGGTATTTCTTGCACTTTCTGTTTCTGCGCGTATAAAAGTCTTGCTGCTGTAATCATATAAAATAACAATGTTCTGTACTGCATTGGAACATCTTCCATTCCCAAGTTCAGTAGCAACAATTCTGGGTTCTTATTTATTTGGGTTTGCAAAACCTCATTAATTACTTCAATTATATCTCCCCAGTATTGCTTAGCTACCTCACAAGTCCACCACATATGATATAATGATCCTTCATGCTTTTTACATTTCCAGCATTTATCTGACATATTAGTATTTCCTAGTGCAATTTTCTTTGGTGTTAAATACCACCTATACATCATTTTATAAACATTCTCTTTGATATTGGTACAAGTTGAAATCCTCAATGTATTTTTCCACAAATGCTCCCAAGATTCCATTGTTGTTTCTTTATGAAAGTTTATTGCCCATTTCACCATCTGGACTTTAACTATCTCATCTTCCATATGCCATTTTAGAAGTATTTTATAAATTTTCGAAATTTCTTTTTTACCTTTTTGTAAAATCACTTCTTCTAATTCCGAGTTTTTCAATCTTATTCCTCCCTTTAAACAGTCCGAGTTGTAAAGATCTCTAATTTGCCTGTATTGGAACCATCCATAATGAGAAGATAACTCTTCTTCTGTTTTTATTTTTAACATTTTATGTTCCGTCAACATTATCTCTTTGTAAGTTAAACATTGTTGTTCATTATAGACAGCTCTCGGATCTATTACTTCATATGGTACCACCCATGAGGGGATGCCATCTTCCATATAGTCCTTATATTTCTTCCAGATTGTGAAAAGGTTTCTTCTAATATAGTGATGCAAAAACATAGAGTCCACTTTAACTTTATCGTACCACAAATAGGCATGCCATCTAAACAGTTTTTGTATCCCTACAAAGCCTGCAGTTTACAGTCTTTTAACGTTATCCAATCTTTTAACCAAACCAAACAAATTGCTTCATAATATAATCTTATATTTGGCAGTTGCAGTCCACCTCTTTCTTTCGAATCTTGTAATACTTTCATTTTCACACGGGGTTTCTTGCCTGCCCGCACAAAGTCTGAAATTTTTCTTTGCCATTTATCAAATTGTTTGAAGTCTCGGATAATTGGAATTGTTTGCAATAAAAACATCACACGTGGTAACACATTCATCTTCACTGCTGCTATTCTTCCCAACCATGACAAATTTAATTTATTCCATTTTATCAAGTCTCTTTCTATTTGTAGCCACAGTTTCTCATAGTTATTTTTAAATAAGTCTATATTTTTCGCAGTCAGCTCAATCCCTAAATATTTCACTTTATTAGTTACCTCGCAGTCTGTTATCTCCATTAGTTCTTGCTGTTTTTGCTTTGTCATATTCTTACACAATATCTTCGACTTCTTTTTGTTCACATAGAATCCAGTCAAATCTCCAAATTCTTTTATTTTATCTAATATTTTTGGCATATTGTATATTGGATCTTCAACTATTAACATTACATCATCCGCAAATGCTCTGACTTTGTAGGAAAATTCCTTTATTTTTATACCTCGAATTGTGTCGTCCTCTCGTATTTGAATCAACAACATTTCCAAGATCAAAATAAACAACAATGGAGACAATGGGCAGCCCTGTCTCGTACCTTTACTTATTTTCAATTTTTGAGTCAAATCATCATTGACTACAATCGCTGCACACTGGTCTTTATAAATTTCTTTAACTGCTTGTATGAACTTTTCTCCCATTTGCAGCTTTTCCATAGTGGCAAACATAAAGTCCTAATTCAGATTGTCAAATGCTTTTTCAGCGTCCACGAAAAAGAAACCAACTTCCTTATCACGGTGCTTATCATAATATTCAATAGTGTTTATTACTGTCCTTAAATTGTCCTTAATTTGTCTATTAGGTAGGAATCCAGCCTGTTCTTCTGAAATAAATTCCAGCAGCCATCCCTTTAACCTTTCCGCCAAAATTTTCGCAAATATCTTGTAATCATTATTCAGCAACGAAATTGGGCGATAATTTTTAACATTGGTCAGGTCTTGTCCATCTTTCAGAATCAACGATATATTGGCTTCGTTCCATGAATCAGGAATCTTTTGGCCTTGCAAGATTTCATTCGTTACCTCTCTTAGAAAAGGTGCCAATTCATTAGCCCTCGTTTTATAGAACTTAGCCGTTATTCCATCCGGACCTGGTGCTTTCCCTAATTTAGTTGATTGTATGGCTTCTTTTATTTCCTCCTCTGTCACTTCCCTGTTTAACTTTTCTTTCCATTCCTCTGAAATTATTGGAAGCTTCATTTTCTCCAAGTATTCCGCTATTGAATCTCTATTCACCTCCTTTTTTTGGTACAATTTTGCATAAAATTTAAAAAAGGCTTTACGAATAGCTGATTGGTCCATCAATGTTTTGTCTTCTTCTTGAATCTTAGTTATAATTTTCTTCTCCTTTTTCTTTTTTAATTGCCACGCTAGATATTTCCCAGGTTTATTTGCACCCTCAAATGACTTCTGATTCATTTTTTTCAAATTCCACTCCAATTCTTTATTATTCATTGCCGTCAATTGTTCCTGCAGGATTTTTATATCCTGATATATTTTCTTCTTCCCTGGTCTTTTCTTAAGTTGTATCTCTTTGGCTTTAATTTTCCCCCCATAATTTAATGTCTCTTTTCTTCCTTTCTCCTTCTGTCTCTTGCATTCAAGTCCATTAGTATTCCTCTTGTCACGGCTTTATATGTGTCCCATACCTTATAGGTTGGTACATCCTTATTCATATTGTATTGTATAAAGAATTTGGTCTCCCTCCGTAGCAACGCAATGTTATCTTCTATCTGCAACAAATCCTCATTTATCCTCCATCCTCTTCTTTTAGTATTTTTCCCAAATCTCCACATGACTGGATTGTGGTCTGAGCCTACCTTAGGCATTATCTCCACATCTTTAGTCCATATCGCCAGTTCCTTGGAGGCCCAGATCATGTCAATTCTTGATAATGTCAAGTGTCTTGCTGAATAAAATGTATATTGTCTATTTTTGGGATTTTGTCTCCTCCACACATCTTCCAGACTTTCTTGTTCTTTAATCCCAAAAAAAGATTTTGGTAAAAGTCCTCTTTTTTATGTGCACTTTTAGATTTCTTATCCTCTTCCAGGTTTGTAACTCCATTGAAGTCGCCTGCCAAAATTATTTGAGCATAGGTAAATTCATCTAACTGTTTCTGTAAATCCTTGAAAAAGTTTTCTTTCGCACCATTAGGCGCATAGATCCCAATCACCAATGTCTTTTTTGAATTCCAAATTATTTCCACTGCTATATATCTGGCTTCTGTGTCACATAGAACTAATTTAGGCTGCAGCTCTTCCCTTATATACAATACAACTCCTCTCTTCTTCTTTTTGGAAGCTGCTGCAAATTCGTTTCCAAGTTTTGCAAGTTTTAAATATTTTACATCCTGCTTTTTAATATGTGTCTCTTGCAAACACACTATATTACATTTTTGTTTTAAAAGCCAGTGGAATACAATCTTACGTTTAGAAGGTGAATTTAGTCCATTTACATTCCAAGATATAATTTTACACTCCATGTTCAGATTTTAACTCTTTTTCATTGACCTTAATAAACGTTTCCATCTCCTGTCCAGATCTGATGTTTCTCCTAACTCCACCAAATTCGAAAGCCAGCCCTTCTGGTATTTCCCATCTGTATCTAATTTTCAACTCTTTTAACATCTGGACCAGCTCTCTATATTTTTTTCTCTCCAACAGCACCAATCTGGGCAGTTCTTTCATAATTCTCACCGTTTTCCCATCGACTTCTAATGGGTCCTGAAATTGTTTACTCACAATTGACTCTCTGATGCTTCTAGTTGTAAATTGCACAATCATATCTCTTGGTAGATTCTTTTGAGCCGCATATTTTGAATTTATCCTGTATGCCACATCCAGAAGAGCTGCCATCTCCACTTCTTCTTTGTCCAGGTAGCCTGCCAAAATTTCTGTAATATGCTCTTGGGTTGATTTTTCCAAAACTTCTGGGATCCCATGAAATCTGAGTTGTTTTTCCATTTGTTTACATTCAACTACGGCCACTCTTCCCTTCACTCCTCTCATCTCCGTTCTGTGCGCATCCGCCAAAGTGTCAGTTGCATTTTCTACTACGTTAACTCTCTGCTGTGTGGCTTGTAGGTCTTTTTTGACTTGATCCATATTCTTGGATATTTCCGCCATCTCTGATTTAAATGCCTCTTTAAAGTCCTTCAATTTTTTTGCCATCTCCTGCATCATGTCTTTAAGCTCTTTATTTCCTTCCATGACTTTTTTCTCCATCTCTTTATTTCCATCTGTAACTCTTTTATCCAAATTTTCCAGCGCTGTCTGCCAGTCCTTTTTCGACATCATGGGGCTAGCTTTACCTCGCTCCCACGAGTCTGCTCTTTTCCTTAGCTCCGTGGAGCAAATTTATTCTTTTATTTTATTTTAAAAGTCCGAATTTAGATTATTTTTTCAAAATTTAATATTTATGAAATCCAAAATGTCAGGCGTCTTTTCTCTATGGTCTTATTTGAGACAGGCACCCTTATCCTTATCCAAGATGTCCTACTTCCATTTTCCTTGAAGCCAAAACTTTGCTCTTCTTCCAAATGGCGATATTCCACTTCCGTTGGTTACAAGTCACTTCTCACCCATCTCTTTATGGTTCTAACGCACTTCCTGTTCCTCTCCGTTGAACAGCAGTTCTCGCGATGTTAAAACTTTCTCACAGTCCACTATCTCCTCCTAGCCACAGGTATGTAAACAATAATCTTTTTTCCGCGCTAACTTCTCTTTAAAAAGTCACTTTTTACCAATTTATTTGCCGGAACTTTCTCAATTATTTATTAAGTCTCTCGCAGTTTTCTAGTTCTCTTTATCACTTTATTTCTTATTGTAATCTGTCCCGTACTGAGAGATAGCAATCTTTACCTTCTTAGACGTTTCTCTTGGGTTGTAATCACTGCTTCAATTATCCAATCGGTTCAAAATCCCTTCTTGAGTTGCTGAAGCTTGGGCATGAGGGTCTTATGCCAGAAATTGACTCCAGAGCCGCTGCAGAGATCTTGGCTACCCGTCTACGAGTGGGACCTCAAGGGTGGATGGGGGATCGTTGCGTAGACCCCCCTCACACCCAAGGTCAACACACTCTCGAGGTCTTGAGCATACTTCCTTGTTCTCTGCCTGAGAACAGGGGGATATGGGCAGTTTGCACCCCTCCAGCCCCTACAAACAGCGGCATGGACAGCTCAGCTCCCTGAGCTGCATTAGACCTCCATGGATCCCAAACCGGAAGTCCGGAAGTGTTATTTTTGTTACAGACTCTATAACTAGGGTTAACAGTCCCCCTGTGGGGGCAAGGAATTCCCCACTCACAGCCTCTGCCCCGCTACCTTTCACCAGGCCAGGGGGAAGAGATGTGAGAATGGAGCTGGAGACCGGAAAACCCACAACAACCACTGGAGACATTAAATTTGGGGCTAATTTTTATTGAATCAGCCCTCAGTGCGTCACATTGCTTCCATGTCATGCCAGGAATAATGTAGTTCCTAATGTGATGTGGAAGCACTTGGGAGTATGCGTGCACTGCACATACGTGGTAATGCTCAGCCAGTGCACCCCCCCAATTACCACCTACCCCCCTTTTCAGCCCCAAGGAACCTGGCAACCCAACCCAAAACTGTAAGTTGCTGTATAAAAATTAAAACAAGCCAGGCTTATAATTAAATTAATTGCTCTTTCTGGCATCGATCATGCAAGCTAATAATTGTAATTGTGTCACTTGCATCCTAAAATATCTTATTTATTACTTTCATCTTAAAGGATAATTCATTTAAAACAGCACACTTCTACTGAAAAAGGCCCAGGGAACACAAGCAAACTCAATTACACAATATGTCATTCTCAGAAACTCACCAGAATATCAGCTTGTGGGGTGCTGTCATAATTAGAGAGCTATCAACCTCTTAACATGACAAATTAATATACCCAGCTGTTGTGATGCAAAGTTCAATCAGGTATTTACATTGTTAGAAATAACTTTCAAACAACATCCATCCCTTCCTGTTTTCTTCATCTTGTGTAAGTATGTTAACTAGTTTGGCTGATCAGTGAATCTTTGAGTCAGAAGAACCTGTGGTTTCTGGAAAATAAAAGGATCACCTTGCGGAGGAAGCAGAGACCAGCTTGTTAGTATTTTCATGAAATGAAGCAATTATGAACTATGCTTTAGGTCCAGACTAGTGCTTCTTCAAGCACAAAGATTTATATCTGGGGGGGGGCAACTTTCTTGCCTCCCCCTTTGTGTCATATCCCAAAGTGTTCCCTAAAAGCCTGTTCCTGAGGTAAAGTAGGGTAGTCCAGGTTGGAAAATTCCTGGAGATTCTGGGGGTGAAGCCTGGAGAGAGTGTGGTTTGAGAAGGGGAGGGACCTCAGCAGGGTATAATGCCATAGAATCCACCTTCCAAAACAGCCATTTTCTCCAGGTGAACTGATCTTGGTAGCCTGGATATCAGTTGTAATTCTGGGAGATCTCTAGCCACACCTGGAGATCTCCCAGAATTACAACCAGGGTTTTTTTTCTGGGGAAAGAGGTGGCGGAACTCTCAAGAGGGAAATGAGGAAGAAACACACGGGGTTCTTTGAAATCATATTATTTTCAAGCACTATTGCCGAGTATTTTCAAGAGGTGCCAGAACTCCGTTCCCCCGTGTTCCCCCTGAAAAAAAGCCCTGATTACAACTAATCTCCAGGCTACAGAGATCTCCAGCCACACCTGATGCATCCAACAAAGAGAACTGTGGTTCTCAAAAACTTATGCTACAGTAAAGTTGGTTAGCCTTAAAGGTGCTACTGGACTCTTTACCATTTTGCTACTACAGACTAACACGGCTAACTCCTCTTGATCTATGACCTGGAGGCTGGCAACCCTAGGTAAAAGGAACCCCAGGAACAGTATTGGGGGGGGGTGCATTTTGGACTGCCATGGAAGGAAGGAGGCAGGAGAGTCATGCTGCATGGCCAGAAATCTTTACACAGAAACAGCAATCTGGATCCAAGCGTATGACATTATCAACTATGATTTAATTGCTGAATATGAAAATCTCTCAAGAGACATTTATGGCCACATCTATTTTTTTCTTTTCATTTTTACTACACTATGATGTGGAGGACAGTATGCACTCTCTGTGCTTCTCATTATGACGGCAAGATTCGTCACTTCTGTGGTTATAAGAACAACCATTCCATGAGAAGGATTTTAGCTGGCCCACAGTATTCAATTTTGCTGGTATTATGGGAATAACTTTAATGTATGAACTTCTACAGAAACACAGGAATCACAGAGTTCTTTAACAGATTTTTTTTTAAAAAAAGTTTCAGCAGTATTTAATATCCAAACGCTAAATCTAACAGCAGTGAGATTTATCACAAAGATTTATGGCATTTCCTGGAGAGCTTTCATTCCACAAACCAATGAATGGATTTCACTCATCCATACACCAAGATCATTCTCTTGTGACAGAATGGTCGTTGCCAGTGTAATGCAATTTCCCCATTTAATAATCAAGCTAAACAAATAAAAAATGCTTCAAAACGCAAAGCTAAACTGTCCCCCCCCCCTTTGGAACTAATCCATGGGTAAATAATGTTAGCTAACACAATAGGGGGGGAAACCCCATAACCTACATTTTAAATATGCTTCAGTTCAAAGGTCAGAAGCAGATGATAGTGTCTCAAAAACAAAAAAAAACATGGATATAATAGAATGATACTCATTTATTTATTTATAGGCTCTCTCAAATACTCACAGATTGTTATAGCACAGAATAGAACTATACTAAAACAGTAGACATGATGTGCTAAAATCACACACTACAAGATTCAACACAGTCTACAAAAGCTTCCACAAATAGATAGTCTTACAACACATTCAAAAATGCACCAGCTTTTTTCAGTCCTCGAGAAGAAATGAAGAGCAGGAACATAATTATGGCATAAGACTAAGAATACCTCCTTAAGATTCACAGTACACTTAAGTGATCAAAAACAAAACAAAAGGAACCCTGCTGGCTATCTCCCACCTTCCTGTAACTGGTGCAAAGGAGGAGGTGGAGGACAGCTCTATGGCCACATCAACATAGTTTGGAGTAGTCTGGGTCTTGCAGCATTATATTTTTTCTTAGGATTGTACTGCTAGTGGATGGAAAAACAGGCTAATTTTACACCATATTCATTATTTAACAGAAGACTTGGCTCTTTGATTATTTCTTTTTATCAGTACGTACACAGATGATAGATATACAACCTCAACATTTTGAAAACTGAACTGTAGTGTTTGTTCAGTAGCTTTCAGTATTAACACTAATTATAAAGGAATTATCCACACATACACAGGAATAAATCTTTATGGACACATCACAAGAATCTTAACCAGGTGCTGTCTCACTGCCTCCAAAAATAAACACACTTGACAGCCGGGGGGGGGGGGGCTGTTGTCTCAAACATAGGTACTATCACTTTAAGGGCATCCAGGTACATGGACTCCATTCTCAGACTCTACGCCATCAATATCCTCAGTAGAGATGGGCACGGTCCGCATAACGGACCTAATTTCGTCACGAACTTACCCAGTTCGTCCTTCGCGAACATGTGGCCCGTGGGCATGTTTTTCTCATGAAACTGCCGAACATTGGGGCTTTCTGTCCGTGTGTCCGTTGGCCCGTCATGCCAGGATTCCCACTCAAACAATTTCCTCGGCAGCGGTGTGGAGCTACCTTCCCCGTTTGGAACACACCAATCTTAGCCCAGGAAACCTTGATTGGCAGCTCTGTCAGCCAAACAGAGATCACCAGTCTTTCTGCATAAAAGACAAAGCGCCCGAAGCTCCGCTCCGTTTTGCTGGCACGGGGACGCGAGTTAGCTTAGCAACTGCTTGCTGTGGGGAAGGGGGTTTTTTTTGTGTGAGAGTGCAGCTTGTGCCTTGGGGCTTTGGGGCTTCAGTTGCAAGAAAGCTTACTCTTTTCTCCATTCCTGTTTAATTTTTTTCTCCTTTCTATTCTAGTTTTCTTGAGAGCACTTTTTAAAAAATCCTTTTACCACACTGTCGTGTTACTCTGATTTCTTTCTGTGTTTTGAGTCCTTGGGTTCTTCTCGGGTTTAATCCCCCCTCCCCCCCAAATCTCTTCCTTTTTTCTGGGTTGCCGGTGGGTTCTATCTGACACCACCCCACGCACAGACCCACAGTGGGTGCAAGGCAGCTTTGGGCGTTGTCTGCCTGAGTTCTTGCCTTCTTTCCCACACGTTCTTTCTTGGCTGCTGATGAGATGCAAGCGGAGGGAGAGTGCTATCAGGCTCTGTGAAACACCCACTCTCTGATGACCGGCAGCAGGTTTTGGGGGGCTCTGTCTACTTCACTTCTTTCTAAGCCTTTTTCACTCCCTAAATAGTGGGTGACTTGGGGGGATATTTCCAGCCTGGCTTTTGAGGTACAGGGAGAAGACTGCTACTGGCCTCTGTGAAACACCCACCCTAGGACCACTGGCAGCAGGTTTTGGGGGGCTCTGTCTGCTTCACTTCTTTCTAAGCCTTTTTCACTCCCTAAATAGTGGGTGACTTGGGGGGATATTTCCAGCCTGGCTTTTGAGGTGCAGGGAGAAGACTGCTACTGGCCTCTGTGAAACACCCACCCTATGACCACTGGCAGCAGAATTTGGGGGGCTCTGTCTGCTTCATTTCTTTCTAAGCCTTTTTCACTCCCTAAAAAGTGGGTGACTTGGGGGGATATTTCCAGCCTGGCTTTTGAGGTGCAGGGAGAAGACTGCTACTGGCCCCTGTGAAACACCCACCCTAGAACCACTGGCAGCAGGTTTGGGGGGCTCTGTCTGCTTCACTTCTTTCTAAGCCTTTTTCACTCCCTAAATAGTGGATTTGTATTTGTATATTGACGAAACAGTGTAAGGCACATGATGACTGAGCTTTACAAACACATATTCTCCTCCTCCCGACGACAAGCTCTTTCCCTGGCACCTTCTAAGTACCTCTTCTTTTTCTTGATATGATTTGTATGCTGACAAAACAGTCTAAGGCACATGATGAGCTTCCTTGATGGACTGCATCACGTTCGGTGAACTGGGTTTTGTCGGCGACCGTCCTGCTCTTGCGAGCGCAAGGGCCCCTCTGAGGGTCAATCCCCAAAGTCCAATGAGAAGTAGGACAGTAGCCCAGGTCAGCTTGCTTGATAGCAAGCAAGCTGACACACCACGTCACTAAGGTGGGACTCGTTGTCCACTGCCCAAAGAGGCTCCCTCTGAACAGGGTAGCATAAGTTTCCTTCCCTCGAGGTGTGGAAGACATCCTTTCCATCCCTCCCGTGCCTTCCATTCCAGCAAGGGGCCTTTGAATTGCTACATGATCCTGTTGCGGAGTTGGCTTTCACTCAAGTACATCCATTCATTTCCCATCATGGGGAGTTGGTATCCCCGCCCCCAGGGAGGGCATCTCTTGTTGATGCAGCCCCATGTAGGTGGGTTTTGTGGGCAGCCACCTCTCCTGGACAGGAGCACAAGTCTCTCTCCTTCCCCCAAGGGTGGGTAAGGGTCAGTCAGAATAGGGGAGGGGAAGTTGTTGTTTGTCTCTTTGGAAAAGTGATAATCGAGGAACATTACATGAGAACCTTTGGTGGGGAAAGTCGACTGAAGTGAAAATCTGTGGGAAAACCAAGGCCTTTTCTGACTCGAACCGGTTCTTGAACCGGTTCTTGAACCAGGCCTGGTCCGTTAAAAGTTTGTGGACCGTGGTCCGTGGAAGCCCACGAACCCCGAACCGGCGGTCCGTAGGCAAATGCCGGTCCATACCCATCTCTAATCCTCAATTATGCGTGCAACACCTCAGATTATCTGAGGAAAATAAAATCCATTGACAATCTTCCGGAAAACACTATGGATGTTGGCCACCATATACCAACATCCCTCACAAAGGTGGTCTACAAGCCACTAAGGACACTATCTCTGAAAATGCCACACCTAACCTCACCACCAAGCTCTGCCATTTTGCCCTAATCCACAAATACCTCAGGTTCAGTTTATTTCTTCAGATTAGTGGCAGAGCCATGGGCACCCACATTGCAACACAATATGATAACATTTTCATGGCTGACTTTGAGCTGTGCTTCCTCAACTCCTACCCATTAACACCTCTTTTGCACTTGAAATTCAATGAATGAAATGTTTATTATCTAGATACTTGAAAAAGAAGCCCTTGAGAAACTTAACCAGGCCTTCAGTAACTTCCACTCAATCATCAACCTGACTATGAATCAATCTCCACAAGAAGTTGATTTTCTAGATATTCCTGTACAAATACATGATGGGTGCATAAGCAGCACCATGTACAGGAAATCTACTGTTTTCCAAACATATCAACATGCCTTCAGCTATCATCCTAAACACACCAAACAATCCATTGTCTATAGCCAAGCTCTATGCTACACTGGCTTCTGTTCCAGTCCCTTTGAATCTCATCTGAGAGATCTATTGGGAATTACAATTCCCACTTGATGTAGTCAAAAAACAAACTGATCAAGCCAAAATGCTACCCAGGGATAACACATTGAAGAAGTTCTGCTTCTTATATGTTGTTATGAAGATATTCTAGATGTTGATGTTTCTGCCACTATTTTAATAATCTACAGTTTTTTAAAAATTGAATACTCAAAATGGTACATTGCCGATCACTGCACAGATGAGATAATGAAAACATTAACAAAAATAATTAAACTTCTTTGGTATCCTAGAAAGAGAGGGCAGTCCAATAATATACAATGTACCCTTCATAATGTCCCAAACAGACTTTCCCCAGCAAAACAAAATCTATGTATTTTTGTGGGAATTAGCAAGTGTTTTCATTTCAGTCATGAAAGAGTTAACCTGCTTGTGTTACCTACTTAATTAGTAAACATACTTTGAATGTAACCATTAGAGTTTCGAATAAGATTCCCGCCATAGAAAGGGGAGTCACTAAGCATAATGAAGTAGGATTAGGATTTTCTATTGGGCAGTTTGTTTATTGGGGGCAATTAATTGATGCTATGTACTGAAGTTTTATTGCTCTTTGTTCACTTCCACTTTTTCACTTCTTCTTGTCTCTTCTCTAAGTCACTTATCTAGCAAGATGAAGTCAGCTTATCAATTTATTATTTTCTCCAAATGTAACCCTAATTTTTATCCTTTAGTAAAGTAATCTTACAGAGCTACACTGGAGTGTGTGTGTGAATCTATTCTCATTACTTCCAAAGCACAATCTTTGCACAATCTCTGCTATATTTTCCTACAACTTTTAGACTAGAGATGGGCATGAAACGAACCACAGAACAAAATTCCATACGGAATGGCTGGTTTGTTTGCACCGAAACATGCGTTCCATGGGAACACGTGTTTACGGAAGAAACAAATTTTTCCAGCCATTCCGTGGCAGCGTTCGGAGTTTCACAGACCCCGCGTCAGTTTCAGCCCATCAGCTGAACCCAGCGTGGAGTCTGTGAAAATGACAGCCTCTTTTCCTGCTGCTCTTGCAACTGGAGAAAGAAGCTGTCATTTCACAGACCCAATGCTGGAACTGGTGCAGGGGCTGTGAAACTGACAGCCTCTTTCTCCTACTGCCCAGGCTGTCAGTTTGTCAGTTTCACAGACCCCAAGCTGGAATAGTGCTCTGGCAGCAGCAGAAAGAAGCTGTCATTTCACAGCCTCCCGCCGGTTCCAGTGCGGGCTCTGTGAAATGACAGCCTCTTTTCCTGCTGCTCTTGGAACAGGAGAAAGAAGCTGTCATTTCACAGACCCCACGCTGGTTCCAGCACCGGGGTCTGTGAAATGACAGCTTCTTTCTCCTGTTGCAACATTTCACAGCCCCTTCACCGGTTCCAGTGCGGGGTCTGTGAAATGACAGCCTCTTTTTCTGCTGCTCTTGCATCAGGACAAAGAAGCTGTCATTTCACAGACCCAATGCTGGAACTGGTGCAGGGGCTGTGAAATTGACAGCCTCTTTCTCCTACTGCCTGGGCTGTCAGTTTGTCAGTTTCACAGACCCCATGCTGGAACAGTGCTCTGGCAGCAGGAGAAAGAAGCTGTCATTTCACGGCCCCTCACCGATTCCAGTGCGAGGTCTGTGAAATGACAGCCTCTTTTCCTGCTGCTCTTGCAACAGGAGAAAGCAGCTGTCATTTCACAGACCCCGTGCTGGAACTGGCGCAGGGGCTGTGAAACTGATAGCCTCTTTCCTACTGCCGGGCTGTCAGTTTTACAGACAGCCCAGGCAGCAGAAGAAAGGGGCTGTCTGTTTCAAACGCTCCGCACCGGCTTCAGCAGCCAGTGCAGGGTGGTTGAAATGCCATGGAACAACGAACCACGAACTGGGAAAAGATCGGAAGTTCGTGGTTTAATGTTCCATGGAATGCTACGAACCATGAATCACATTGTTCATTTTTGGGGGGGGGGTCATGCCCATCTCTATTTTAGACTATCAAAACCTTTGTTTAGGTTTTAATCACATAAATTGATCATTGCAAATGAGGGACATTTTTGTATTATCGGAATAATCCCTTAAATTTTGCACTCAGCATGAACCAGCAGCAGGAGACAATACCTATCCTCCATTTTCTCCAGTACTTTATACAATTCCACAATGGAAAAGAAAATGTTCTTAGAACAGCAACTAGATCTCAGTATCATCCTTCGCATTCAAGTAGAGGCTATAGAGAGTTCTTATCTGTGTATCTTCCTAATTCCTGTCTATGATATGAGGAAAACTAAAGTAACATAAAAGATGGCTATATTGTGCATACAGTTCACATGGTAAGAAGAAACCAGTGCAAAGTTAATAAGATGAAAAGTCATATGAAATATTATACTAAGGGTTTCTTAGTATATTATACTAAGAATCAGGGCTTTTTTCAGCGGGATCTCCCTGGATCTGAGATTCAGCTCCTCTGAAAAAAGATCACGTGACTGGTGACCCCTCCCCTGGTGCCCAAAGACCCATGCTCCCCAGTCTTTGGGAGCAAAGGAGCCTCTTGGAATGCTCCCCTGCAGAAGCCAGTGGCGAGCCACAGCACTGCAGCTCGCTGCCGGCTCTTCTTTGTCCAGCCAGCCAGTCCCACAAGGGAAAGAGGGGGTTGTTTTAGAGCCCCCATCTTCTTGGTAGAACGGTTGTTCAATGAGCCCTCCTCTTGGGGTGGGGGGTCTTTACGAGAGAGGTTGTAAGAGAACAAATGGTCACAAATTAGACATTAAAAGTGAAAACACTCAGAAACCTGGAATCAAAAAGGATGAAACGTTTCAGCAGAGATCAGCTGGTGTCAACCTCTCTAAGTGTGAAGCTTCATTGGTCAAGTGGAGTCTGTGTTCAGTCAATGGGGAAATGGGAAGAAGATGCTTATAAGGGATATTTACTTCCCAGCCTTTTTCTTTTTGCATTCTATTTATTTATTTATTTATTTATTTATTTTTCAAATTTGTATTCCACCCTCCCCACAAGCGGGCTCAGGGCGGATACCAACATATTATAAATACAATTAAAATACAATTAAAAATTCATATTCATTAAAACAACTTATTTAAAACAAGATGGTGGACAGCCTTCACAGGGAGGGTTTTATACACACACCCCCTTTCCCCCTCCCAGGCCGGTGGAGGCCCAGCCTCAGCCATATGCCTGGCGGAACAACTCTGTCTTGCAGGCCCAGCGAAAAGATAGTAAGTCCTGCTTTCTTACATGTCCACCACATATAGAAAATGTTGCATCTGTATTCTGACGTTTCCAGCACTTTCCATTATAAGCTTTATTAGTATTTGCAATGTCTTTAGGAATAATATACCATGTGAAGAACATTTTATACCAATTCTCCCTTAACATTTGATAGTTTGTAAATTTAATTTCTTTAGTCCATATGTTTTCCCACTGTCTCATACACATATTTTCTCCAAAGTTTTGCATCCAGTTTATCATCAATTTTTTACTTGCTCTGTTTCTATATCATATTGCTATAACATTTCATACATTTTTACGAATGGGTTACAAGTGTCATATTCTTATTTGCCCGTAACAATGCAATTATTTGTTTAAAAAGACAGTGAGAGAGACTGATGAAGAACTTTTTTAAAAGTCACTTTTAAAAGTCACTTCTACTGACTCTTCCATGCAGTCTTTTACATAGCATGACTTAAATGGTCGAGACTAACCGTATGTCATGTAAAATTGCTTCTGTTTTGTTTTGGCTGTGTATCAGCTTTCTGCTTGTTTTCACATTTATGCAGTCCATATTGTATTATTGAATGTCCCAGCTGTAGATCATATTGACTTACGCTGTAATCTGCCTTGAGTCTCAGTGAGAAAAGCAGACCAAAAATAACATAAATAAGTAAATAAATTGGGCATTACCTAGTCCCACAACCTAGGAAAATAGAAGAATCTGGATTTAAGATTGTTTAATGCCACTGCTTTCTGTCAGATTTAGGTGGTAAGTCATAAACTAGTGATGGGTGGCTATATCCTTTATGGTATCTGGACAAGCCAATCTAAACCATGAGATATTGTTGCTCTAGGGTTTTCTATTAAGCTGAATTAACGTAATGGCTATGGGCTGTGTTCCAGGGGATCCCTGGTTCAAATCTCACTTCTGCCAGGAGCTCACAAGGTGGCCTTAGGTATTCTCAACCATCCATCTGCAATATGAGAACAACACTGGCCTGTTTTTCAGGGCCATCGTAAGGGTTACCGGTAATATCTGCAATGCTCTCTGAACAATGAAATTGCTATAGAAATGCAAAGCATTAGAAAAAGTGAAATAATACAAAGCACCATAGCTTTGTCTTTATTCATTCCTTTACTGGACTTCTATCCCACCCCATCCCAAAGGAGGGTTGCTTGCAATACTTTAATTATCACTCTTGTTCATGTACCATCAAAACTGCAGCACTGGAAAAGCAATCATAAGCAAAACCTACTTAGCTTCCGAGATCTAAGATAAGGCTAGCCTGGCTATACTGCCCCAGTTAACTCTTATGCTAAAATAACTGTAAATAGATCTTTCATCCACACATTTCTCTAATCATTTTTAAAGTCCCTAATACCCTCTAGCAGTTGCCACTTTATGTGGCAGTGAACTCCATATATTACAGATGCACTCTTTAATATCTCTTTAATATATGTTAGTCTGTAGTAAAGAGTCCAGTAGCACTTTAAGACTAAACAACTGTATTGAGGCATAAGCTGTTGAGAACCACATGCATAAGTGGGCGTCATCAAAATATTGATGGCACCCAATACCAATGCCTCAGACAATCTAATAAAGAAGTCTTTTAATCAAATGGATTCTGGTTTTGGAAAAGGCGTGACCAAACTTGCAATTTGTTGCTCATAAAGCAGATTTCTGGCTCACAACACTGCACTGCTTAGAGGGAACATTGCTGCCAGGTAAGGGGCAGGGAGGCGAGCAGGCCCGAATCGAGGGAGCGCTCCAGGAGGTGGCTGTGCCCTGAGCGATGACTTCACATCTGGGAAGCGAGATCACTTCCAGAAGTGATGTCACTTCCTGAAAGTGACATCATCATGTGTTTCTAGTGGCACGTGCATGCTTTGCGCGCAGACATGTGATAATAGAGAGATCCACCACCTCTTTTCCAGGAAAAAGAAGCCCTGCTAAGGATCAAGAATTTCGACCTTACACCATGTACCCCCATAACACAACACCGAATATTGTCGCTTGGAGAGGATAAGAAAAGATTCCTTTTCATTCCTTACAGGTGCTCAAACACATACTTAGAGATTTCCTTTCCTCCACTTAGACAGTGACAGGGGGGAGGACAATTACAGCTTATCAGTTTGTACCATAAAAACTAGGGGTGTGAACAAAAAAAATAATTATTATAATTTCAGATCTGGACCCTGAGGGTTGGGGGTACTGTGATTGTTTTTTTGGGGGGTAGGATATCACTGTTTCAGGAGTCAGATCCATGTGGTTTTCCTGGTTTAGGAGTTTCGGGACCATTATTTTCAAAGGGGAGTCTATTCAAGGGTCTGGGGAAGCTGTTTATAAAGATAATGGCACCAGCATTGCATAGAACACAGTCCTCCCCCTAATCAAAAGAACCCCTTTGGTTCAAGCTCATTGAACAAAGGGGTTTGAATTTACAGAGACCTCTCTGCACTACTACACTTCTTTCTACTAATTCCTAAAATGCTGGTTACATGGCAGCCTAATAGGAGAACTCTGGCCAGCCATTAACACGTAAAAAACAAAACAAAAACTCTAACTGCATTTATTTCCCTACTCTTCCAGTGACTGACTGACAATTTCTTTCCACTGAAAACTGTCTATTATTTGTTTCCTTTCAGAATGTGAGGAAGGCTTCCTTTGCAGAACCTACCCCATCAATCGGTCTGCCATTTCCCCCTATGATGGACTTTTTTTAAAAATTAAATTTTTATTGAGCATTCAACAACACAGAAACAACGATATAAATGCATAACAAAGAAGATGCAATTCTTACTATTATAATACGCAAATGCTTTAACCACTCGTTGAACAAGAATTATAATTGTCCTTAATAAGAGGGTCTATTCCTGGTTTCAATAGAGTTTTCTGTTTACAATAAAGAAGCAGGGTTGGAAACAGAGTTATTAAACTTGACAATCATAGATAAACCCTACCTATCATTCTATTATTTATGCATTAAGAATTGCCTGATAGGTAGTATCTGTAAGACATAAATTTTGTGCCGTGATGTATTCAATAAATGGTTGCCATTTTTCATAGAATCCTATTGTTTTTTTTCTTTTCCAAGACAGCAATGTATATCTTCTGTGATTTTTTCCATGTTAATTTGGTCCCATATTTTGTCATATCACTGGCTTATAGTTGGTATTGTTTTGGCCTTCCACTTTGAAGTTTTTGCAGCTATAAGGAGACTCTTAATGAGATCTCTTCTAATTGTAGGAATGCTATTATCTAGCTGTAGGTCTAGAAAAATTATTAGCGGCTGTAGCTGCAAAGGGTAGTTAGTTATTTTATAAATGGTTTCTGCTACTACTTTCCAAAAGTTCGATATCTTTTTGCATGACCACCAGCAATGAATATATCTGCCTGTTTCTCCACACTGCCTCCAACATAGTGGGGAGTATTTAGCTGGTATTTTAGCCATTTTTTTAGAAGTATGATACCAGTGAGTTACGATTTTAAAAGTTTTTTTTTTGCGGTTCAAAAGGTAACAGAAGGTTTATTTACAAAAGGTTAAAAGTCAAAAAGCAGTTAGGCAGGTGTTTGTAGTTTTGAAGTTATTACTGAGTAATTGAATAGTTTTGACTTCCAGATTTCTTTCCATTGGTCTGGAGTGATTATTAGGCCCCAATCTTGTTCCTATTTTGTTTGATATGTGTGTTTTATTGTGACACCTGATATCAGTAGAATAGAATATACCTTTGAAACCAGACTTCTCTGTGTGTATTTTTCTTGATCTAATTTTTTTTTCCAAATCTGTCTTTGGTTTTTGAGAATGTCTGTAAGATGTATTTGTGATGCCATGTAATTGATTTGAAAATAAGTAAACCAAGGGATATGTTGAGCAGTCTTTTCTTCAAGTTCTATTTTTGTTGAGATTCTCTCTTTTGATGTTATATCAATGAATCTTGTTAATTTGACTCACTTCCAAAATCTATTTATTTGTTGTGTTTTCCCTGGTGGAAACCAATCTTGCATTGTGAATGCAGAGTACTGAGAGATTTCAGGAAGAAGTTGTTTCCTTTGCATATCCCATACCTTTAGTATATCTAAAAAAATATATATTTTGTTTTATTCTTGGAAGGTGACTCCTGTTATTATTCCATATGATTTCTTGAATAGTATATGGTTTGTATAGGTGACTTAGTCATGGTTTTCTGTAGTTTGTAGCAGCTGTTGTGCATTCACTAGTCTAGCTGCTATTGCATAAGTTTTCAAATCTGGATAGTTAAAGCCATCTTGATGGGTTTTTACCCCAAATGTATTATATGAGATTTTAGATTTTTTATTGCTCCATAAGAATTTATTGATCATATTTTGCCATTGTTTTATAATTGCAAATGGTGGAGTTAAGGAAATCGCTCTATATAGTAATAAAATGTTGGGAAGATTAAAGGATTTTATCAAGTGGAACCTGTCCAACTAAGAATATAGTTGCTTGTTTTTCTGCTCTAGATCTTGTTTGATTTCTTTTATCTTTTGGAAATGATTGAATTTCAATAGCAAGTCTAGGTCTGCTGTGATATTAATACTCAAGTATGGTAGCGTGTTGTCCATCCAGCAGTATTTAAATTTAGCGAGGAAGTTTTGTTTTGTCATTGGCAGGATATGTAAAGGTAGTATACTTGATTTTGATGGATTTATCTTTAAACCAGTCACCTGGGCAAACTGGTGTAGTACTTCCTGTAACTGTAGTAAAGAGTTTTATGGATTTGTAATAAAAAGCAACATACCATCAGCAAAGAGGTTAAGTTTGTAAACTTGAGACTCAAACTCAATTCCTTGTATTTACTCATTCTGATGGATTGAGGCTGCTAATGGTTCTATAGCAAGTGCGAAGAGTGTTGGTGACAGGGGGCAACCCTGTATTGTTCCTCTAGACAATGTAAACATCTCAGATGACACGCCATTTACTGAAATCTGTGCCAATGCTTGCATATATATTTCTTTTATTGAATTTATAAATTTGGTGCCAAACCCCATAACATTTAGCAATTCAATTAAATACTTTGTCTCCACTGAATCAAATGCTTTCTCTATATCCAATGATAGCAATAAGGCTTCTGATTTATGGTTGTTACAAGCTGATATTATATTTAGTGTTTTATAGATATTTCCCGTTAAGTCTCTTCCTGGGACAAACCCTGTCTGATCCTGATGGATATATTCTTTAATGAAGGAATTAATTCTTTTGACCATTATTGCTGTATAAATTTTGTAATTTTGGTTTAGAAGGGATATTGGGTGGTATGAGGCTAGTTCCTTTAGATTTCTTCCCTGTTTGTGTATCACTATGATTGAGGCTACTTTCCATGAAGGAGGTTGTTGACCTTTATTTAAGAATGCATTGCATGCGTCTGTCAGTAAGTGTATAATGTTATTGGAAAATTTCTTGTAAAATTCCGGAGGGTAACCATCCGGTCCCACAGCTTTATTGTTTTTTTAATTTCTATATGATTTCACTGATTTCCTATGACGTGATTGGATTTTCTAATAGTTGTCTATGTGTGTCTGAGAGTTTCTTAATTTGCTTATGTTGAATGAGGGACTTTTTAAGGGGTGTTGGAGGGCCTGTTTTTCAACCAAATTACACAAAAATTGAAGCAGAGTTTCTGTTGCCTATGCTCTAAAGAACATCAACGTTTCAAGCAAATTGGATCCAAAGTTCCAATTCAATGGACCACTGAACAAGGATTCCCCAGGCTTTCAACTTTTGAAGGGGAAAAAAACTATCTACCCCCACAAAGAAGGGGGGAAGGAGAATGGCAGCTCTCTGCCACAGTTGGCTGGGAATGCTCTGTGTTCCTCCTTTGCAAGGATCTGATTGGAAGGGAGAAATATCATTGTCCAGGACATCAGCAAGTTCAAAGAAAAGCACGAGCTCATGTTGCATGACCAGTAAGCAGCTGAACTTGGGGGGAAAATACAGGGATTCTTTAGGCAAGAAGGTTTCGTAATTCCCAAACATCTTGGATTTGTGTTACAGTTTTGGAAAATCAAGGTAATGACCTGAAACAGTGACTTCCGTGTGTATGTTCAGCTTGGGAATTTCATAATGCACATCGCTAATGGAAACCACAATTCAGTTAGAAACCCTCCTCTTCTTTAGTAGAACTCAAAACATAGGGGTTGGAAGGTAGATATCTTAACAAACAAACAAAATAATACCACCTTTTATTGGACACAATATGTATCTTTTAAGTAGGGAGTTGTTATGGTGCACATCTCATCCAAGCATTCTATACTTGGAATAAGGTGCAGTTGGAACTGCTTTTGGTTGACCTGAATTCACTGACTCCTGCCTTCCAGTCACCTCTATAAAACAAGGCAGGAACTGGATGTTGTGAGGTTGATGACTAGTTCCTATCTAACTCACCAAAAAAATGAAAAACTGTGATGTTTTGTCTTCCTCACCCCTTACTTTTTTTTGTACCTTATAGGGGCCTATTTCTCAGCAGGTAGCCTATCTGAAATTTGTATTCTTTCCTCCTTCATACTCACCTGACAAAGTTTTCCAGGACGTGGTGTCTTTGCTCCTTGACTAGATCTAGCTTAATTCTGAGTCTGGTTATGCATCCAGTTCTTCATAGCTCTTTACCACATCTGATTTGGCAAAGATCATGGGACCAGCTTCCACAGACAGACCAGACAGACCAACCATAAATACATGAACAGTTTTTAAAACATATCAAAAAGTTCTAATACATATTTATAATATGTACTCATATCAGCGTAGTGAAGCAGAATCTCAAAGGCGGGGGAGAGGTACACTGAATAATGATTTCTGAACATAATTCAGCTAAATTACTTAGCATCTTTATTTTATCTTTATTTGTACCTCACTTTTTACTCCAATGGGGACCCAGAGTGGCTTACAACACCATTCTCCCTTCCTCCATTTTAAAATCAACAAAATACCATGTTGAGCTCACCACAAAATCTAGTAGCTGATGTGCACAAGACTTAAGATAAATGGGCTCACAAAAGATGAATTATAAAAAAGACACAGAGAGATCATTAACCAAGCAGTTGAAACCTGTGTTGTTTTGGTTTATTGTAGATGTCTCATAGAGAATTTTAACTTTAAATTAAAACTGTAAATAATATGGGCATCCTTCAGGAAACAATTATTAAGCAATAAAGTTGATTCAGAGCAAACCACAGCAAAGGACACAGTCTTTGGAAGCTTAGGATAAACAGCCTCCATCATCTAGAACCCAGTCATCATCTTCCTATATGATTATTAAATGAAAAATGGCAGCCTGTTCACGGGCTATCTTGGGTGGTCTGAATTCTTACAAAATTGGTCATGAAATCATCAGTCCAGGAACAAAATGATCTCACCTTTCTTACATAATGATTGCAGGTGGAGACTGAGAAGAAAGAAATGAGTTACATTGCCAGTCCCGGCAACTAGTGGGAGACCTGGGAAGGGTAACTGTGTGATATTTCTCCCAGGAAAATCCAGATGTGATATCATACCTCTCTAGGAATTGCTAGGAACCAAATGGTAGAACTATAGCTTTTGGCTATTCCTAGAGAAAACTGACCACTTTGGGGTGTGTCATGTTCCAGGATGGCCTCTCTTGCAGGCTGGGTCCTGGGTTGGCCTCAGAACTGGGGGGAGGAGGGGGGTTACAGCCCCCTCAGCCCCCTCTCCCTCTGTTAGGTAGACAGTCACTCCTGCCCACTGGCTTGTCACACTCTCTTTGTTCTCACTCATTTTCACTCCCAACTAATCCTCATCAGCTTTCTCGCCCCACTCGCTTTTATGGGGCCATCCTAATAGGTCACTCCCACCCCCTTCAGGCTTTGTCCTGTCCTGGGCCACCCCTCCCTCTCACTGAGGGACTGCCAGCTTTAAGAGAAGACAATAGAAAAAAATGTTTTATTAGCTGCCCAAAATACATATGGTAGATTAGAGGGAATGCGTAATGGAAAATCTTTAGTATTGCTTCACAAACTGAGAATGCTCATACAGCTAGTTAGATAATGCCCCTTCAGAAAACAAAATCATCCTACAACCAGGGAACAAAAGTCACATATAATTAAACAAATACCATTTTAAGACTTCGTTATGTTAAAAGATATTACCCAAAGACTAATCCCAAAGCAGACTATTTCTTTTCTTCTGTATTAACGGCCTAAGGACAGAGAATGATCAATACTACTTACAAAGAGCTACATCTTATGTGCTATGCAAATCTCCGACCTGAGCTCTAATCTTCTGGTTAAATAGGGAGAAACATTTTTGCCTGAGGTCACTACAATGAAACTTCAGGAGATTAAAAGTAACTGCCTCACCCACAATGCTTTGAAACCAAACAATTTGCACTGAAAGCAAGAATAAAGGGACCTAAAAGAGTACAGCAAGACTTTTTTTTTATATTTGTGACATATTGTAGGGAGTGATCCAAAATACACTTAAGTAGAAGTTAGATCTACTATGGTCAGTGAGACACAGGGCCAGTGAACATGATGCAGTTGCCACAAGGAAGGCATTTAAACAGTTTAACATGGTGTTTGCCTCCAAGAAGCAGTGTGCTGTCTGTGTTCAGTGGCTCCCCTGGCAGACTACATGATATCAGTGATATCACTACATCCCTATCTTTGGGATGTTGTATTGCTGTTGAGAAAGTCAATCATTCAATACTGCTGCCACCAGACAGTAATCGTTTGCTTTATGGAGACAGTCACGATGTGGAACTGCATATGAAATAGTAGCATGTACGCTAAACCACATACGATGGCTGCAGTCCAGCAACTTATTGCTTACACTGTTATAGTCTGCACTGCCATCAAAGCTCCATTTTATTGACCTTTCTTTCGTTCTCTATCTTGGTGGAGAGACCATTTCATCTCTGGCAATCACAGCTCAGGAAACATGTTTGGGTGGAAAATCTGCAGAGAAAAAGCAGGACTGACTATAATTCAGTAAAATATCATCACCTTCACTGGCAACAAAGGCAGTCTCAAAGAAGAACAAGAGTCTGCCTTTGCCTAGCACAGATCATTAATCAGGAATCCTCAGTAATTAATCACAGTATATTTAGACATAAAGGATCTTGCTGCATTAACATCCCTGCCAACAAAGACCTAGGCTCACATTAGCATTCTCAGCTAAAAAGCTTCTCCTTTTACACTTCCCAATACTGGTCCGTTGGAATCTCCTCCAAAAAGCCCAGCTTGCTGGAACAGCTAAAACTGCCCCCAGATGACTTCATCCTTGCTCTGAAGACTTCTCTTCCTTTACTTACTTGGAAATGTTCCCAAGACCCTAATATATGCTGCTTCTCTCCTTCAGCCAATCAGGAAGCTTACTTATGAGCTCATCTGGATTTGACTCTCCTTACTCCAGGCTTGGAAAAAAGGAAATTTTTGCTTTTCATTCAAACACCAAGGCCTAAAACTTAAACCAGAATCTGTCCCCAAATGATGTTCAGTATACTAATTCTCTGCTCTTGCTATATACTCCAGATACAGTGCTTTATGTCCAGTCTTACTTTGTTAGCTCTTTTCGAAACATAGAGTTGGAAGTGACCCCCCCCCCCAGTCATCTAATCCAACCCCTGCACGATGCAGGAAAGTCACAGCTACCCCCCCCCCCCCCAACACTTCCCCACTGACCACAGCTCTATGCTCAGAGGAAGGCGAAAAACCTCCAAGATCCCTGGCCAATTTGGCCTGGAGGAAAATTCTTTCCTGATCCCAAAGTGGTGATTGGCATTACCCAACTATATCTTCCCTGAGTGTGGGTAGGCATGCCTCTCGACCTTGTTTTATCTTCTCCTCCAGTACAGCTATCTGCTTATATTTGCTACAAGTGTAATTCCCATTACCCTCAGGTAAAAATACATACTCTTTGCAGGTCACTACCTCAGTTCCCTCACCAGCTATGTTGCTTTGATCCATACATGAAGTGGACTAGTCCTTCCTGCACACCCCTGCCAAACTCCCACACAAAACTCCCTGTTTGCTCCTCCTGTTGGCTTGCTCCAGATCTCTTGTTATGAGATTCATTTGGCTTCACCATGACTATAGCTGGGTTAACCCAGTCACCCTTAGAAACTCGAGAGAGACTGAACTGCTGCTTGGGGGACCGTGCAGTTAACATTACAATAGCACTGATGATGTGCTCACAGTGCTGGTGACATGCAGATATCAATCTCTGTGCACCAAGAAGCATATCTGCATGTCACCAGGAATACTCTGCTATTTCACAAAAACTCTATGGTCTTCAAGAAATGCCACAGAGGTTCCGCTGCAATGGTGCATTCCCAGCACGCCAAGCCTTCCCTCCGCTCCCCAATTTCTTCTGGTGGTGCCCAAGGCACTTGGAAGCATTGAAGTAAATTGTTGGGAGAGTGCCACCATAAGTGGCCACCTGGCTACCCTAAGTGAAGCTACAAAAGTTAGTCTTATATGTCAAGCACCTCTGTCTCTTCATTGGGTTTACCACTTGGGATGACTGCCCAGATATCGGTGATTACTGCCTGGGTGCAACCTATTTAGATAGGTAGCTACAAGCCTTGGTTCACCCTCTTGCCCTATTTCTATTGATTTCTTGCCTCCCTTTCTTGAATGATACACAGTATTGTAGACATTTGGAATACTTGTATCTTAATTCATTCTAATGTTGAGTATTATTAATATACAAGCAGGGAAACAACAAGGACTTGTGGATGAGGTAACTTCATTTCCTTCTGCTTCCCTTTCTTGCTATTTCCTCTTTCTTTCTCTTGGCAGACCCCATAATCTCTGCTCTTCCCTTGCTTCTTTCCCATTCACTGACAATCTTTCTTTTAATTGCTGTCTCACTCTTCAGGTTTATTTATTTTATTTCATTTACAATTCACCTTTCTTGCAATGGGGACACAAAGTGGCTTACATCTTTCTCCACTTCCCCATTTTATCTTCACAACAACCTTGTGAGGTAGATTAGGCTGCAAGATTGACGAGGCAAAGGATGCTTCCATGGCAGTGTGGGGATTTGAATCTGGGTCTCCCATATCATAGTCTGACACTCTAACCACTACACAACAGTGGCTCTCAGCTTTCCTTCCTTCCCTCTCCTAACAGCTTCTCCCTTTGAAGTCTGGCCAAGTAGCAAGTCACTCGGGTGAGCTGTGTGGTGGCCACTGCCTGGATTAGCCAAGTTGTACAAGTTTTGTGTAGAACTCTGGGCCTAGACAGGTTGTATGTTATCAAACTGCAGACACTGCCACACCTGGGTGAGTTGTGCAAATTGCACTGTAGCCAGATGCCCAGTTGCTTCCACTGGCCAGGCCCCCATGAATCCTCCACCCATGAGGCCAAAATAGCCCAGAAAAGGCCATGACTTCTCCCTTAACTTTTTCTTCCAGAAGCATACTATGGTAAAAGCTACTGAAAGCCTCCAAGTGTCAGTCTATGGAAGACAAGATACATTGAAGTTGACTCCCAGCCCCTGCAGCAAGAAATCCAAGCTCTCTTGAGTAAATGGGCCTTTATTGAGATATCATAGGCTTTACCATACATATGTCCATGGTTACACAGAAGCAATTAAAGGCGTCTGGCTGTACACAGGTCTCTTGTTAAGAATGACGCATTGAGTACAGGATACATTATATCAACCCATTCGCATGTTCCCCAACCCCTCCGGCTCTCCCAGACGAACACAATCAGTAGCGGGACAGAAGGAGCTTTCCCAAGGCCGCTGCGGCGAGCCATCTGAGATAAGGGGTCGACCGTCCTGGAATCTGGAAGGCAACAAGGGAAGCAAGTGCAAGAGGCTATTGCAACATATCATAAGCTGAATAACAATATGGAGGGACAGTGGGCAACAGACCTGACACCAAGAGATCCATGAGAATCAACAGGCATGCATTCCCTCAGTCACTGTCCCAGAGAAGTCAGGGTGGCCAAGGCTATTTCTGTCCCAAAGCCAGGCCTGAATCCAGATGGAAATGGGTCTAGATAATTCATCTTCTCCAAGACTGCCTGAAGTAGTGTAACTAGCACTCAGTCAGGCAACTTGCACAAAAAAAAAGTAATGTTGGCCACCAGGCAGTAGGTGTCTAGGCAATTAGGGTCCAGGGATGCCTTTTTCAGGAGGGGTCTCACGACTGCCTCTTTCAAAGCTACACCCTCCCCCCTCCCCTGGAGAGGTGTTTATTACCTCCCCAACTCAATCAACCAGCCTAAACAGGGTTGTCACAAAGGGTAAGGGTCTAGTTTAGATGTGATGGGCACACACTTCTTCAAGCCTTACTGACTGAAATTAATCTATATAACTAGGACTAGACTGAACTCCAATGGCATCCTAAGACTGAACCACACGAACTGTGGAATCTATCTTAAGTCATAAGCAAGCAATTTTATCTGCAAAGAGCATTGCAATACAGTCGTGGTGGGTCGGTATGTTTTCTGCATCCACAGGCTCAGGAAAACAGGGTTGTACATACCTGTAACTCTTGTTCATCGAGTTCTTCTGTGCAGACACACATGGGACTGTGCAGGCACAGGCCAGCTGCTGGAAAATTCTTTAACACTTTCTTGAACTCCAAAGGGACCATTGCTCACGAGCCTCACAGCACCCATTTCCCACCCAAATGGTCATGTGTACTAACAGTGAGCAACGGCCCCTTCCCTCAGTTCTCCTATGCCACTGCGACTCCCACAGGGACTAACCATGGAGTTCACAGCACGGTAGGAGGGAGGGATGTGTGTCTGCACAGAAGAACTCGATGAACATATGTCCATCTGGACAGCTGCAGATGCTTGGGAAACCACACCTGCCTTGGCCAAAATGATGCTACCAGTATGCAGTTGGTGTTGTCCCTCTCTACTTTGCACAGTACCCTTGCAATGAGAGGAATCGGGGAAAATGTGTAATGCAACCTGTGAGCCCACACAAACTAGAAAGCATCCCCAATAGACAGGGGGTCACTTCCCGCCCTGGAACAAAACACCTGTGCCTTGGCATTTCTGGATATGGTAAACACATCTATCTCTGGTGTACCCCAGAGCTGGAAAATTGGAGCAATATACTTTCGTTTAAAGTCCGCTCATGATCCAGCATTAGTACTCTGCTGAGCACATCTGCCCTTGCATTGCTGGGCCCTGCAATGTGTATAGCTTGGATGGATACATTGTTCAAAATCGCCCATCACCCAGATAAGCATGGCTTCTTTTCAGAGAGTCAGGGATGCAGTTCCACCTTGCTGATTTACAAAATACATTGCACCAACACATGATGATTTCGAAGAAAAGCTGCAAAGGACACAAGTGCAAAACGTATTGCTCTTAATTCTAACATATTAATATGCAACCTTCTATCTCTTACTGACCATACATCTTGAACAAACAACATCCCACAATGGGCACCCTAACCCTGCAATGAGGCATCAGTAGCCACAGTAATGTCTGGGTGCAAATAGCCAAATGGGATGCTCTTAAACAACTTTTCATCATCTGACCACCATGTTAGAGAATGAAGTACACTCCTGGGCACAGAAAACTTTAAGGAAGGTGAATGTTTAGTAGGATTATACTTACGAACAAACCAATTTTGGAGTGTTCGCATATGCAGTCTAGAAAATGGCACCACTGATATTGTAGCTGCCATATGCCCCAATAAACACTGAATATTACGCACCGTCTGAAAACAATTCCTCATTAAGACAGAAATCATACATTTAATTGATTTAGCCCTTTCTCGTGACAAGAAGGCCTTCGCCACAAGGGAGTCTAACACTGCCCCAATATAGGTTACAGTCTGACTAGGCTCAAGTTTAGATTTTTCAAAATTGATGAGAAGGCCCAAACGTGTGCAAGTGCGTACCACCAAGTCCACATCTTGCAACAATTTATCCCTTGTAGATGTCACGATAAGCCAATCATCCAAATATACATCCCTGCTGTCGAAGAAAGGATACCATAGCTGTCACACACTTCGTGAACACCCACGGTGCAGTTGACAACCCAAAGGGGAGCACCCTATAGTGAAAAATTTTGTTTTGGTAGACAAAACCCAAATACTTCCGATGCTCTTTTCTTATTCCAATATGAAAATATGCATCTTTAAGGTCAAGGACCGCAAACCAATTCCCCTCCTTCAGTAATGGTAAAACTGAAGACAGTGACCATCTTAAACTTAGATACCCTGAGAAAGGCATTAAGGCCCCTTAAATCTAAAATGGGGCATAGACCCCCATCTTTCTTCAGGACCAGAAAGAAACAAGAGAAGAAACCCCTCTCTGAATCATCATATAACACCTCTTCAATAGCACCCTTGGCCAGAAGGGACTCGATCTCAACCTCCAGTTCAACCAAAGTATTATTTACAGCCATTGAAGGTCTAATACAACCAGGCAATTCAGCAAAATCTAACCCATAACCTTTGTTAACAATCGTTAAGACCCAAGAGTCAATTGTTATTGACTCCCACTCAGGGAGGAAAGGTGTCAATCTGTCAGACAAGTTCAGGGTAGAGCTCGCTATATCCCATCAGAACTGCTTTCCAGCACCCTGAGTTTCCTTCTGATGGATGGGTGTGATGGACGGGGTTTGTACTGCTTGTGCCTCCTCGACTGCTTCGACGCACTGTATTGGTGCCGAGATGTGAGGTTCTGCTGGAAATAGGGATGCTGTTGGTGCCTGCCATAATACTGGTATGGATTGCACCTGGAAGAGTACCTCGGTTTATAGCCAGGCCTGTTTGCAGAAGTTACCCCCAACAACCTGGCTGTCTGCCTGTCCTCCTTTTTCTTCAAAGCATCATCTGTGGTTCTGGAAAATAGTAGGTCGGATGGCAGATTTTCTATTTTGTTCCTTGTCTCCACTGGAAGGGCCGTAGAGAGCAACCCGGAATGCCTCCTAATAAGTACTGCACCAGCCATACCTCGAGCAGAAGAATCTGTAGCACGGCTGCCAGCATTCATCTGCTGTTTAGAGAGGCGAATGTCCTCTGTCTGCAGAAGCGATACTATGGCCTTTTTGTCCTCTGGCAGATCTTTGACATAAGAAGACAACTTCTCCCACAGGTAAAGTTGGTATCCCGCCATAATCATTTAATAATTGGCAATACGTACGTTTAGAGCAAAGATGGAGTACTGGTGTCTGCCCAAACCATCAATCTTTCTTCCCTCCATGTCAGGAGGAGCAGAGAGAGAACCAGACTTGCGATGTTGAATCTCCTCTGCCACAAGGGTGGACGGAGGAGGGTGTTTTATCAGGGCCTGCCATGTAACTTGCTTAATCTTGTAGGTAGCAGGCAACTCTGAAGGCACCTTCCAAACCTTCTCAACTATCTCCTCTAGGCCTTCTAGCATTGGGAAGCCCACTGTTGCTGGAGAATCACCACAAATACGGCAGAGCAACTTGTCCTTCATTATAGAAGTGGCAGATGACATATCAATGTCCAGTGCCTTCGCCATACATGTCATCTGTTCAGAATATATACGTAGGTCTTCAAAAGGAGAACTCGAACTCAGACCCATGTTGTCATCAGGTGACGGATCCAAAAGTGACTCAGATCCGAAGTCGGAACGATCCACCTCGACATCCTCACATTCAGAAGCAGGCGATGACAGCACCTCCTCTGGAAAAGGTGAAGGCAACCATCCCTGCCCCTTTGATGTTGAAGGTCTCAGATCCGACAACTCATAACCTGAGGGTGCTCCATTCCATTGGCAGTGGTACGGAGCCGGGATGCAGCAGGCATGATGATGCTGCATGGCAAGCGAGTGCCTCGGTTCTGAGCCCTCCTTGTCTGTGGAATGATGTCGGCTCCAATGGGAAGGTGCCATTGATGAAATCCTCAAAAAGTGTTCTCAGATCCAGTGAGATGATGGCTCACCTGAACCCAGATCCTTAAGCGATGAATGCCTAACTTCAGTTCCAGCCGTGGTACCACAAGCGGTCTAGCCAGGGGAACAACACTCGAATCCGGCAATTCGCCCTCTGACACTGAACAATCAGGTGAGTTCAAGTGCGGAGATGGAGTACGAGGAGAAACCAACACTACATCATCATTAGGTTCAGGCCGAGGAGACCAAGAGTGGTGCTTAGAGCTTGAAGTCGACCAATGTTTCAACTTCTTTGGCTTCTTTGGTGGTGGTTCTGAAGTAGCTCTCGGATACAAGGATCTCTTGGAGCTAGATTTCTTCCCAGTCAGATCCAACCTCGGAGTCAACTTCCCCATCGGATCTGACCTCGGAGTCGATTTTGACAACACTACTGAGCCTGCTCTAGAAAGATGGTCAGTAGAACCTGAGCCCTGAACCGTCTTTGGGGCTGATAAAGGTGTTCTTTCCGTAGCAGAAGGGGGCTTAGGCACCTCCCTTCCCTCCAACACCTTTTGCCACAATGCTGCCCTCAGATGCTGAACTCTCTCGTGCCTTGCCTTTCGGGTAAAATTCTGGCAGATCTTACATGAGGGTACATTATGACCCTCCCCAAGGCAGAACAGTCAAAGATCATGGCCGTCAGTATGGGTCATTTAAGTATAACACTGCATACAGTGCTTAAAGAGGGCCTTCAAAGCCATCATAGTGAGGTGAGAAAATATGCGTCATCAACCAGGCCGAGTCAATACAGACCAAGATCCAAAACAGAGTCCAAATCAGTACAAAGAAGCTTAGGTCAACAAGCAATCCAAGTCCCAAAAGCCCAAAGAAGACAATCAGAATCAAACTACAGAGCTACGAAGTGGAGGTCCTTCTCCTAGTGGTGGCAAGAAGAGAACTGAGGGAAGGGGCCGTTGCTCGCCATTAGGACACGTGACCGTTTGGGCAGGAAATGGTTGCTGTGAGGCTCATGAGCAATGGCCCCTTTGGAGCTCAAGAAAGAGGTAAAGAATTTTCTGGCGGCTGGCCTGCGCCTGTGCAGTCCCATGTGTGAAGGCACAGAAGAACGATGAAGGACCTGGGACAACAGCCCCTTCAACCTGGAAAAGCTCTACTTAGTGGCAGCTCCCTCACAATTTGGAAAAGTTTCACTGGTGGCAGAAAAGTGAGCTCGTACTCTCATGTGTGTCTGGTTGCAGTCATTTTGAGACTGGCCAGAGCTGTGACAGGAGCACCAATCTTACTCGTCAGAAAATCCTCATGAGATGTCAGGAAACACCCCAGATCCCTAAACTACTCTCATGCTTGTGGAGTTTTCAAGTGTTGATGAGTTTATACCTCACTAGGTTAATGGCTGGTTGATGACAAGGTCAGAGTAGGGTTGCCAACCTGCAGGTGAGGCTTGGAGATCTCCTCGAATTACAATGGATCTCCAAACTACAGAGATCAGTTCCACTGGAGAAAATGGCTGCTTTGGGAGGTACACTCTGTGGCGTTATATCTCACTGATGTCCTTCCCCTCCCCAAATCCCACCCTCCTCAGGCTTCACCCCAAAATCTCCAGGAATTTCCAAACACAGAGTTCACAACCTGTGGAAAATTTCCCCTATTACCAAATGCAAAGAGGCCTACCAACCAGTTTTGGATCAATAATGCAGATACGGCAACCTATTACAAACACACACACCACTTCGTATCACTTGCAAACACACACACACACCTCTTCATTTCACTTACATCTGTCTTATTTTCTTTGTGCTGTCAGCACTTGCCTCAGAATATTGGTGTACATTTTTAGCTACATTTTCCCTAGCCTTGATTTACATTAATAGAAGTCCTTAAAGTCCATTTGACCAGAGGTTCTCACATCCATACTTGGGCTGCTGCTCTCTTTCCAAGGATTTCCTGTAGGACAGGCTGGCTCACCTTGAGATTGGGCTGCTACTTAGAGTTTTTAACTCCCAATACTGGGAAGAATGGCCAAGAGAGAGAAATAAGTATTCAAGAAGAAGGTGGTTTCTGCTATTTATTTCACAAAAGAACTCAGACTCCATTATCTAGAGGCATGTCCCTGAGAGTAAGGATGCTGCCAAAATGTGCTCAGCATTTCTGGGCAGTTTATTCTTGCAGTGAGAAATCCTATTACTTGGAGAAATACGCAAACAATAGGACAAATGACTGGGAATATTATGGGAAGAGTGTAACAGATGTTCTTCTAAATCAAGGCGAAATTAATTTGCAAACATGATTTCTAGATACAGAATACATTTTTTAACTTGAAAATCTCCTTTTCCTGTCCCTGTGTACAATTCCTATCCCACTGCAACATATTTCAAGTGAAATGCTTATGAGAAAGGCAAAGTATAAGCCTCTCCTGGCCTTAAAACTTCAAGCCACCCATCTGGCAATTATTTTTCTGCCAACTGTTAAGTACTGAATTGACTGACACAAAAATTCTAATTTCCTTACATTCTTTGTTTAAAAAAATGAATATGCAGGCTATTAAAAGCAGGAAATGATTGATGGCTGCCATTTCATTGGTAGTATCTTCCACTTTCCTCTCCAATTGATTATTCTGACACTGCCAAGCCATATTATTGCAGAGAATAGTTAGGCAGCCAACTCACTTTTCCTGCCTAATATGACAGAAGTTCTATTAGAGAAAATATTTCCCTTTGAATATGTGAGATGGCATGGGGTATCTGGACACTGGTGAAAAAGAAAGCCTAACAACTGTTTCAGTATCAACCGGGGAGTCTTTGAACACCAAAGAGAATATTGAATAGCATCTTTGACTCTCCATCAATGAGAACACTTTTTAAATTATTATTTAAGATATTAATTAATTCCATGTTACAATACTGGGTTTTCATGGCAAGAGACTAAAATAAGTGGTTTGCCATTGCCTGCCTCTGCAACCCTAGTCATTGCTGGAGGTTTCCCATCCAATTAGTAACCAAGGCCGACCCTACTTAGTTTCTAAGAAATAGTTAAGACCATGTTCTCCCAGGCTATCCAGGTCATGGTAGAAAAGCTTCTGTGTATTTAACTAGAAATTTCTCATATTACACTCCAAAAATGTTGTGTGAGAAGATATGCTATCACAGTCTGATGCACAAAGTGAACAGAAGACTTGAAATCTATTCTTCATTTCTACAAACAGAATAATTATACTTGCTTGTCACTGAACAGTCAGCTCAGTTTGACACATAGTTGTCAAGAACCAACATGTTTGGTACTCAGAATTCAATTCACTTTATATCCAAGAAACACACAATCCCCTTTCCTCTCACATTGTGATTTCACATCACTTGCTGTAACCTGGTCATCTGAAATTTCCACCTTGAGCTGGATACCTGTTTGGACAGAATTTTCCAATACAAGAGGCAGAAGCTGGAAATCAGTTGGAAATCTGAATTAACTCAAAGCTTTAAAGACATACTCACATAACGCAGGACTCTTTCATAACTCATGTTTTACCCATGGTACTGCCCTCTCAATAAATGTGATGTTGAAACAGGTTTGCCACCATTTTGACATCTTTTTATGTCATCATTTTAAGTTTGGACATGAAAACTGTACAGAAAATCCTTAAGTTCATCACATTTCTTTTTAAAGCCGTACGTCTCCAGCTCTATTTTCAACTTCAAACTTCAATGATACCACATTAAAAGGACATCTGAATGACTACATCAAAAACATTGATAGATCCTATCAGCCTGCTCAGGTGATTTGCCACACTATGAGGCAAAAATGTCATCTGATAACAGGCAGTGGTGATTAACCAGCACTGCTGTAGCAAATTCAGTAAGCATTTGCTTGAGATTTTAATCCCCTACCCCCTAATTTCAGTTCTGCTATGATAAGTAATAACTACTTATGCATTAATCGAATGGCTGGGAACTAGGAAATATGCTTCAATTTTCTCTGAGCACAGATTACCAAGGCATTTTCCTTGAGGAAGGGCAGGATAAATATGTAACAGGTCTGTGAGTACAAGAAAGGATTCAAAACAATGTTTGCAAGGAGACATCAAATATACCATTAAGAAATGAGTCATTAGCTGAGCCGCCATAATATCTATCACTGGCATCCTCACTGGCAGATGGAAGATCAGCAGGTGTGGATCTATTCTCATCACTTGCTGGGCTTGACATTGACCACACAGCATTTGAAGTTCAGGACCACATCATGGCTTGTTATTGATGCTGTCATTCGTTAGACACCACAGTTGCAGCTTTGATAATTCTAGCATAAGGAACAAATGTGCCCTATATTATTACTGAGCTTAGTAGGGGGCTGTGCAAAGAACACAGATGGAGAACCTAGTTTGGCTTTGAAACACTACTGTAAACTGAGTTTACATATATTACCAGGGTAGTGGGTAGCAGCAAATGAACATTAATGCTCTGTTCTGTGCAATTTTTATTGAAGATCAATGAAATTACTGAATCATCCATACCACGATATGACAGCAAAGTATGAACTCAAAGGTGACATTAAATGTACATTTTACTACTTTATTCTAAAACTTCTACACTACATTCTTTCCAATCAAATCTATACCCAAAGCAGCATCTAGTGAAATGGAAATCTCAGTAATAAAATAATTTCACATTTTATTTCAAGTACTTTAATCAAAACAGCCATACAATCATAAAAAACTCAAGCAACAAAGATGTGGTGAAGTATGCTTCAAACAATAGCATGTTCACATTTCAAAGCATGGGCACCAATATGGACTCCACCCACACAGCCCTCACTTTCTAGAAGATCTGGGGCATAGGGCAGTTCTCCTTCTGAAGGATATGAAGGGGGCAGAGAGGGGCATATGGGAGGAGGCAATTCCTAAGATACCCATGGATCAGACTGTGGAGGGCTGAACACGGCTGTCTTATTGACAGAATTAAAACAGAGGATTCAGAGTAAGAGTGACAAGACAGAATAAAGCTGAAAGGGACTTTCCACTCAAACAAGTCTTATAAAAGATTTCGTCCTCAGATTGGCAGAAACACAGTAGCGAGAAAAGCCTGTCATCAGTGATTTGAAGAGGGCTTCTTTGAATTTGTATATGATGGCCAAGGGGCAGTCTTTCACACCATAAGGTTTACAGCCTTTGTGAGGAGCAGAAATAGCAGAACAGGAAAACAGAGATGCAGCTAGAGTAACAGTTTGAACCTAGGGCTACCCAAATACAAATGTTGGTGCTAAATTTTCTGCAATAACTGCCTTTCTTGATGTGTGTGTGTGGGGGGGTATTTCCCGGTATCGATGCTGTGACTGACTGCATCTTTGAGTGCTGAGCACAAATTCCTGTATCCATTCTGCCAATGCTGCTTGCCTTGGGTTCTAAACTTTTGCTGCTGCCCATTCTTGATGGAAGAACATATCTATAAAACTGATACCGTCTTCTACCTGGCTGAAATATGATACGATAACAGATAAAATCCCTAAAATTTTGAGAAAATTGAATGGAAAACAAAGATGTTATAATAACATTTGATTTCTATACCACCATTCAGGACAACTTAATACCCACTCAGAGCAGTTTACGAAGTATGTTATTTTTATCCCCACAACAATCACCCTGTGATGTGGGTAGGGCTGAAAGAGCTCTGAAAGAGCTGTGACTGACCCAAGGTCACCCAACTGGCTTCAAGTGGGGGAGTGGGGAATCAAACCCGGTTCTTCAGATTAAAGTCCTGCTGCTCTTAACTGCTACACTAAACTGGCTTCCCATCAAAGGCAATGGAAATAAAAAATAATGTAAATAATAATCAATAAAATTAAAATTAAATGAAAACAAAGAAAAAATGCACACCCATAGGAAGGTACTCAGTCTGTGGCCAACACAGATAAAATACATGCATTTTTCAGAAGTTACCTTTTGGTTGAGCTAAAGAGTCTTTCATGAGGATTGTTAAAATGAATAAAATATGATTGCTTTTAATGTAAAGGATCTGTATTATAATTAACAATGTATCCTTATGAATAAATTATGAAGATAGTTAAGCACCCTCACTGTAGGGTATTGGTTAAAGGAGTGTCACATCTTTTTGAATCTTATGCAATTAAGTTCTTTTAATTCTTAATTATTTGTATTGTCCAGAAGGCAATAAGAAGTCTCAAGCAAACAACATTCTTTTTATCTTTTCTTAAGGTGATTACTGTAATTTTACAGTTATATAATATAAACATTGTTGAATCCTCTCCAGTTGAACCAAAGATAAACGTTTGGCTAACACGATGATCTTTTCCAATTTCAAGACAGAAGACAAAAGCTTACTGACAGGCTTTCCAACATCATTTTAAAGAAATGTGCCGAGATTCTTTCCACGTCATCACAACCCAGCAATATTCACTGAAGATGACATTGACCTTCACGCTCTAGTCTTCTATTCTTTGTTCTCCTGGACAAGGATAATGTATTTGGAAAAATCCCTCCTTGGCCCTAGTAAACTGATAACTTAGTGAATATGTGCTATATAATGGCTTGAATCCAACAATGTGCAAGCAGAAGTATAAATAGACTTACGGTGCAATCTTATGCAAAGTTACTCCAGTCTAAGCCTATCGAAATCAGTGGCTTAGACTGGAGTAACTCTTCATAGGATTGCATTGTTAGTGCAGTTGCAGTTTTGGGCAAGATCTTGTGCAACACCTAACATTTTCCTCTCCATATTATAGTGACCAGACATTTGTTGCACAAGATCTTGTGTAAGCAGAAATGCAAATGGAGATGTAATACATTTGACTTAGCACAAGCAACTTAGGCTGTCTTTTTCTTGCATTTTCACAAAAGCTCTAATACAAGCAGAAATTTTGTGCTGGATTAAACTCAATGCACACACACACAAAAACCCCATATCCTTGTGTAATGCTCACTTTGACTTCACTATCACTATAAATTCACAACATGGCAAAATGACTTGATCCTAGAGAACATGATTTGTAATTATGTACTCTGTAGAACTCTCGTGAAGAGAAGAGATAGCAGCACTAGGAATATCAACTGGTGCTACAGAAGTGAAGCTATATCTGATCATTAAACCACATGGAACTCATTGGTATTAAAATTCTTTGCACAGCCTCAAATGTGAGGAAACTTACATGCTGTGTGATGACATCACGCAGTCTGGGTGCACATGGGGGCAGCAACAGCCCTGAAGCTGCCTCCAGCCTCAGACGTCAGAAACTCTGGCACCGGCCCTGAAACTAACTATGAGCAGTGTAATTGCCTCCCCACTATCTATAGTTTGCTATGATCCATCAAACCAAGATCTGTAGACAGGATTTGGTTGGTTTATTAACTACAATTAGTCTTAACTGTAGCTTTGTATGAAACACAAGATCTTTGTGTGATAAGAGCCATATATCTACTGTTATTAAGATACATTGTTCTTCCTGTTGTCATGTAGGATAAACAACAGCGATCAGAGAGCAGCTCCATAATATAGATTACTGATTTTTTTAAAAAAGTTACTTTATTAATAGCACTACAGAATGTGAGAAGAGAACAGGACCAGGTACATCTGAATTTAAGTCTCAGTTCTGCCATAAATTCAGTGTGAATCCCAGAAAAGTCAGTTACACAACCTTTTCTGTCTATAAAATGGGACTGATAGTAGTGAACTTTGAGGATTGTCGTGAGACAGAACAAAATCCTGCAAATCAGCAAGAGGAAACTACTCGTATTTCAGTTATCAGCTATGAAAGACTAAACCTCCGCTTCTACTCCAGACTAACCTTCACCTTTGTTCCACACAAAACTACATGATTTAGAACCATATTCCTCTCATAACTACATTGAAAAAGTAAATACACTAATCTGACTGTAAGCAAAACGGAAGGTTAACATTTGCAAAGATGTGAAGTTGTATATGATCTGTGAATATAAATAGAAAATGTACCCTCCAAAAACAAATGTTTTATACAAGGTTAGCTGACTACAGAAGTATCATGTATACATTGTATGGCTTTTATATACAATTTATATAGTGCATACATATAATGCACATAATTTATACATATAATATATAGAGAATGCCTATTGATTGAATATTTAAAAGGGGAAAGGTGTTAAGAAACCAAAAAAGGCATGAAAAAAAGAATCAGAGGTTTGAAATAAAGAAGGAAGAATTGAAACAGGGATCTGGGAGTAGGGGTATGCATCTAGAAAGTTCCTGTTTCGGTTTTGGTTCTGGGGGCTACAGGTCAATCATGTCTCATTACTGGTTTGTTCTGGTTGGAGCAGGGCTAGCTCACAACTGACATGTTGGGGGGGGGGTTGTTTCATGAGTTTTGGCCCTTTGTGTGTGTGTTGGCTGTGCATGTGCAAATGCACACTCTTCTTTTCAAGGGAGCAAGCCTCTGGGGCAGCTGTTTTTTCATGCAATGGCACCAAAATCACACTGAAAACACAGATTTTTTTTTTAAATCCTACTTTAGTGACGTAGCCAATAAATTTTGCTTTTGAGTCCTGCTGTTATGCCATCAACCCACCAAGTTTGACAGCATGCAACAATGGGGTTCTGTGTTTATGGACCCCAAGGAATGGGGAGGGTGCACATCAAGGCAAATGTTGGGCAGCTGTGTATGAATGCACATGCTGTTCTTTTAGCATCTTACAAAAACCCATTGATCCAATGAGTTTCTCCTCAAGCACATGGAAATTTACCTAATAGTGGACCCCAAAGAAGGTGAGTGGTGACAGTGGCTGGGCTCACACAATGGCAGGAAACAAGCTGTGCCAGCACAGTGCACAAGCAGGAGAGCGCACCATTGCTAACCAGTCTGGCACAGCATAGGGAGATTTTTTTTAAAATCCTACTTTAGTGACGTAGACAATAAATTTTGCTTTTGAGTCCTGCTGTTATGCCATGTTTCCCTGTGCCCTCTAGTTTCGTTTTCACAATGTGGAGTAAATCCTTCTCACCCTAATCTGTTCTGCAGCAGGCCAGGACTCCAGGTTTAAATCCACTAGCTGCCAGCCTGTCCTTGCATAACAGCACAGAGAAAGGGAGGGCTTAGATGTTGGTTTTTCCTTCGTGGGAAGGGAAGCCACAGGAGGATAAGCAACGAGAGTCCTATTGCTGTGCCAGAAAATAAACAATCTGATCAGATTGGTCCTTCCAGGTGCAATACTGATCTGGAAAGACTTGTGGTTGCATGAGTGTGCAATGCACACACATACTTGCTACCTCCCAATCATTTGACACTGGGTTAACATTTTTAATCAGAGAAGCTCCAGAAGCCTGAAGGCTTTCTGAGAGAGATTTAATCCCTCCTGGTGCTCCTCGACCTTCTGTCTCTAGAGGACGTCTTAAATCACAGTTAGTGGCCCTGGAGCACCATTGCAACTAAGCAAAGGACAGCAGCAGCAGGAGGACACTGAACGGACATGAACCAGCTCCACATACTTGGGACCTTCTGGCTGTCCTTTAATAATAATTTTTTCTTTCCCATTTTCACCATAATCTGCATAACATGAGCCTTTGAGGCATCTGGGGGCTCAGAGGATGAAGGAGTGCCCTCCCTCCTCAAACCCACATGTGCATGTACGTTTGCATCTATGTTGCCAGGCAGGCTTTTCCTTGCATTGTGCATAAAAGCATGCAGAAAGGGATGGCGATGGCAACACTGGTACTGGCGCTGATAGCACCATGCCACAGGCTGCTCCCCTCCCTCATACAAAGCAAACCTTTGATTCCTACAAGCCACTCAATGCCAATGCCATAACCCTATTGCCCTGGAAGCACTGGGAAAAAATGCACTCATGTGCTCCATGCACATCACCTACCTTTCTGCCATTAAAGAAAACAAGCTCCTGCCAGATGGCCCCCGACTGTCTGGCCTGCCTGCATGGCATAGCACAGTAAGTACAGCCTCATTTCCTAGATCTGGTTCAGCGTTCCAAAATTGCTTTAATGAGCCGAATGACCAAGTTCTGTGGGTAATTTTACCCATTATGCACAATCCTATCTGGGAGTTAAACAGGAGGGAGGAGAAATTTGAAATCATGTGTAATTTGATTCTGGTGTTTTGGCTTTTGTAAGTGAGCCAGTTCAGAGCAGTTGTTAAGGAAGACAATACTGAGAGCCGTGGGCTCGTACTCTGATCTCTCCAAGATGCACATTTGGTACCCTCTCTTTTATTTCTAAGCCAAGCTTATTTATTTTAAGTGTAAAGGGCATTTTTCCATGTGCAACTTATTTTTTGGAAGCTTAAGCAAAATGTGTTGCTGAAAATTTCTTAGCTTGAGGCCAATAAGCAACACTTATGGAGGAAAAAAAGTAAAAAGTAGTCCTATCATATTTTGACAGGGAATAACCATGATAGATTTCAGCTTGAAGGATAATTTTTCAGAAAGCATTGGAAAAGAAAAGCTTTTAATGGAAGCGCTTTCTCAATTGTTAACAGTAGTGGTGCCAGCACAGCACTTTAATTCTGAGTGTGTACTTAAATGGATCTTTATTTTTATTTGATTTGCAACTGATATTCTGATGCAAAACAAAAACTGTTTCCAAATTTCCTTCCAATGAAACTGGTGGTTTTTATACACATAAAATAATATATATATGACAGTCTGATATGAGATCAAACACAGAGGAACATTGTACCAATCTGGGACTACATCTTATTTGTGTGTGTGTGTGTGTGTGTGTGTGTGAGTGAGAGAGAGAGAGAGTGAGTGAGTGAGTGAGTGAGTGAGTGAGTGAGTGAGTGAGTGAGTGAGTGAGTGAGTGAGTGAGTGAGTGAGAGAGAGAGAGAGATGTGCCGTCAAGTCGTCTCTGACCTATGGTGACCCTATGAATGAAAGACCTCCAAAACTTTATCTCTCTAACAGACCTACTCAGATCCTGCAAACTGGAGGATGTGGCTTCTTTTATTGAGTCAAGCCATCTCGTTTTAGGTCTTCCTCTTTTCCTGCTGCCTTCCATTTTTCCTAGCATTATTGACTTTTCCAGAGCATCTTGTCTCCTCATGATGTGACCAAAGTACAATAACTCTAGTCTTGTCATTTTAGCCTCTAAGGAGAATTCAGGCTTGATTTGATCTAGTACCCACTTGTTTGTCTTTTTGGCTGCCCATGGTATCCGCAAAACTCTCCTCCAGCACCACATTTCAAATGAATCAATTTTTTCCCTGTCAGCTTTCTTTACCATCCAACTCTCACATCCATACATGGCAGTGGGGAATACTATAGTTTGGATTATCTTGATTTTAGTTCCCAGAGAGACATCTTTATCTTTAAGGATCTTCTCTAGCTCCCTCACAGTTGCTCTTCCAAGTTTCAATCTTCTTCTGATTTCTTCATTGCAGCGTCCCTGTTGGTTGATGATTGAGCCAAGGAATAGAAAATCTTGAACAACTTCAATTTCCTCATTGTCAATTTTAAAATTGAGTAATTCCTCGGTAGTCATTACTTTTGTCTTCTTGATGTTCAGTTGTAATCCTGCTTTGGCGCTTTCTCCTTTAACCTTCATCAGTAGTTGTTTCAAGTCTTATTCATAGTCCCTTGCTAACTTCCATACCAGCTGACACTGCTGCTTTTACTGCATCATTTCTACTTGTGTAATTGCATGTTTTGCATTGTTAGACATAAGTCCCATACTTTTTTGTCTTGTTCAAATTTTTGTAATCCTAGTCCTATTGCATTGTTTATTATATGACTCACACTATTGGTTGCATTGGCTTACATTGTGTAATGCACCATGAGTCTTAGACAGACAGATTATAAATGAAGTAAATTAAATTTGAAAACAACATAGATGCAGTATAGTTAAGGTTGCCAGGTTCCCCCCCTCCAAGGTGGGAGGCCCTACCGGCTATCCTATAGTCACATGCACACAAAGTGTGTGTGCTTCTGGCCTGCGTGATGATGTCCCTTCTCGGAAGTGATGTCATCATGCAGTCTGCAGTCAACCCTGGGAGTGCTCCCACACTCTGCAGGGACCCAAATTGGGCCAATTCAGCCCCAATTTGGGCCACTGCAGAGTACGGGAGTGCTGCTGTGCATCACAGCAGCCCAGTGCAGGCCAATTTGGCCCTGATCCAAGGCCAGATTGGGCCACTGTGGCACACAGGAGCACACTGCACAACCTGGGAATGCACCTCCAGAGATGCATTTCCCCCCACTGGCCAGGCAAGTGGGGACAGGGGGGCAGGAGCAGGGGATCCCACTAGCAGGGGACTGGCAACCCTTTGTATAGTCTATTGTGTATTAAAAGTGCTTAATCAGCTCATATTGGCCCAACAACTGAAAAGGCATCATGAAATCTGTATCCACACATCATTGTGATATTGTTGTAATGTAGCAATGATTACAAACTGAACTGTCTTGTGAGCACAGGTAAATCCATTTGCAAATTATCAGTATAGCACAATGTCCAGTACAGATACCATACTGTTAACAACAATGTAATAGTAATATAAATAACTAGTTGTGAAACAACAATAATATACACGTATTCCAAACCATCAAGATACAAATGTTTCCCTCCTCAAGAATAACATATCAAGTATGGAAATTTCACATATCTCTGCCAATGCAAGAGAACCTTAAGGTAGTAACAAATCCAGTTCTCGACTCTTCTTTTAGCAATAATCGTTCAGTATACAACTCTTCTGATAACAAATCTTCTTTCAGCAGTAACAAATCAGTTCATAACTGATGGTTTATACCGCCAACTATGCAAAGCTGAACAATTCAGGAAGGCATTTTACAAAGGTAATAAGGCTGTATTGAAGCAAAATGGTTCAGAAAGATGCTTTAGTAAAGAGAAAGGGACTGTGGACTACTACTATGTATGGTATGAACTATGTGTTACCACATGAATTATTCTACTATGTAACTTTTGCATCATTTAACATGTCATATTAATACTTATGTTTAATTTCAGATTTCCGCAAGCATAATCCTATTACACCCTGATCTAGATAGCCTAGGCAAACCCCATCTTATCAGATCTCAGAAGATAAGCAGGGTCAGCCTTGGTTAGTAATTGGATGGGAGACTAAGGTTACTATTCTGTTGTATTCTCATTATTTTAGAAAGGTGTGTCCTCATGTTTAAATGTTTTTTTAAAACTTTTATAGTAATTATAGCTGTCTTTTCAAGCATGAACTGATGTAGCATAGTTTGGTTACCTGGTTTGGAAATCTGACTTTTCTCTCTATTATTTGGCTTTGAATGTGTAAATTTCACCTCATTTCATCCTTGAAAATGAGTGGGACTGCAGAGTTGAGATAGGCACGAACCGCATTACGAACTTCAAAAACCCACGAAATTGGCGATCACGCAATCGCGATCCGGCAGTTTGTGATTGTCCATGGCGAACGAAACAGTGTTTGGGAGAGGCCTGGTTCAGTGCGTTTGGCCGCGGTTCGGGAATCCAGACACTCAGGCGCCAGCAATCAATTCCCCTGGCAACGGAGCCGGGGGAATGGCTGAACTCTGTCTGCGCTCCTTCTGTCGCCCTGGAAACCCGAATGGAAGCCCAGCTTACCTTGATCGGCAGGTCTTCCTTCCAACCACGGAGCTGCAAAGCGGTTACAAGTTGGGATAAGACACCCAGGGGAGGGAGGGGGAAAGGGGTGTCCAGTAGCCATGGGCACTCCAATCTCATCCCTGCAAACCCTGATAGGCAGCTCTGACGGCCAAACACAGGCCTCTTGTGTTGCTCAATGGGACCTGTGCTTATAAATAGCCGTGGGCTCCCAGGCTGGGTTTCACTTTCAGCAAGCAGTGGAGTGGGACAGAGCTCTTGCTTGCCACTTGCTAGCCTTTGGGGAGAAAGACTGAGAGTATAATTCAGCTTGGATTTTTGTGGGAGTTTCCTGGGGGCCTTGGATTGGAGAGGGTATAACTCCAAGATCCCTTTTGCAATATTGTCCAAACTTGGATGATGGCTGTAGGAGAGCTTGCAAAACACTTCCCGGGAATATGGGCTTTCTAAGTGCCACGGGGGCCGTTCCGTGCCCAACGAACCACGAACTGTGAACTGGTTCAGCAACGGAAAATGTTCGTTGCGGTTCGCGATCTTGGGATCGTCGTCGGCGCTGAACCATGAACTGCTGGTTCATTAAATTTTTTTGGTTCGTGCCCATGTCTACTGCAGAGGCAAAAGGAAGTTTTTTAATTTCATTTTTTTAAAAAGTTACAGCATATGTATTACTTCGCTTCAATGCTGATGCCAGCACACAAACTGGTTTTGATGGGAGGGAGAAGTAAAATTGACTATTTTTTCCCCCTTCACCTTTGCAGTTTCAAGTTTAAAAAAAAAAAATCAGAAGAAACCGATGTGCTTTTGCAAAGTATTTTTTCCAGTTAGTTCCATTTCCCATTCCTTTTTATTTTAGATTTGAGATGCAAATCCAAAAAACTGATGTGCATATTATGTGTTTGATGGAATTTCTGGGGTATTATTTATTACTACTCTGATACTAGGGTTACTATCCTACAGATGGTGGCTGGAGATCTCCCAGAATTACAACTGGACTCCAGGCGACAGGGATCAGTCCCCCTGGAGAAAATGGCTGCCTTGGGAGGTGGATTCTATGGCATTATATCCGAGGTCCCTCCCTGCACCACACCCCATCCTCCCTAGGCTCTAGCCAACGTGGATCTGGCAACCCTATCTGATACTCTTACTGCTGAAGAGACAAGAAGATTTCTAAAGTAATCACTGGATCATCAGTTCAGCAGCAGATACTAAGAGGAGAGCTCTCTCTTTTTAATATATTGTTCTTCTACATGGAATCCTTACTTTTCTGACTCAGCAAAATGTTACAGTGCAATCCTAAATAGAGTTACTTCTTCCTAAGCCCACTGAAAACAATGGGTTTAGACTGGAGTAACTCTGTCTAGGATTACATTGTTTACCTGCTTTCTTTTGCTATCTCTGCATAATAGAAACACTCCACTCAACAAAGCCTGTAGCCTTTTCTCAGCCTAAGTAGTTCTTTCTTTGGCAGAAGAAACACTTAAGTTGGAAGAACACTCTTTGGGCTTGAAGGAAGGCGTCAGACTTTGCTGACAGGAGTTCTAGAATACAGGCCATTAAGTGTAAAGTTAGAAAAAAAATTATGCATAGGATCTGGTTAAGCGAGACTTCAAAATGGAGTATGGGAGAGATGCACACCAGAGTGCACATGCAGAGGCAGGAGCGTCAGTCCCTGCTTTCTACCCAGTGTGCTTTTGCAGACAGAAGAGGTGTGTGGGAGGGGGTGTTCAACCTACTGCCTGAGACATGTAAAATGGGCAGTAAGAGAAACAGCCTGCCCTCCTCTGCCTCTTTTCTATCCACAAATGCACACTGGGTGGAAAGTAGGGAGCAATGAAATCTCTCTTGCCTCTATGTACACACCCCAGGGCACATCCCTCTCCCCCCCCCCACACACACACCCTATTTAAGGTGAGCAGTTACACTTTAAACATGAGTTGGGTTAGAGCTTTCCCAATCCAACTTGCATTTAGTATCTTGTGTAATCAGACCCATAGTTGCATATGTATACACAAGAGAGAAGTAAGACAGCCATCACAGCATACACATGCAACAACTATGTTACTCTTCCTTTTTAAATATACGTTTAGTTAACTTTAAATATGCTTTGTCTACCTTTCAGTGGAGACTGCCTAATCTTCATGGTTCCATGCTTTATAACCATTCTTATGCTCCCCAATGTGCTTACGTGTGTTCTATTCTCTATGCTTTTACTAGGTTTTCAGTGTTTCAATACATAAAGAAAGACTTTCATGCAAATATAGGCATCAGCCAGACCAATTGAGCAAGACCTTCTATTGATTTAGGCTTTTTGTGGAACACAGAGCCCTTGTAATAGAACTGATCACCTTAAAGCTCATTGGTATGTCTCTCAGTGATCATAGAATTTGTATCTGCTTTCTTTTCTTCTGTCAGCATTTACCATCATTCTTTTGCAAAGTATGGCAATTTTTATACACATACTAACACACAATGCAGTTTGATATAAATAATCTGGATGCTCTAACTTTATCAGTCATCTTCTTTATTATTGGTCATCTAATCTAACTTCATACTTCAAAAGGCAGCTTACTATAAGAATCAAAATTAGTGACAATTAGACAACCCCCATCCCCAGTGTACACCACATATTAACTTAAGAGGGCCAGATTTTATTGAAGAATATCCCCCAGATGTTCAGCTACTTGGATGCTGTAGTAACAGGAATGGCTTCTGGTGCACCTTTATTGGACCACAGAAGTGTAGTTCTCATAGTTTTAAGCATCTTTGAATATTGTAATGACTATTTGGAGCCATGTTCAGATACTGGAAACCATGGGGAATTTTGTTCTAATACTAACATTACTGCAGCAACCACAGCCTAACAGAGACCTCAGTGGAACCCTTTCGGACTAGAGATGGGCACAAACCGGGTGTGTGTGTGTGAACCATGTGGTCCGTGATTTGTCAAATTTCACGAACAACAAACTTTCACGAAACTGACCCCCAGTCCACGAACCAGTTCGTTTGGTTCATGAAAACGTTCCATCCAGGTCAGAAAATTGTGACTTCTGGGCCAGCAGAAGGTCACTTCCAGGTCAGCAGAAGGTCTGCAGGAAGTCTATCACCTGTTACCTAGGAAACTGATTGATTGGCACCAGGCTATCTGCAGTGATGAACCCAAAAAACGAACCAAACGAACCAGCCTAAAGTTCGTGGTGGTTCGTCAGAAATGGAATCTGATGAACCGCTGGTTCACAAACCATGAACTGGCCTGGTTTGTCATGAATTTTGGTTCATGCCCATCTCTATTTTGGACACTACCTTCAATTTTAGGAAAACAAAAAGAAGTAAACCCATGAAATCTTATCTTCAAAACTACCCATTTCCCAGAATTGTTAAAGCACATTTCATAAGAGAACTTGGGGGGGGGGGGCAGAGACAATCTCTTCAATCTCTTGCCAACATGCAACATTGCTTCTAACACAAAACCAGAAGTGATATCATCATGTGGGATGACACCCTAGGATTCACCCAAAATAAAGAGTTTTAGATGAAGCCTAAACTACAGTGTCGCAACAATGCAATTACTTCACTTCCAGTTTTGCACTGGAAGGGGCATCACACAGTGTGATGCCTAACAGTCCCCCCACCCCTGATTTCCCTCCACTGGCCTGTCAAGTGGCAGCAGGGAATGGGGGAACTGAGCTGGAAGATCTGCTCCCACAAGTAACTATTCTGATAGCTCAGGGCAGTGCACAATATAACTAAACACAGTTATGATTCAGATAAACCATCAAACCCAATCTCCCATGAGGACCAAACGTTCAACCCTCAAAACCAATATGCACAACAAGCAGCCTTTTTAGTCAATACGGAAAGGGTAATTAGAAAAATTGTTGTAACATATCTATCAGCACATGTGGAAAAAGCATAGCTTTACTGTTTTTAATATTAGCATGAGATGCCTTGCAAACATTAGTTTCTTTCAGCTGCTTTGTTGTTCCTGAAATTCTCATAATAGTTCTATATTACACAACTTTCTTAATAATAAAAAAGAGTGCTTCTGATTGTATTGCTTTCCTTTAGAAGTCATTGGTTGCTGCTGGGAAGGGCAATGCTATTTTGACAGCCATTCTTTACAGAGAAGACAAAATAAGCACTGGTGAAGCAGGCAACTCTTTTGGACATGCTGCCTGTACAGTTTCACATCATGCAAAGCAATGCTTTCATGCAAAAGCTATTTGCTTCTTGTTCTAATAAAATCACAAAGCTACTTTTCAATTCTCCATATAATTAAATGTTTCCATAACCCATTACTACATGTGGATGTGAAAGTTGGATAGTGAAGAAAGTTGACAGGAAGAAAAACTGATTCATCTTAATGTGGTGCTGGAAAAGAGTTTTGCAGATAGAGTGGACAGCCAAAAAGACAAATAAATGAGTTGTAGATCAAATCAAGTCTGAATTCTCCCTAGAAGTTAAAATGACTAAACTGTGGCTATCATACCTGGGTCACACAATGAGAAGACAAGACTCACTAGGGAAAATTGAAGGCAGAAGGAAAAGAGGAAGACTCAAAATGAGATGGATTGACTCGATAAAGGAAATCACAGCCTTCAGTTTGCAAGACCTGAGCAAGGTTGTCAATTATAGGATGTTTCAGAGTTCATTAATTCAAAGGGTTGTCAGAAGGGGGAAGTGACTTGATGGCATACAACACACACAACCAAAAGCTGAAGAGATGATCAAAAGTTAGTTACTCATTGTGGGCCTTGTAATGAATGCTGACACATACTAACATATACAGAAAGCATTTTCCTATACCACGTTCAGCCCGCTTTCAGTCCCCACATCTTTATTAGCATAACTGACGTCTTGCTTACAGAAAACTGAAAAGTATAAATCCAAGTAGACAGTCTGCCTTGTGAATTTCTCTTTGAGCTGTTGATTTCTTAGCAACAATCAGCTGTCAAATAAGGACGGCAGTCACAAAGATTCCATTGTATGATTTCTTCCAATTGTTTGTGATGGAGGATTCTTGTACAGAACTTTCTTTTTAAAGTACATAAATCAGCACAAACAGCTGAATTGTTTAAGTAGAAACTGTTAGTGGAAATGCAGTACAAGGCAATGATTGTGAAATAAAATAACCCCTTATGGATGCCTGGATACCAGTTTGGAAACTTATGGTTAACAAGGCAACAATATGCTGCATCAGCTCATATGAAGTGTAACATTTAAGTGTGCCATGCAAGTGGTACCCAGTGTTTAATATGCTTCAAGGCTGACCTGTGCTGCCATAAAAGCAAATACTAGGCCATAAGCACTAAACTTCTTTTATCAGACATTTGGATGAGCTGTTTTTTCTCTACGTTTACAAAGCTGGCCAGGGCACAGAGTGCAAACATTTGCATGCAAAACGCACTTGTCTTGCATCATCACAGCTGAGGTTAGTGGACCTGAATCCCATACACACCCAAGCCTTAACATCTTTATTAAGCTATGAATGCTGCTGCATGAATACCGATCAGCTATTAAGTAAACAAGCCCTAAACTGGATAGACCAGGTGAGCCTGAGCTCATCAGATCTCAGAAACTAAGCAGGTTAGTAAGGGGTTAGTAAGTGGATGGGAGACCTTCAACAAAGATTAGGGTTGCAGAGACAGGCAATGGCAAACAACTTCTGTTGGTCTTTTGCCATGAAAACTCCAGCAGGCATCACCATAAGTCAACTATGACTTTAAGGCACTCTCCACCACCACATTAAGAAAACAAACAGGTAACAAAGAGGATAAACATACAATGAACACTATTAATTAGCTTAATAATTTTTAGACACAAACCTAAAAAACCTTAAAACATCAAACCAACCTGTTGAGCAGGTAGTATTTCTGTATCATTTCTATAATAGTAGTATAGTATTCTAAAATCCTTATGTAATGTTTTCATGTTGTTTCCTAAGTCAGATGGGTCCCATAGTTTGTCAAGTGCAGTATGTTTAATATTCCACAGAAACATCCAAGAAACGTAGAAAAAAGAGCATTTTGTTCCCTGATCACACCTATTTTGATTCGTAATTTAGATTCATAAGACATTTACAACTGAGAAATAATTCTATCACTCTTCAAGATAAAGTTGGCTATTACTTTTCATTCTTATGCCATTCTAACTCCTTAATTTTTATATTACTGTTCTCAGTTATACCTTTTATAGCCTGAGCTATGGACCAGCAGTACAGCCTTGCATCCCTATGGATGGCGGCCATGGGGAGGTGGCAACAAGCCACCTCCCCTTTAGGGGGTGGGGGGTCTGGCCGCTCGCTCGCGGCACCCCCCATGTGCCTGCCCACCAGGCCAAAGAGGAGCACACTGGTATTCCCGGCGTGGGTGGGAGAGGACATGTCATTCAGACAGGGGTCTGATCCCCAGCAAGTGAGGGTCCACACCTGAGGGTCCCACTGAGGAACAGTGCGGCAGCAGCCGACAGCACCCACCTTCCTGCCTTTCCAGAAAGGACGGGAGGGAGAGGAGATGTCATTTGGAGGGGTCGGAGTGCTTCAGAGAGGGACAGGTCGAAAGAGGCTCTTTGAAGTCGGAAGATCCTAACAGCCGCGAGGCCTCCTCCGAGGATCCCACTGAGGAACTCTGCGGCGGCGGCCAGCATCAACCACCTTCTTGTCTTTGTGGAAAGGATGGAATAGGACAGGACCGGAGAGGTCGTTGGGAGGGGACTGAGTGTTCCGCAGAGAGTGAGGTGAAAAGAGGGACCATGTACTTGTGTGGGAGAGGAGGGCCGAGCCCTGCGCATTGCACAGCAGGACCAGAATGGAGGGATCCCACATCCACCCTGAAGGAGTGCGCAGACTGCTGTGGCAGAGGCTTGTCTGCTACCCCTGTGTCACAGTGGAGGCTGTTGCCAGCATTACTCACCTTCCTGCCTTCACAGAAAGGACGTGACTGGTTGTGGCGGCATTACCCATTCACCCCTGCCCAGAGGGGACCGCTGCTGCTGTAGGCAGGGGCCACCGTGACAAGCAATTTTATGCACAACAACAGTTGATTTGTCCCTCGTGGCCCAAAGCTGAAGCATCATACAAGCACCCACCATCCAGCCTTCATGGAAAGGGTGTGAGGACGAGGGACCCATTCCCCCCTGCTCAGAGGGGGCAGCAGGTGACGATGGAAAGGGAGGGTACTGTGCAGTGCCACACTAACACCAGCAACAGCAGCAGAGCTGCACCTCATGGCAGAAAGCAGCATCAGCTCGCAGCACCACACCTTTCTGCCTTCACGGAAAGGACATTACTGCTCGTAGCAGCATTACCCATTCACCCCTTCCCAGAGTGGACAGCCACTGCTGTTGGCAGGGGCCACTGTGACGTACAATCTTATGTGTAACAGTAGTTGATCTGTCCCTCGTGGCCCAAAGCCGAAGCATCATACAGCACCCACTTTCTGGCCTTCACGGAAAGAGTGTGAGGGCGAGGGACCCATTCCCCCCTGCTCAGAGGGGGCAGCAGGTGCCCATGGAAAGGGGGGGGTACCATGCAGTGCCACGCTAACACAAGCAACAGCTTCTGAGCTGCCCCTCGTACCCAAAAGCAGCAGCAGCAGACCTCAACCACCTTCCTGCCTTCTAGGAAAGGACATGTAACTGGTCGTGGGTCTCATTCCCCCCATGCACAGATGTACACATGGATAGGTGTGCACTGTGCAGCTCAAACCTGTCAAGCTCAGCAAAAGCTTCTGAGCTGCCCCTCGGGGTCCAAAGCGGTGGCAGCAAACAGCACCCAACTTCCTGCCTTCATGGAAAGGGTGGGAGGGACCCATCCCCCCTGCTCAGTGGGGACACCAGGTGCCATGGAAGGGGGGTACCGTACGGTGCCACTGTCACATTGGCAACAGCAGCAGAGCTGTTCCTCGTGCCCAAAAGCGGCATCAGCTGGCAGCACCACACCTTCCTGCCTTCGCAGAAAGGACAGGATGGGAAAGACAGGATAGGTTGGGAGACATCTGAGCGATCCAGAGAGGGAGAGGTGTGAAGAGGGAATGGGAACTTGTCTGGGAGAGGAGGGCCAACCATAGAAGCAGCCCTGAGAACTGAGGGAGGCTTGAGCCCGCTGTGGACGAGCTGGGCTGGCTATAACCCCAGGGTGGCTCAGAGCCCGGGTAGGTCCATGTCCACGGGAGGGTGCCCCAGTAGGTTGAGGTTCACCTTGATGAATGTCAACATGTCCACCAGGTCTGGGTGCAGACGTGCGTGGCGGGGATGGAGGAGGTCTCTCAGATGGGAGAACACCCGCTCACTCTGCACGCTGGTGGGAGGGCAGGAAAGGATGTTGGTGGCGATGATGGACAGGTCTGGCCATCGGTCCAATTTCTTCGCCCAATACTGCAACGGGTTGGCATGGGGGGGGGCTTGGTGGGCTCAGAAAGGTACTTGTGCACCATGGCCCCCGCTGAATCCTCCACTGAGAGGGACGCGCCCGCTGTGCAGCGGCCAACCAGTCAGCCCACCAACAAGGCCCAGAGATCGAATGTATCCATTGTGGTGGCTCTTCCTTGGCGTGGCTCTCTTCCCACCTCCTCCCCCTCCTCCACAACTTGCCCCTCACTGCTGCCCGGTTCCTTCTCTTCTGCCCTCTGTCTCTGGAAACAGAGCACCACTCTGCGGAGCTCCTTTTTCCAGTGCTGCATCTAACTCACCTGCACAGCAATGCTGCCCTTGATCCGGGGGTCACAGAGGGAGACCAGTTGGTAGGGCGCCTCACAGCGTAGAGGATGTAGGCATTCAGCAACGCAGGCCTGGATCCTCCGGACAAAGTCCCGGACCCTGGGGAGCAGCTCTTGCCCTTGCTGGAGCTCCTGGGCCAGAAACTGGTCGAGGCCGTGGATCAGAGGGAGGAACTGACCCACGCTGGCCTGGTAGGAGCACAAGAGCTCGGTGGCATCCTTGAAGGGTTTCAGGATCTGGGACATCTGGGCAAGGACTCTCAAGTCCATGGAGCTGAGGCTCAACTCCTCTCCCATCCTCAGCACATCTGACGAGGACAGGAAGTCTTCCAACACGCCCTTCTGCTCCACCAGACGACATATCATGTCGTAGGTGGAGTTCCAGCGGGTGGGCAGGTCCTGGAACAGTTGGTGCTCAGGGTCCCCTGCCTCCTCCTGCCTCTGAAACAGCTGGCGGGAAGAGTTTATGCTGCGGGGAAGTGATGTGACGGCAGCTGTCCAGTAGATTGCACACCCGCAAGGTTCCCTCGTCCCAGCTTTCCCTCGGCTTGCTCCCCAGCCCAAGCACGTCCCGCATCACGAGGTGCCGCTTGTGTGCCATGCACACCAGGTCTAGAAGAGATGCCTCTTTCAGGGCTGCCAACATGTTGGCTCCCATGTCCGTGACCATGAAGCCACGGACAAACCCTTCCACCTCGGACATCCACTCCCTCAGAGCCGCCTTGATGGTGGCGGTGATGTTCTTCCCAGTGTGGACCTTGTCCATCCCCCAGGCCTGAAGAAGTACTGCCCTGTATCCCGGTGTCAAGCTGGGCACCTTTTTACAGCTGACAGATCTTGGCCTGGGAAGACAGAGGTCCTCTGGTTGCCACAGTGGGCAGTGATGGCAAGGGACCTGTGATGGCAGCCACTCCACAGATTGGCCGTGAAGTGCACTGTTCTGCCTTGGGCAGCCGACAGGTCTCTGAGCACCATGTCTCGCACTGCCTCATACAGGGCGGGCACGACTCGATGACCAACAGTGTGCCGTGATGGCATGGAGAACCATGGGGCAAAGTGCTGGAGCAGCAGTTGGAAACCCACACCCTCGACGATCAATAGGGGGAAGCCTTGCAGGGCAATCGTCTGAGCCACCACATGAATGCCCGCCTCCTGAGCTGCTGACCTCACCCTTTTCAGCGGAGCCACCCCCGACCCCGATGGAACAACTTCCCCCAGGGTGGCCTGACCCGCTCCCACCAGCCGCACCCTCGAGGCAAGTCTTCTTGCTCGGGGTGCATTCCAGAGACCCTCTCATCGATCCCGGATCAGACAAGCTGGTGGCCCTTGGTCTCCCCCCCGACAGATGTTACGGTGGCTGAGGATGGAGACCACAGGCTCGGGTGGTACCTCTTCAGGTGCCGAGTCAGGGCCGTCGATGACAGGTGCTTCGGGTCATTGCCCTGCGCACCAGGCCCTCACACACACAGCACCGCACAATGTGGGGGTCAGTAGGAAGGGACTGAAAGTGCCTCCAAACTTTGAGGTTGAACCATGGCCCACTAATGGTTCCAGGGGAGGGAGGATGAAGAGTTGCTGCTGGATGTGCCACGGAGCTGGCAATGGAAAACGGAGTGATGGGTGGACTGCAGGGTGGACAGCACCACCAGTAGTTTGGGAGGGGGACGGGCTGGATGTTTCCTCAAACCCCAACCATTCCTCCAAGGATTCCGCGGCCTCTTCCTCCCCAAAAATTTTCAGGAGTTCCTCTTCCGCCGCTGGCAAGACCTCTTCAGCCTCCTCCACAGCCGCAACTGGTGATTTTGTGAGAGCGGGAGTGTCTGCTGCTCCAGGGTCCTGCACAGCACTGCTTCCCATGCTGCAACTGGGACAATCTCTGCACTTCCCCCCAAGACCACTCTTGTTCCTCACCCGAAGCCTCATCGTACCAGCAAACAATTGACAAGAAGAACGGGGATGACACTGTGAGCCCTCAGCCAAGGTGCCCACCGAGCTTGGCCCCAGGGCCTGGCAGCAGCCCTGGCACCAGAGGGAGGGAAGGACTAGAGCCCTAGCCCACCACTCCTACAGACCTGAACAAATCAGGCACCAATGTGAGCCCTCAGCCGAGGTACCCACCGAGCTTGGCCCCAGGGCCTGGCAGCAGCCCTGGCACCAGAAGGAGGGAGGGACTAGAGCCCTAGCCCACCACTCCCACAGACCTGAACAGATCAGGCACTAATGTGAACCCTCAGCCGAGGTGCCCACCAAGCTTGGCCCCAGGGCCTGGCAGCAGCCCTGGCACCAGAGGGAAGGAGGGACTAGAGCCCTAGCCCACCACTCCCACATACCTGAACAGATCAGACACTGATCAATAATCAATGTGAGCCCTCAGCTGAGGTGCCCACTGAGTTTGGCCCCAGCGCCAGGCAGCAGCCCTGGAACCAGAGGAGATAGATGCCTATCACCCAAATCCAAGCTGAATTATACTCTCAGTCTCTCTCCCCAAAGGCTAGCAAGTGGCAAGCAAGAGCTCTGTCCCACTCCACTGCTCGCTGAAAGTGAAACCCAGCCTGGGAGCCCACGGCTATTTATAAGCACAGGTCCCATTGAGCAACACAAGAGGCCTGTGCTTGGCCATCAGAGCTGCCTATCAGGGTTTGCAGGGATGAGATTGGAGTGCCCATGGCTACTGGACACCCCCTTCCCCCTCCCTCCCCTGGGTGTCTTATCCCAACTTGTAACCGCTTTGCAGCTCCGTGGTTGGAAGGAAGACCTGCTGATCAAGGTAAGCTGGGCTTCCATTCGGGTTTCCAGGGCGACAGAAGGAGCGCAGACAGAGTTCAGCCATTCCCCCGGCTCCGTTGCCAGGGGAATTGATTGCTGGAACCTGAGTGTCTGGCTTCCCGAATCGCGGCCAAACGCACCGAACCAGGCTTTTCCTGATTGCTCGTTCGTTGGCTGTGGCCAATAACAATCCACTGGATCGCGATCACCATTTTCATGGGTTTTTGAAATTCGTATTGCGGTTTGTGCCCAACTCTAGTCAGGAGTCGGACCGTGAATTGATCCCAGTAATTGATGGGTAGCCAATGGATTGACTGCAGCATGGGAGTGATATGCATGCTGCACCTCAGTCCTGAAAGTAAACAAACTGCAGTGTTTTGCACCAGCTAGAGTCTCCGAGTTGACTTTGAGGGGAGACCTATATAGAATGAATTACAGTAGTTTAGTCTTAATGGTAATGTGGCATGAATCCAGGTGGTCAGATCAGCCATGTTGAGGAGCTGTCTTCGAGGTTAGTCACCTGATTCAAGTGCATCTGACTTCTGCATTAATTGTTTGGAAACAGATTACAGGATAGGAGGGCAGAAGTTCAACAGACATGGCATCCAGCTACAAAAGATAATTCTGCTGAATGTTTTTGGAGTTTAACTTAGCAGATCCCAGGGATGAGAAGTGAGAAATTTAATCATTAAGATGTGAACTACTGTAAGGTTCTGCCAGGTAGATTTCAATGACTTCACTACACAAGTTCAGAACTGCTTAAGTTAAAGCTTTATTCCTAATCAACTAGTTCAGCAATCCATTACAGGTTCATTGCCAGGAATGAAGTTCTGTGCCAAACCCCAAGCCTATATTGAATTCTAAGTAGAGCCCAGTTCCCACCCACCCCTAGCTGCTCGCCTAGCCCATCCCCCAATAGCTAGGGTGTATGTGTAAGGCAAAAAGCAAATCAACTAGGATGTTTTAGAAAGTTCAGAAGTTCCAAGGTTATGTATCAATGACAATGGTTCTTCTTCTCAGGCTGAAAGCTGGAGGCAAGGAGATAAGTTGGAGATAGGCAGATAAGCTCAGGAGCCTCCCCACACACACACACAGACTTTCACAGGACAGAGACAGAGGAGACAGCCACAGCTGTCTCTAACATAAGAACACAATGTCCATTACAGCCCAGTTCTTGGCCTGATTCTTACCAAGCAGGTCAGGGGGTTGTCAAGCTCCTGAAGTATGGCTTTAAACCCAAACAGAATGATTTCCAGTATTCAGAAGTAGATTGAAGCTATTTGGTATCATACTATGATTTTTTAATTTATTTTATTTATGTCATTTATAGTCTGCATCTCTCACTGAGACTTTATTTTTAAGTGCAGCAGGAAGCAGGTGAGCCTGGGACAGGAAGGAAAGTGAGTTGCTCAGCACGGACAGATATATACTTGATAACAACATTATACAACCACAAGAGTTATCATCAAATACTATCTTCCCAGTTGGTTTTGCGCCATGTTCCACCTTACACCAGTCATTGCATTGTCAAAAGGAGGGACTTTTGAAAACATGACAGCAGTACCATGTCCCAGACCCTGACTGTAAGGAATACTTTCCCTGGGAGAATATGTATTCAAATAGTGGTGTGAGTATTTTCTTTTGAAGTCTGTAGCAATAGGGTAACGTTCTTTATTCTCCATTCCCTCCTGGAGTTTGCTTGTCCCGCAAACCTCTCAGAAACCAAATTTAGAAAGAAAAAAAACTTTGTCTCTTTATATAACCTTGCTTTTTAACCAGATTTAGAAATATCTTATTTTTCCTTTAAGTTGCCACACCCTGTTGTTCTGATTTCCTAATTAATAAACCTCGTGTAATCTATTTTATACATTCCTGTGGAATCAAATCCATATCCTTAAGCGCTTAAAAGCTCTGCTATACTACCATTTACTCATAAACAAATGAGCAACTGAGGCATTCTCAAAAGACTAGAGGACTAGAAAAAATATTTGTATGGAGATAACTACCATTTTAAAGTTTTTATTATTATTGGATTTTAATTGTCTTCGAGTTCAAGAAAAAGAAGTTGGGAGAAACCTTTGCTCAGTCCCAGGGTCAGAATTTTTAGAATAAGAATTTAAGGACACTATCAAGACAAAAAACACAACAGATTCACCACCACCCCTCCCCCCCAAAAAACCAGAACTGTTCATAGAGTTCAATTTGCTGTCCACATTGGCTCCCTCGTTCTTTAATAATTGCTAAACAAATTAGGAAATAAAAAGCCTAGATTGACTGAATAAAGGTATAAAGTTAATTAACTATCCAAGCTAGAATAAAAGAAATCATTTGGCATTTACAATGCCATTTTAAGCTAAGTTTACACCCTTGTAAATCTATCGACATTAATGGGTTTAGAAGGGCGTAACTGTTTAGAATTGCACTGCTAATCTACAAAGATGTTTGTGTTGTTTTTTTGCTATCACACTAAATCATTCACATCTTTGCATAAAGGTGGATTTTGCAACCCATTTTCCTTTAATGCCAGAATCCAAAGTATTAACACGTACAATTGAGTAAATTGTTGCTTTTGTCCTCATTACTCTAAGTAAAATACTGCCTGAATAAATTTGTTGCATTTCCAATTGGAAACAAGAAAGCTATCATATCAATGCAAATGCCAGTAAATCCAATTCAGAAGCCACTGAGCTGACATCAAAATGCTCTGATTAGAAACTGCTTACTGTAGAACTAAGTGCACTGTAAGGATTTACCAGTAGTTTGGTTATGTACAGATAAAATTTTCTAGTTATATTAATCTTCCTAGGCAGAATCCAATATTACATTTGCAAAGCAAAGAAGAAACATCAGTGCGGGGATACAAGCAAGATTGTGAGTCCATCAGCATTTTCACGCTGACCTATAAAGAAGCAACTTTATTTTACAGCAGCATGACTAGATGGATCCAACAGGCTCACATGTAGCATGGGCTTATATTTGCTCAGGCTTTGAAGCATAACATTTCTAGAATTGGCACAGAAAACATGCATCCATAAAATTCCCATGGTTCATTGCTTGTTTTGTTAATTGGAGATTATTGCTATCCAATGAAAGTATACTTAGCCTGCTGGGAGTTGGAAGCGGCAGAAGCTACATGGCTTGCCTCTCTGGTATTCCAGCTTTGCCCATGGTTTATTAAATCGAAGCTTCCAGATGTAGGAATGAGCATGGCTCTCCAGAGACATCAAAATATAACTAGTTTTGCTCATTTTGTCTTGAATAGTAAGTCCAAGCACAAGCCTTCCAATTTCCTGTTAGGCAAAATCTAGTCTTGAAAGATATGTAAACTTTCATTCTCTCCTCCCTGTCCCCTAGGAAATTACATTGATCTTATGAAAATACTACTTACTCCCCTGCAATTTGTTTGGATATATAATTCCAGCAGGAACCTCCTATTTTAATATTGCTTTAGGCAAAACTTAGTAGCAACTGACTGTGTAGAGTCTATTGCCCACTCCACTTCCAATGAAATGATCAAGAGACTCTCTCTGCATACCTAAAATGTCTTGACATTTTGCCTAAGCAGGAACACCCAAACCAAAAAAATACTGAGTACATCCTCTCTTAATTCTTTCCTTTCTATGGTCAACTTATTCAATCTCTTCATACATTTTCCTCAGAAAAATAGTTTTAGTTGGATAGTAGCTGTGATGGTTTGCAGTAGAACAGCAAAATTCAAATTCAGTAGCACTTTAAATACCAGACATGACAGAGTAACTTGCAGAAGCTTTTTTGAAATGTGTTTCTGTTTCCAGATGGTTCACAAATTGAAAGTCTGGATTGCAAACTATCGTCCCAGTACATTCTCTTTTGAAGCAATTGCCTTGTAGTTTTCTTGAACTTGCTGGGAGTTGGGAGTAGAGATGGGCATGAACAGAAAAAAAACCCGAACATGATGGTCGTTGTTCATTGCCATCCACAAACAGGGACTCACGAACACTTACGAGCATAACCTGTTCATGAACATGTTCGTGGTTGGATGTTCAGGGGGGCCAGTAGGCTCTCCTCCAGCCATCATCCAAGTTTGGTCAAGATCCCTACTGCACCACTCCCAGAAACCTGACCTGAGCAGGCACCAGGAAAGGTATCAATAATAAATAATAGCTTGGCCCCAGAGCCTAGCAGCATCCCTGGAACCTGAAGGGGTAAATCCATATCCAACCACACACAAAGAAAATTCAAGCTCCAATGCACTCTCCCTGTTTCTCTATCAAAATGCCAACAGCAGTTGTCTCTCTCCCTCTCCACTGTCTGCAAAGACTAGCCAGAGCTGGGAGCCCCCCCTCCCCCATGGTCTTTGCTTTCTTGTAACAAATTTGGAGCACCACACTTGAAAGGAAGACCTGCCTATCAAGCGAAATTGGGCTTAGATTGGGGTTTCCAGAGCAACAGCAGGAGTTCAGACAGAGTTCAGACAATCCCTGCCTAAGTTGCCAAGGGAATTGATTGCAGGTGCCAGACTGTCTGGCTTGACGAACAACAACGAACGAGGCTTGCAACAACCACCTGTTCATTTAGAATGGGGCCTTGTGAACAGCTTGTTCGCAAACAGCAGATTTGGCTGTTCGTGGCCTTTTTTTTTGTTCATATTGCTGTTCATGTCCATCTCTAGTTGGGAGTAACAGAAGCTACATGGCTTGCCTCTCTGGTATTCCAGCTTTGCCCGTGATTTGGGTCCAGTTGGACCTTAATGACCAACAAGATTTTCAGGGCATAAACTTTAGAGAATCAAAACTCCCTTCAGCAGACACAAGGCTGGGAGTTCCTTGAGCCTTATATCCTAGCCAGAAGCTGGGAGGGTTGTTTTAAGAGAGAGCATCAGGATGCAAAATAAGGCCTCATTAGAGCAGAAACTAGCATGCGTAGTGAGATAAAAAATTTATGTCTTTATTCAGCCGGGGTCCTTCTTTACAACACCCATCCTACCTAATCAAGCTGCATTGCACTTTTGCATTCTGACACATTTCTTTACAACACCCTTCCCACCTTCTGGCTAGGATATTAAGGCTCAGGAACTTCCATTCCTACTTGTATCTGATGAAGGGAGCTTTGACTCTCAAAAGTTTGTATCCTGAAAATCTTATTGGTCTTTAAGGTGCTGCTGTACTTGAATCTTGCTGTTCCTCAGAAAGAGATATCATTTGCATCTAAATTGTGTAACCCTTCACTTCAGAGAACACAGTTGCAAAAACTTAGTGATTAATCATTCTGTTCCCAATCATTTTGAAGGAAGGTTGAATTCAGTTGGCAACCCAATCCATTCACGCATACCTATTGTCCATGTGCATTGCCCTTTTTAGATACTGGCTCATATACCATCAAGAGATACTATTATTGCCAATGCACCTATATTGAGCCATTTCTTCAAATTTAGATAGCTAACTGATTCAATCCCATGTTCAGTTGATAGCTCTAAATTAATTGTGGTGAATTATTTTGGAGCTTTGTAAAGAGCAGAGAATGAACTGAGAGAAAAGGAATAGCAGCCCTTGGTGTGTAATGTCTAGTTTAAGAAACGTGTATTGTTTTGTGTATGACAGTTCCACAGAAAACATGCTACTTTGGTGACCTTGCTATAATTCATCATCTGTTTCAGCATCCTGAATGGGAGAAAAATAACTAAGCTTATTCCACAAGAAGTGGAAATTTGTGTTTATAACATGCCAGCACCTGAAAAGAAAAATTTCAATAGCATTCACAATATTTATTTTTCAACAGCTTCCAAGCTGTATGATGTGGATTAGTCACAGCACTTGACTTTAATCATAAAATTTCTCAGGTCTCCCTTCACTACAACACTTCAGTAAGCTTACAATGGGCTCTCCCCACCTCCCTCAGTCCCCTTAACACTTTATTGAGACTGTTTGACCCTACAATAATGCAAGTAACTGGAACTGGTCAAAAGTTCTATCACTACATATTTATTACTTCATTTTTTTGTCCTCCAAGAATGAGAAAATTTAATTCATTGTCATATCAAATTTCAGAAGAGTAGAAGTCATAAATTTTATTAAAGGTTTTATTTTCTAAAAGAAGGATCCTGTTTTAAAAGACGGTTCAGGTAAATACCATTTTAGTTATCAGTGAAGGTAACAGGGAATATATAACAAATAGATCAGATGGGTAGCCACTGAACTCTGCATGTTTGTTCTCACCCATAACTACTTCAAGTTTGGTGAGAACCTATACCTCCAAATCAGTGGAACAGCCATGGGCACCTACATGGCTCCCCAGTATGTTAACATTGTCACAGAAGACCTAGAACAGTGTTTTTTGAACTCCTACCCATTGACACCTCTCCTTTACTTGAGATTCATTGATAACATTTTTATTGTCTGGATCCATGGCAAAGAAGCCGTCAAGAGATTTCACCAGGCTTTCTGCAACTTCCACCCCACCATCTAACTATGAATCGTTCTACACAAGAAATAAACTTCCTGGACACCACAGTATGGATACACGAGGGACATGTAAGTACTACATTATACCAGAAACCAACAGATCAGCAAATATACCTACATGCCTCGAGCCACCACCCAGACACATCAAGCATTCCATTGTCTATAGCAGGGGTGGCCAAATGGTGGCTAGCGAGCTGCACGCAGCTCCTCAAGCCTTATTTGGCGGCTCCCTGAGTCTTGCAAGTTCACTCCTCCCCCAGGCTCCTTTAAGGGGCAGAGCGGACCAGCCTCTCTCCCGATCTATGCACCCAGCATGCTTCCCCTTTCTTTTCCAACGCTGGAGCAACGAAGGGGCAGGCCCGGGCTGAGGACAGCTCACCCTCCCTTGCCATGCCAGGTGCTCCTCTGCAGGCACCGAGCTTTGCCAGCCCAGCGCTTGCAGCGAGCGCCTGGGAAGGGCACTGGGGGGGAAGGGGAAAGGGAGGAGCAAAGAAGCGGCAAGGATGCGCCAAGGCAGAGGTGGCCCAGGACTTCCTGCTTGCTGGCTTACTCCTGAGTAGGCAAGTGTGCAGCTGCCGAGAGCTGCTCATGGCATGAAGCGCAGCCTGTGCTAGGGTGCTTTTGCATGGGTGGAAGCCCCATTCGTTGCACAGAGGACTGGCTCACCCATAAGTGTGTGCAAGACAGCTGAGATGGAGGAGCAGGGAGTGCGTTTGCTTCAGAGGACATGTGCTTGCTTTAAGATTGTGTGGCTCTGCTTTTGTGATCCTTCCTTCCTTGATTTCTTTCTTTCTTCCCTCCTTCCTTCCTTTCTCTTTCCTTCTTTCCATCTTCCTTCCTTCCTTTTCTTCTTTCCATATATTTCCATACCTTTTCATATCTTCCTTCCATATCTTCCTCCCGTCCATATCTTTCTTTCTTTCCACTTTGGAGGTGGTGCCATGCAAGGATGACATCACTTTTGTGATGTCACTTCCAGGTCAAAGGTCAGGTGGTAGTCCTTCCCAAGCTCCACCCCTTCGGATGATGTCACTTCCAGCATAATGTGCCAAAACCCCATCCTTTCCTGTGATGTCATTTCAGGGCACTCCCCCAAACCCGCCTCTTCCTCTGAAGTCACTTCAATGTATCATGTCTTCTGGCTCTCAAACTTCTCAAGTTTATTCTATGTGGCTCTTACATTAAGCAAGTGTGGCCACCCCTGGTCTATAGCCAAGCCCTATGTGATAGTTGCATCTGCTCCAACCCCTCAGACAGAGATAGTCACTTCAAGGATCTGCAACAGACATTTTTGCAACTAGAATAGCCCCGGCATAGTGAGAAAGATGATTGGAAAGGCTGGAATGACACCCAGGGACAGCTTGCTACAAGACAAGCGCAAAGAAAATAACAACAGAACACCATTGGTGGTCACCTACAGCCTACACTTCAAGCCACTCCAATGAATTATCAATGACCTACAACTAGAGATGGGCATGTACAGCAATACAAACTTTAAAAAGGCACAAACAGCCCAATCTGCTGTTCACAAACAAGCTGTTCGCAAGGCCCCATTCTAAATGAACAGGTGGTCGTTGCAAGCCTCGTTCGTTGCTGTTCATCAAGCCAGATAGTCTGGCACCTGCAATCAATTCCCTTGGCAACTTGGGCAGGGATTGTCTGAACTCTGTCTGAACTCCTGCTGTTGCCCTGGAAACCCCAATCTAAGCCCAATTTCGCTTGATTGGCAGGTCTTCCTTTCAAGTGTGGAGCTCCAAATTTGTTACAAGGGAGCAAAGAGCAGGGGGGAGGGGGCTCCCAGCTCTGGCTTTGCAAATGGTAGAGAGGGAGAGAGACAGCTGCTGTTGGCATTTTGAGAGAGTGCATTGGAGCTTGAATTTTCTTTGTGTGTGGTGGGATAGGGATCTACCCCTTCAGGTTCCAGGGCTGCTGCCAGGCTCTGGGGCCAAGCTATTATTTATTATTGGTACATCATATTATTGGTACGAACATCATGTTTGGGTATTTTTTCTGTTCGTGCCCATCTCTACCTACACCCCATGCTGGATTGTGACACTTTCCTTATACAGGCACTGGGGTGGGGGTGATCTTTTCTTGCTTATAGATAGCCTGCTAACCTGAAACTACTTGTTTCACAATGATAAACTACTTAACACTAACATGGACTCTGCTACCAAAGTCTGCAACAAACCAAGATGCCAACTTTGTTCTCATATAGATCCAAGCAATACCATATAGATCTGAGCAACACCAGTCATACCAACTCGGGTTCATACTCCTGCTCATCCTCCAATGTGATTTACACCATCACGTATCAGCAATGCTTGTCCACTCTCTACATTGGACAAACTGCCCAGTCCTTTCAACAAAGAATGGACATAAGTCTGACATCAGAAACCAAAACTTTCAAAAACCAATGACACTTGAAACTTCCAAGACATTTAGTTGCTGACCTAAAAGTAGCAGTTTTTCTACAGAGGAATTTCAAAGGGAGATTAGAAAGAGAGACTGCTAATTGCAACTGATAAGGAAGCTCAAGACAATGGTAATAAGACAGGAAGCCTATGGCTTGATCCACCTGGACTGAATCGAGATATAGGCTTCTTGTCTTATTACCAATGCTAATTTTTCCACACCCACCACTCTCTGCATACCCCACCCTATTCAATTATGCCTGCCTTTGTCATTCATCGGCTATTATTATTCGGCTTCTGTAATCACTCCACTCTCTGAGATATAAGGACAGATGAACTCACATTCTAGCTGTATCTGAAGAAGTGAGCTGTGGCTCACAAAAGCTCATACCCTACCACAATTTTGTTAGTCTTATAGATGCTACTGGACTCTTGCTCTTTTCTACTGCTTTATAACAAACAGAGAGAGGTTGGCACCAAGATGGCTACTACATGATACACTATAATAGCAAAGTGGTGAGATTATGCTTGCCTGCTCCCCCATGCTCAACTTGGAGATTAAAAAAAAAAGCCTACAAAAACACTCAATGTCTCTGTTAATATCTCCTTACCAGATAAATTATTCTAAGAGGCTACCCCTAAAACTTCCATCCACCAGGGACCTGGTGAGCACAAATCAATTACATTCTATCCCTCTAGAATGCAATGTCCAAATACACACTTGGATTACTCTTTCAAAATTTTCATTATAGTTACAAGGGTGTCTTTAAATTGTGATTTTAAGAACCAGTCACCTGACACTAAACTATCACAGCCATGTAGCAGAGCACTGCTTTGATATCTTGGAGTGGATCTAACATGCATAAGTGAAAGTAAAAGCAAATAAGTTTCACTCTGGAGTAGACAGGGGAACAGATTGGGAAAAAACCACAGACCATCAGTCCTTGGTCCATCGATTTTCACGGACCATGGACCATTCACAGACCCACCCTGGTTTGCAGACCAGTTCATCAGTCTGTGGTCCATCACTTCCAAGGGCCCTGGAACTGGCCCCTTCACACTCACAGATGTCAAACTCACAGCAAGTATTCAGCAGGCTCTCCTCCAGCCACCCTCCAAGTTTGGCCAAGATTGCACTTCGGACTTCTGAGTTACAGACCCCCAAAGTGGCTGCCCCCAGGAAACTTCCAGTACATAGAATAGGAGAAGCAAACGTCAATTGACATGCATTGGCTTGCAACACCAAAAAGTTGCAATGAAAACATGGGATGGCGTTGGAGAATCTTCCTCTGAGAATGGAATGACAGCCTGACAGAGTGGAATGGGTTCCTGGGAGCAGAAAACCTGCTCTGAAGCTGGGATGGGGAGAGAGAAGTATTCATTGAGGGAACAGTCAAGATGTTTGGGGGGAGACAGGAGGAATATTATTTTAAAAGCCATGAGGACAGAGACAATTTATGAGAGGAGATTAAATTTGGGGGGAAAGAGTGCCTGTTCACTGGGGAGACAGGAATATCCCGGTATAGGAAAGGACAGGGGCAATCCATGAGGGGAGGTTAATCCTGGGGGGAAGGAGAGTCTCCATGGGGGAACAGAAATCTCTCCAATGGGCTGGCTGAGAGGAGGCTGGAAGCATCACAGGGGTGGCCACCAGGGTGAGGTGGATTTCGTCGGTGGCCGCCCCCTCCTCAAGGGCCTGGGAGGTGTTCAGAGGTCCACCACCCTTCCTTCCCCCGGAGGCAACAGGCTCCTGTAGTAGGGGGTGGGGTGGCCCCCAACACCCCCTTTGTGATGGAGGTGGCCACCTCATTGATGAGGAGTCTCTAGTTGGTGGCTGCCCCCTCCTTGAGGGCCCAGAAGGCATTCAGGGGCCCGCCATCCTTCATTCCCCCGGGGGCAATGGGCTCCAGTAGCGGGGGATGAGATGGCTGCCAACACCTCCATTGTGACTGGGAGGCAGCTACACCACATTGTTGAGGTGGGTTTCATCAGTGGCCACCCCCTCCTCACAGGCCCTGTTTGGAAGGACCCTTACCCACGCCTGGGGGAAGGAAGGAGACTTGTGCTTCTCTATTTGGAAGGACTACTGCCTGCACCTGGAGGAAGGAGACTTGGGCTCCTCTATTCAAGAGGGCACTTCCCCACGCATGGAGGAAAGAGGCTTGTGCCCCCTATTCGGAAGGACCATTCTCCATACCTGGGGGAAGGAAGTTTGTGCTCCCCTATTCGAGAGAATCCTTCCCCACACCTGAGGGAAGGAGCCTTGGGCCCTTTTATTCAGAAGGACTATTCCCCGCACCTGAGGGAAGGAGACTTGGGCTCCTCTATTTGAGGACCCCACACCTGGAGGAAGGAGACTTGGGCACCTGTATTCAGAAGGACCCTTCCTTGCACCTGGAGGAAGGAGACTTGCAACCCTGTTCAGAAAGGACCTTCCTCATGCCTGGGGGAAGGAAGGAGACTTGTGCTCCTCTATTCTGAAGAAGCCGTCCCCACACTTGGGGGGAAGGAAGGAGAGTTGGGCTCTCCTCTTTTGAGGGCGCCTTCCCCATACCTGGGGCAAGGCTATTCTAAGTAACTTATGGGATGCCTACGGTGGCTGCCCACAAGTTCACAGAACGGATGCCTTCCCCAACCAGGTAGGGCAGGTGATCAAAATAAGAACTTTTCCAGCCTTCTGTCTTCCAAAACCCCACCTCAGAGACATGGTGTCAGCAAAGGAAGAGGTTGGTGGGACTCTAATCTGGAGAGCTGAGTTTGATTCCCCACTCCTCCACTTGAAGCCAGCTGGGTGACCTTGGGTTAGTCACAGCTCTTTGGAGTTCTCTCAGTCCCACACACCTCACAAGGTGTTTGTTGTGGGGAGACTTCCGGTTTGGGATTCATGAAGGTCTAACGCAGCTCAGGGAGCTGGGCTGTCCATGCCGCTGTTTGTGGAGGCTGGAGGGGCGCCAACTGCCCGCAGCCCCTGTTCTCAGGCTGAGAACAGGCAAGTACGCTTAAGAACCTGAGGGCGCGTTGATCTCGGGTGTGAGCGGGGTTCTACACAATGAGCCCCCGTCCACTCTTGAGGTCCCACCCGAAGAAAGGTTGCCAAAATCTCTGCAGCGGCTCTGGAGTCAGTTTCTGGCATAAGACCTACATACCCAAGCTTCAGTAAACCGAAAAGGGAATAAGAACTAATTGGACACTTGAAGCAGCGATTACAACCCAAGAGAAACGTCTAAGAAGGTAAAGATTACTATCTCTCAATACGGGACAGATTATAAAAAGGAATAAAGTGATAAAGAGAATCCAAAAACTGCAAGAGACTCGTTATGTAAAGGAGGAAGTTCCATCAAATTAAATTTTAAAAAGTAACATTGTAAAGAGAAGTTAAGGAGGAAAATTGACTATTGTTTACATACCTGCGGCTAGGAAGAGATAACAGACTGTGAGAAAGTTTTAATATCGCGAGAACTGCTGTGAAAAGAAGAGGAACAGGAAGTATGTCAGAATCATAAAGAGACTGGCAAGAAGCGGCTTGTTAACAACGGAAGCGGAAGGTCGCCATTTTGAAATAGGGCAAAGCTGTGACTTCAAGGAAAATGGAAGTAGGCCATCTTTGGTGAAGGTAAGGGTGATTGCTTCAATACAAAACCATAGAGAAAAAACGCCCGACATTTTGGACTATGCAAACTTTTTTCTTTAAAAAATAAACTGAATCTGGACTATTAAAAATAACAGAAAGCAATAAACTAGTGCCACGGAGTTGAGGAAAAGAGCGGACACATGGTAGCGAAGCAGAGCTAGCCCCATGATGTCGAAGAAGGAGTGGCAAACTGCGCTGGAGAATCTGGATAAAAAAGTTTCAGAAGGAAATAAAGAGCTTAAAGAAATGATGCAGGAGAATTTCAAGGACTTTAAAGAGGCACTAAAATCGGAGATGGCAGAACTCACAAAAAAAATGGATCAAGTACAAAATGACTTGCAAGCTACACAGCAGAGAGTTAATGTAGTAGAGAACGCGGTTGACACCCTAACAGACGTGCAGAGAACGGAGATGCGAGGAATGAAGGGAAGAATGACCGTAGCTGAATGTAAACAAATGGAAAAGCAACTCAGATTACGCGGGATTCCAGAGATTGTGGAAAAAACAGCCCAAGAGCAGATTACAGAAATTTTGGCGGGTTACCTGGGGAAAGAAGAAGAGGAGGTTGCAGCTCTTCTGGACGTGGCATACAGAATTAACTCAAAATTTGCAGCTCAGAAGAAGTTACCAAGGGATATGATCGTGCAATTTACGACCAGAAACACAAGAGAGTCAATTGTAAGCAAACAGTTTCAGGAACCATTAGAAGTCGACGGGAAGGTGGTGAGAGTTATGAAAGAACTGCTCAGAGCGGTGTTGTTGGAGCGGAAAAAATACAGAGAGCTGGTCCAGATGTTAAAGGATTTGAAAATTAGGTACAGATGGGAAATACCAGAAGGACTGGCATTTGAATTTGGTGGAGTAAGGAGAAATATCAGGTCAGGTCACGAGATGGAAAACTTTATTAGGGATAATGAAAAGGACTTACCAAAAAGTACAAGAATGTGATCATGGAGTGTAAAATAATATCTTGGAATGTAAATGGACTAAATTCACCTTCTAAACGTAAGGCTATTTTCCACTGGCTTTTAAAACAAAAATGTAATATAGTGTGTTTGCAAGAGACACATATTAAAAAGCAGGATGTAAAATATTTAAAACTTGCAAAACTTGGAAACGAATTTGCAGCGGCTTCCAAAAAGAAGAAGAGAGGAGTTGTATTGTATATAAGGGAAGAGCTGCAGCCTAAATTAGTTCTATGTGACATAGAAGCCAGATATATAGCAGTGGAAATAATTTGGAATTCAAAAAAGACATTGGTGATTGGGATCTATGCACCTAACGGTGAGAAAGAAAACTTTTTCAAGGATTTACAGAAACAGTTAGATGAATTGACCTATGCTCAAATAATTTTGGCAGGCGACTTCAATGGAGTTACAAACCTGGAAGAGGATAAGAAATCTAAAAGTGCACATAAAAAAAGAGGACTTTTACCAAAATCTTTTTTTGGGATTAAAGAACAAGAAAGTCTGGAAGATGTGTGGAGGAGACAAAATCCCAAAAATAGACAATATACATTTTATTCAGCAAGACACTTGACATTATCAAGAATTGACATGATCTGGGCCTCCAAGGAACTGGCGATATGGACTAAAGATGTGGAGATAATGCCTAAGGTAGGCTCAGACCACAATCCAGTCATGTGGAGATTTGGGAAAAATACTAAAAGAAGAGGATGGAGGATAAATGAGGATTTGTTGCAGATAGAAGATAACATTGCGTTGCTACGGAGGGAGACCAAATTCTTTATACAATACAATATGAATAAGGATGTACCAACCTATAAGGTATGGGACACACATAAAGCCGTGACAAGAGGAATACTAATGGACTTGAATGCAAGAGACAGAAGGAGAAAAGAAGAAAAAAGAAAGGAATTAACTGAAAAAATTAAAGCCAAAGAGATACAACTTAAGAAAAGACCAGGGAAGAAACGTATATATCAGGATATAAAAATATTGCAGGAGCAATTGACGGCAATGAATAACAAAGAATTGGAGTGGGATTTGAAAAAAATGAATCAAAAAACATTTGAAGGTGCAAATAAACCTGGCAAATATCTAGCTTGGCAACTAAAAAAGAAAAAAGAGAAGAAAACCATAATTAAAATACGAGAGGAAGACAGAACACTATTGGACCAACCAGCTATTAGTAGAGCTTTTTATAAATTTTATGCAAAACTGTACCAGAAAAAAAGAGGTGAATAGAGATTCAATAGCGGAGTATTTGGAAAGAATGAAACTTCCGACGATGTCAGAGGAATGGAAAGAAAAATTAAATAGGGAAGTGACAGAAGAAGAAATAAAAGAGGCCATCCAATCTACGAAATTAGGGAAAGCACCGGGACCGGATGGATTGACGGCAAAGTTTTACAAAATGATGGCCAGCGAACTGGCACCTTTTTTGAGAGAGATAATGAATGAAGTTATGCAAGGCCATAAGATTCCCGATTCATGGAACGAAGCTAACATATCACTGATTCCGAAAGACGGACAGGATTTGACCAATGTTAAAAATTATCGGCCAATTTCGTTGCTGAACAATGACTATAAAATATTTGCAAAAGTTTTGGCGGAAAGGATAAAGGGATGGCTGTTGGAATTTATTGCAGAAGAGCAGGCCGGATTTTTACCTAATAGACAAATTAAGGACAATTTAAGGACAGTAATAAACGCTATTGAATACTATGATAAGTATTGTGATAGGGAGGTTGGTTTCTTTTTCGCGGACGCAGAAAAAGCATTTGACAATCTGAACTGGGACTTTATGTTTGCCACTATGGAAAAGCTGCAAATGGGAGCAAAGTTCATACAAGCAGTTAAAGAAATTTATAGAGACCAAAGTGCAGCAATTGTAGTGAATGATGACTTAACTAAAAAGTTGAAAATAAGTAAAGGTACAAGACAGGGCTGCCCTCTGTCTCCATTGTTGTTCATTTTGATTTTGGAAATACTGATGATTCAAATACGTGAGGATGATACAATTCGAGGCATAAAAATAAAGGAATTTTCCTACAAGGTCAGAGCATTTGCGGATGATATAATGTTAATAGTAGACGATCCAATTGAGAACATGCCTAAAATAATGGACAAAATAAAAGAGATCGGAGATTTAGCTGGATTTTATGTGAATAAAAAGAAGTCGAAGATACTATGTAAAAACATGACCAAGCAGAAGCAGCAAGAACTAATGGAGATAACGGATTGTGAGGTAACTAATAAAGTAAAATATCTTGGTATTGAACTGACTGCGAAAAATATAGATCTATTTAAAAATAACTATGAGAAATTGTGGATACAAATAGAGAGAGACTTGATAAAATGGAACAAATTGAATTTATCATGGTTGGGAAGAATAGCAGCAGTAAAGATGAATGTTCTACCACATGTGATGTTCTTGTTGCAAACAATTCCAATTATCCGAGACTCTAAACAATTTGATAAATGGCAAAGGAAAATTTCAAACTTTGTGTGGGCAGGCAAAAAACCACGTGTGAACATGAAAGTATTACAGGATGCGAAGGAAAGAGGTGGTTTGCAACTGCCCAATATAAGACTATATTATGAAGCAATTTGCCTGGCATGGTTAAAAGACTGGATAACATTAAAAAAACGTAAATTGCTGGCTTTGGAGGGACACAAATAGTTGTTTGGATGGCATGCCTATCTGTGGTATGATAAAGTTAAAGCAGACTCTATGTTTTTGCACCACTATATTCGAAGAAGCCTCTTCACAATCTGGAAGAAATATAAGGTTTATTTGGAAGATGGAATTCCTTCATGGGTGGTTCCGTATGAAGTAATAGATCCGAGAACTGTCGACAATGAACAGCAATGTTTGACATACAAGGAGATAACACAAATACAATATTCAACAATAAGAATAAAGACAGAAGAAGAGCTGTCTCCTTGTTATGGATGGTTTTAATATAGACAGATCAGAGATCTTTTCAATTCGGACTGTTTAAAAGGAGGCATAAGAATGGAAAACTCAGAATTAGAAGAAGTGATATTACAAGAAGGCAAAAAAGAAATTTCAAAGATTTATAAAGTACTTCTAAAATGGCATACGGAGGATGAAATAGTAAAAGTCCAGATGGTGAAGTGGGCAGTAAATTTCAATAAAGAAATAACAATGGAGGCGTGGGAGCACCTGTGGAAAAATACATTGAAGATTTCAACCTGTATGAACATTAAAGAGAATGTATACAAAATGATCTATAGATGGTATCTAACACCAAAGAAGATTGCGCTAGGAAACACATGTCAGACAAATGTTGGAAATGTAAAAAGCATGAAGGGTCACTATATCATATGTGGTGGACTTGTGAGGTAGCTAAGCAATACTGGGGAGATATAATTGAAGCAATTAATGAGAATTTTGCAAATCCAAATAAATAAGAACCCAGACTTGTTGCTACTGAACTTGGGAATGGAAGGTGTTCCAGTGCAGTACAGAACATTGTTATTTTATATGACCACAGCGGCAAGACTTTTGTACGCGCAGAAATGGAAAATACAAGAAATACCAACTATAGAAGATTGGATTTATAAATTGCTGTACATGGCGGAGATGGACAAAATGACAAGAAAACTTAAAGATCTTGATCCAGGACAATTTATTGCTGATTGGGGGAAATTGAAACAATATTTAGGAAAAAAATGGGATGTGAAGGGAGAACTGTGGCAGTTTGAGAACTATTAAAATGTGATGTTGTAAACAGAAGAGAGAAGCGACTTTACTACTTTTTTTTTTATATATAATATTTTATTTTTAGCATAAGCGACTTTACTACTAAGGGGGAACTTAATTATTATAATCTAAGCTAGTATTATGTTTAAGTAAATCTTACTTAGAATATAGAGTTTAATCAAGGAAGAGACACATTGGTGGATTAGTGATTTTAATATAGTATATATATAAGACAATTTGAATATGCTTAGAGTAAGAAATATTATGATATATGTGTTATAGAAGAATATAAGTGAAGTCAAGTTAAGTAATAAGAAGGGTTAGGGGTTGGAAAGCTGTTGGAAGTCGATAAGGAGGGGGGAGGAAAGGGTGGGGGTTAGAGTAAATTAGATATGATGGGAATGTATGTATTAAATATGGAATATAAACTCACTAATAAAAATTTTTATAACAAGATGTTTGTTGTGGGGATAATAATGACATAATTTGTAAACTGCTCTGAGTGGGCATGAAGTTGTCCTGAAGGGTGGTATATAAATCTAATGTTGTTGTTGTTGTTATAAGTATTCCCCACCCCATGTTGAAGCAGAGGCAGCAGAATTTCCTTCCCCTTGATGGAGGAGGGATTGCGCTTTTAAGTAAATGGGCATTGTGCCACAGCCCAGACACTCTGAGATACTGGTCCTCAGACTCTGGCACTGGCACTGAGATTGGGAAGGGGACAGCTCCCAGTTTAGGACAACTACGTTTTTTACTGGAGCAGGGGGTGAAAAGGCAGAAAAGGGAAAACACAGCCCCTCTTGGTGAGAGCATCACTATCGATAGCCAGCAGCGAGAACATACCTCACCAACACGGTGGACGCATGGTGGGCTTGATTGCTACCCAGCCCAAGAGCATCCCTCATGACGAGATGTGCTGGTGACAGTAGACCATTCCCTCTATGGATGAGCGACAGCACTCAGCATAACTTAGCTTCCTGACCAAGAGGGACGGGAGGTATGGGAGCCTGAAAGGAGAAGTGCACTGATGTTGAGACTGAACCTGGCCTGGATTTGCATCAACAGTTCAAAGAATTCACTTCTCCAACAAAGCAGAAAGGAACAGATAGATAGATGCCCTCCCTGCCTTGGGGGAAGGCTACTCTAAGTCCTGCATGTGAGAGGTTATCTTCCCCCCAGGAACATGAAGGGAACAGCTGGATGGACAGATGGATGCCTTAGCCTCTGGATGGGGAGCAGTGAACCCCCCGTGACAGGAAAGCAATGCTGGGATGCCCATCCCTCATGCCAAGGAGCAGTGTCCATCGACCAAACCCATCTCCCAGACACGGCGGCCGTGACAGATGCCCTCCCTGGGTTGGGGAGGGTGAAATCAAGTCTGCAGGATGGTGAGTGGTCACCCCCCGGGACAGGAACGCAATGCATGGATGCCCTTCCTAGGGTCAGGGAGACTAAGTCCCCAGGATGGAGAGCGGTCAGACTCCTAGGAAGGGAAAGGAACAAATAGATGCCCGTGCCTTGTGCTGAAGAGTGGTGGCCATCAGCAACTCCCACCTCACCAACGTGGCAGCAGATGCCTTCCCCACCGTCGGGGAGGGCAATTGTAAGTCCCAGGGGGAAAGGGCTGTGTGGGACACCTTCCTTACCCACCTTCGGGAAAGGCTATTCTAAATTATTGTGGGGGGGATGCCACCCACAGGGAATGAAACCTCGACGTAGGTCCATCCCCCCTATCAAGGAGTGAAGGTCAACATCAAAAGGCTAAGGTTTTCAGGGCTAAGATTAGTGTGTTTTGAGGGTAGTAGAAGGTCTGCAGGCAGCACCTATGTTGCCTAGGGAATTGATTGCTCAGCGCTGAGAGGTCCGATTTCATGGAACAAAAGACCAACAGACTGGCCAAAGATTGTTACATCCGTGAAAAAAGGCACTCCCACAACCTGTCAGCTTGCAAATGCTGAACTGGCCCGGTCTGCGTAAAATTTTGGTCCACTTTTTGGTCTATGCCTACCTCTACTCTGGAGTCAATTATCAGTACAGCTGAGGCTACCAACACATGGACATTCATAGAGACAAGTTAGCTGGCACAGGTCTATGCACACCTTTCCTTATTTTATTTACAAAATATATTAATTGCCTTTCTTGCCTGAAGGCACTCAAGGCAATGTAAAGCTTCCAAAAACTCAACCAGCTATAAAACAATTATTATAACAAACAAAAGCAACAAAAATGTCTTCAACAATTCAATTTAAAATGTCTGGGTAAACAAAAAAGTTTCCCTTTTTGTTTTCTTCCTTCCATTCAACTGTATATATTGAAAGTTTTCTTTTTTTCTCTATTTATGGCCTTGGACCCATACTCTTAACTGGATCCAAACCAGCCCTTGGTCCTAGGTAAGGGTTTATTAGACTGATTAAACAATTAAACATTTTGTTTTATGATGACCTGCTGAGAAACCTAGATGTATTTCAAAAGGTGGAAAGTGGGAATTTTCTAATATATACCCAGGAACAAAGAACCATATCCAAGTCTCAGTGTGCACTATGCTCCTATCAGAATCCCCTGGGGGAAACCATGGAGTTGGAAAATTCTCCTCATTATTTGGCAAGCCATGACAGATAACCAATTCGCCATATTTACTCAATATGCTGTTGTGAGAAGACATGTAACTAGGGCTGTCATCTCTCCCAGATTGGCAGAAGACCTCCTGCCAGCAGCCCTCTTTCCCTGTTGCTTCTCAGTATGCTGGTGGGGAGAAATGGGGAGGGGGAATTGCTGGCAATGTGATAATGTAACTTCTAGCATGACCCATAAGTGATGTCATCATATGGGGCAATGCTATAGCCATAGAGTTTTTGGCAAACTCTAGAGTGTCACTCCATGAACTGAAGTCACTTTCAAGTTATGCCAGAAATATCATTAAATTGCCATCAACACCACCCCCCCTCACCAATGCTGAAAGGTCTGTCACTGGTAGCTCCTAACAGGTTGTTTGAAATCCCAATATCTATGAGACCACATCTCATAAAGTGTCTTCCCAAGTTGTGTTGGACACATCAACAACAAAAAAACCCAACTTTATTTGCTAAAAGAGGTTAATGATACAAGAAAAATCCATCTCATTAACCACTACCAAATATGTGAATTATTTACTAATTTTGCTATTATAAAATAGGAATACCCGACACATAGGGTATACTTTATATGCTAGTTACAAATCTATATATAAGGGGGGGGGGAGGAATTCACAAACATCCCCAGGTATTTATTTACCATTTTAACCACAACATTCACAGTGTACAAAACAGCTAGCCTAATATTCCCTGAGAGTTAACTCTCTGCTGTAGCTGATAGCTCAACTGGCAGATTCAGCTTCTTCTCAACTCTAGAATACACTGCTAGATTTTCTTATATTTGGAAGATTTCAGTAATATCAACTCTATTTATGAATAAGATTCAAAATAGTCCTATGGTAATGCAAATATTTGGAGCTGTAAACCAAACAGGGAAAACAGAGACAGAGGCTACACTATTGAATATGATGAATTGCATAGACAGAGGGCAGTGAAGATACACAGCTGAGAACACAAGGAAGATCTAACAGTCACATTAATCTGGTAGAATTCAGAGCAACAACTTTAGGATAGGCCTAACACATCCATATCCAGAAGCATTCTGTTGCTGTCCTTTGCAGCTGTGTTAAGTGTTACCCAATTTGAGTGCCCAATTTCCTTAATATCATTCCTGCTTAGCTTACCAAATCAATCAGTTTTCTTCCATTTCACTCCCACCACTGAAATATGTACAAAATGAGAAACTGACTCAGCCTACAAACTCCCCTCCCCCACATAACTAAGCCTTACTTACTATAATTTTTATCCATCCATCAGCATTTTTCAAACACCCCTGAAATAGCTACAAAGAAGTTATTAAGTAGAGAAGGGGGAGATGGTCAGCTGATTGAAATGCCACATTATTTCTATTGCATGCAAGAAGAGGCAGACTTTGTGTTCATGTTTAGTGCATATAACAAATGAAGCCCTAAGTTGAACAATCTATTTCTAAAATTCTGCTTTGGGTAGGTGCCAGTATTTGCTGCAGTGTTATTTTTCTTATTGGGAAAGTGTTGGGTTTTGTCACTGTATTTTCAGAGCTGTTAGTTATTATTGTTGTATTTCTATTTTATTACAACACTATTACTTTTATTTCTATTTAAGGTCTTATTGAATATGATAATTATTTTACTTTTAGTTATTTTTATTTTATTTATTTATTCAATAAATATCTTTCTTCCAAGCACCTACCCAATTTCTATTGCTTGAAGTGCTCTTACTAGGGAAACAGACCTTTGCCAGTATCCACAAACAAAAGCTGCAAGAGACCATAGGCAGCCACATCTATTTGTTACTGAGGAAAGATGCAGTGGCACACGTGTGGCTTTTTACACAGACATGCCCCTGGAGCGATATCTCTTGGAGACAGTATGGGAAGGAAGAGAGAGGAGGAAGGGACAACTTTGAATTGAACTAGGTTTATCTTTTTTAAACACAGAAGGAATACTATGCAATAACAATAACATACAGCAGCTGTAATCTAAAGATACTTTCTTGGGGGTAAGCATAGAGAACATGAAACCAACATGCAACAGGATGCAAAGGTCATAATTTATTGGCGTTATAGAAAGAGAGAAAAGTGAATATAAAGCAGGATCATTTTTAATGTTACCACTGCCCTGTAGCCACTACCCCTTTGACAGCCAGTTTCTCGCCATGGTGTATGCCCAGCCACTGATACTCATCTTCTTCAGGGTTTGTTGTTGTTGATATGTGTGTGTGTGTACTCTAACTGAGGGAAACCTTGGAGAGTTGATGGTTTAGAGAGAGAACAGTGTTCTGTGTGATTTTGGTGCCATTAAAAGCAAAAACAGCTGCCCCAAACAGCCTGAGAGCCCTAATTGCAAAGAACAGGGCTGAAACAAGAGTTGCCATCCTCCAGGTGGGGCCTGGAGATCTCCAGGAATTACAATTGCTCTCCAGGCTACAGAGGTCAGTTCCCCTGGAGAAAATGGCTGCTTTGAAGGGCGGACTCTATGGCATCATAACCTGCTGAGCTCCAGCCCCTCCCCAAACCCTACTCTCATCAGGCTCCACCCCCAAAATCTCCATATATTTCCCAATACAGAGCTGGCAACCCTAGTTGAAACTCATGATAATGAAAAAGACCAAAAGGATTAGATCTGAGCTGGCCATGTCCCACTCCCACCCCCGGATTCAAAACTGAAACAGATATTTTTTCCAGTACACACCTCTAATCCTTATATACTTGAAATGTATACTGTTTAAAAAAAAAAACATACAAATAAAAAATTAATTAAAAAATTGCACTCTTTTCTGGAAGAGGCAGGAATGGATTTTTCAGAGTATTTAAGTTACTTTGAGGGGGGTGCTAATAAAACAGGACATGAAGGCATTGTGCTGATTATTAATAACAACAACAACAACATTCGATTTATATACCGCCCTTCAGTGCGGTTTACAAAGTATGCAATTATTATCCCCACAACAAAACACCCTGTGAGGTGGGTGGGGCTGAGAGAGCTCCAGTGAGCCGTGACTAGCCCAAGGTCACCCAACTGGCTTCAAACAGAGGAGTGGGGAATCAAACACGGCTCTCCAGATTAGAGTCCCATGCTCTTAACCACTACATCAAATGTGACTAGGTTACTAAAAGTCAGTATTGTAAAGGACTCTCCTGATATGGAAAAAAGGTAGGGCTATTGTTCTGTAAAATGGTTGCTAATTTTGGCCAAGACTCGCAAAACAAACCTCCAGTTAAGGAGTGTGAGAGACCAGGCTCATCCTGAAATGACATTTAATTGCCTTTAAGTCAAACTGTGACTCACTGGTTTGACTCAAGATGGAGTTTCCTGGCTGTACAGAGGTTCTGGGAAGTGGCACTTTTGTGTTTCCGCATAGGGAAGGCAATGGGAGACAACTTCTTCTCTGTATTCCTCCCTGCCACTTAAATACTCTAAATATGATGAAATTACATTGCATAGGGGTTGTTCCTACAATATCGGCACTGGCCATTGTTACAGCCCCGCATCAGGCCTGGCCAGCTCTCACACACATACACTTAGCCTATGTGCATGCAGTTGTTCTTCCATCCCTAGCAGTTATCTAAAGACCAAACTAAATGATATGGCAGCCATACAAGAAGGAGGGGAATTGGCTCAAAATACACACAGGGGGAAGAGATGTTTAATCTTTCTCCTGATACCTTTTTTCATTCTCTGAAGCTATTTGTGAAAGTGTGAGGGGGTGCCTGCTTTTTTCCCTCTTGCAGAACAAATGGCATCTTGGGGGCATACTATTTAGATTGGGATAATGGCAAGCGGGAAAATGGTTAAACATCCCCTCTTCCCAGTACCATTGCTATGGTCTAATTATACCCTACAACTGCTTGAAACAAAATGTTGATGATCCAGTCGTTGATCTCCTACCACTTATCCAGTAGATTCTAAAAAGCTACATGTAACAATATAAAGGAAGGGGAAAGAACAGCTCGGAAAAGATACCTGGGAGCAAAAAGAGGCAAGCAAACAGTATTCATAAGTACAGATGGGCACGAACAACAATGCGAACAAAAAAACCCCACGAACAGCCCAATCTGCTGTTCGCAAACAAGCTGTTCATGAGGCCCCATTCTAAACGAACAGGTGGTCGTTGCAAGCCTCGTTCGTTGCTGTCAAGCCAGACAGTCTGGCACCTGCAATCAATTCCCTTGGCAACTTAGGCAGGGATCGTTTGAACTCTTTCTGAACTCCTGCTGTTGCCCTGGAAACCCCAATCTAAGCTCAATTTCGCTTGATAGGCAGGTCTTCCTTTCAAGTGTGGAGCTCCAAATTTGTTACAAGAAAGCAAAGACCATAGGGGAGGGGGGCTCCCAGCTCTGGCTAGTCTTTGCAGACAGTGGAGAGGAAGAGACAGCTGCTGTTGGCATTTTGATAGAGAGACAGGGAGAGTGTATTGGAGCCTGAATTTTCTTTGTGTGTGGTGGGATATGGATCTGCCCCTTCAGGTTCCAGGGCTGCTGCCAGCCTCTGGGGCCAAGCTATTATTTATTATTGGTACCTTTCCTGCTGCCTGCTCAGGTAGGGTTTCTGGGAGTGATGCAGTAGGGATCTACCCACCCTCAGGTTCCAAGGCTACTGCCAGGCTCTGGAGCCAAGCTATTATTTATTATTGGTACCTTTCCTGCTGCCTGCTTAGGTCAGGTTTCTGGGAGTGGTGCAGTAGGGATCTTGACCAAACTTGGATGGTGGCTGGAGGAGAGCCTGCTAGCCCTTACGAACAGCCAACCACAAACATGTTCGTGAACAGGGTCAAGTTCGTGGTTGTTCATGAGTCCCTGTTCATGGATGGCAACGAACATCACGTTCGGGGGTTTTCTGTTCATGCCCACCTCTATTCATAAGCTTGCAGGACTACCTTGGTTGCAACCATTCGACCCAGAATCAGAATCAGTACATAGGTGTAAGATAACAGCATTGGTATAATATGCAAATGTCTTTGGATTGTGGAACTAATATAACCCATTTGATATCTAGACAAGCAACACTTTTCAGCTAAATTTATTCCAAGTCTGGTGCTACTCATCAGCACAAGAGATAAGACTTGGTTATTCCAAGTCTGGTGCTACTCATCAGCACAAGAGATAGGACTTGGTTATAGGCTTGCCAACTCCACGCTGGAAAATTCCTGAAGATTTGGTAGCAGAGCCTGGGAAGGCAGAGTTTGTGGAGGGAAGGGAGTTCAGCAGGGATGTGATGCCACAGAGTCTGCCTTTCAAAGCTGCCATTTTCTCCAGGAGATTAACGTTTCCAATAAACAGCTGTCCATATGTGGATAAATTCAAGATAGGCAGTTATCCATATGTGGATAGATTCAGGTTTTACCTATTAGGGGTACTTTCAGTGCATAGCCCCACAACTCTGGATTCTTCCAGTTTGCACAACAAAGAAGCTGAGTCCATGAAAAAATTGATAAATGACTTTAAAAGGCAATTGCTTGGCAACCTTGAGCCTTGGTTAAAATTAAGGGGGGGGGGCTAACGTTTCATCTCAAATGAAATATTCTCTTTAAAAACTTTGGCATCTCATACAGGAGCTTGGACGTTGGCTATAAAGTAAGACAGTTCATCTTATTACCAGGACAGGAATGTCCTTCAAAGAATGGTGAAAGTATTGCTTGTAAATATCACTCATGCTCAAATAGCTATTTTCTTAATATCCATGTTGGTTTTATGGTTAGCGTATAGGAAAAGAAAAATAAGTTCTCCGAATAGTATTTTTCAGAAGCAAACATGCAAGGCATCATTAACTTATTTATTTGAACACTATAATCCTAAAAAAAAATTATATGGAAGAAAGTCACATTGATTTTTGTGGATCTCTTCCAAACAATTTTTTTTAAATGGAAGTGTGAATCTAATTTTGTAGAAGATTAGGGTGGTGCATATTCATGAGAGATTTCATTTAATACCTCTCATCAAAGTAAAAACCTGACAAATTAGTCATATTAATATAATAAAAGACTACTGTGTTAATTCAATCCATATTAATTATTAATACCTATTTCGCAAAAAGTGCTCTAAACTAAGAGGATATTCTGAAATGCCAGGAGGAAATGTGTGAGCAAATAGGTGGGAGATGGGTACACATCTCCCTATCCTGGGAAATGTAGAAAAGCTAGTCTCTCCAATCAAATCAAATACACATTCTCAAACAAATTCTCTTCAACAGCACCAGAAGTCAGTTTGGGAAGAAGATGGGTGAAGGAAAGAGGAGGGGTAAGGAAACTAAACATAGCCATTTTCTCTCTCTTCCCTCTGAACATTTGCTGAACTTGAGAAGATTCAATGAATTTTGCTGTGCAGTCAATAGATTGATCAGAATAAGCCACTAAGTCACTTTACATAGGTACAGAGAGCAGTTCAGAAATAGTATTTATTTTCATACTAGTTGTAGATATTACAACATTTTTCTAAATGCACCAGAACATTCACCAGGCCATCAGCAACTTGTTCTCCAGAGTGTTCTAGCAGACTCTTTGTTTAAGCCTTCCACATTATCGACAAGAAGTGGCTCTGATTTGCACTAAAGGAATTGGCACTAAAGAGACTCATTTTTCTTTATACTACTATTTTCAGTTAGTAATACCAAAAGTCTACCAGGCTCATCAATTTCATATTTTCATTTCCTTCTTCAAACACTTACACAGCTTTAATAAGGTTCCATTTTTATTGCAGTGCCATTTATTAGCCATGATGAGAATAACTGTAAGGAGATTTCTCTTCTAATTCCTTCTTTAATTGCCTGCCAGGGTGGGATGAGGGTGGGAGCATGATTGGATGAATCAGAGGATCAGCAATGGTATACAAAAGCTTTTCTCTATCTCAGCGGCTCAAATTCAGTCCATATGGGTAATAGTCGTATAATGACTGTATAATGTTATGAACCTCCATGTGCTTTTAAGTATCTGCACAGCTTTGTATTGCATTGGGCAATATGGAAATTAAATGTCTCAAGGCTTGGAGCAGGGCAATCTTTGTTGACACCCCCCCCCAACCAACAACTTTATAAATTCCTCCCAAGAGAAGTCTACTTAAGCCTATCACTTTAGATTTTTCAGAAAAGGATAAAATTGTTTTAGAAAGTCTTCTGGGATTGTTATATTGAGAGCTAGTTTGGTGTAGTGGTTAAGAGCTCAGGACTCTAATCTGGAGAGCCGGGTTTGAGTCCCCACTCCTCCACTTGAAGCCAGCTGGGTGACCTTGGGCTAGTCACACACCTCTCTGGAGCTCTCTCAGCCCCACCCACAGCACAGGGTGTTTTGTTGTGGGGATAATAATGACATACTTTGTAAACAACTCTGAGTTGGCATTAAGTTGTCCTGAAGGGCAGTATATAAATCGAACATTGTTGTTGTTGTTTTGTAATCAGCGAAAGCAAAGTATTTTTGTAGGCAGTTGTAACTTAGGTCTCCTTCATACTGGCTCTCTAACTAACTTATATTTTTAAAGGGTTCACATATCTTAAGGATAAAATGCAACCACCTCCAATGGAACAAAATAAGCTTTGGAAAAACTGGATTAAAGCTCCATTTTTAACTGTGGGAGGACAGAGCTCTATCCTTAAGGTGTGTGAAAACCCTTAAAAAATCTGTTTGCCTTCAGAAGCCACAGTGCATTAAACAGCACATATGAAAGGGACCTCAGAGGGCAATCCTACTACTCAGAGATCTATTCAATTCGATTTAATGGGCTTAGTCCTAGAAGGGTGTTCTTAGGAGGCATTCTTAGTTTTACATGATGATAAAAAAGGAGAATAGACGGCTGCCCTATCCGGTTGATGTAATATGAGAATCTCCGACCATATGGAACCAGAGGCAGTGCTCCCGTAGAAGAGGACACGAAATCTGTGGTTTCTAAGCTGGCCCCAGATTGGGCCTGAGGAGGATTTCTACATCTCTCCCACCTCTGCGTTTGTTCTGTGCATGGAAAGGACACCAGAAAGAAGGAAAGAGACTAATGCAAGGATTTAAATTCATACAAACTTTATCACACCCGGACATGTTGCAATAATTTTGAATGCACTTTCTGTATATTGGATTCATTCTTGTTCCTGTAAGAACTGCACAAATTTGTATGAATGTTTAAATTATACAGCACTGGCACTTTAAAAATTGAACACTTTGTGAAGCATTGTTTCACTGTATTCCCCGTGGGCTTGCCCTTTCTTTCATACCAGATTGTTACAGGGTTTGCCATCCCTCCCCTTTTCAGCCTCCAGGTGGTGGCTGGAGATCTCCTGGAATTACAACTGATCTCCAGACCATAATGAACAGTTGCCCTTGAGAAAACTGCTGCTTAGGAAGGTGGAATCTATGGCATTATATCCTACTGAGGTCCCTCCCCAAACTCTGCCTTCTTCAGGCTCCACACCCCAAATCTCCAGGAGTTTCCCAATCTGGAGCTGGCAACCTTAAACTTGTAGGTTAACAGAGTTTACTGAGAGGCCAGTTTTTCCCTTGTGACCTGAAGGTGCTGATCCTTAAAAAGTTAGCTATTTCTAGCAACTTACCAAAAAAGGACAAGAATAATAAAATATAAGCCTGCTTTCACGTTTTCAGATAAGAAGTCCTATCTGATTAAATACTGCAGGTACTGGAAATACTTTAATAAAAATATGTTCCAATAGCACATGCCTGATAAAACATGATGTTCTTCACTGCTACACATGAAGTATGTTGACTTGTCTGTCAACAGAATCACCTGATCTTTATCCATTAAAATCATTTCCTTCTTAGTCTCAATGTAGCCCATCATAAACTCAGTCAAAACAGACTGTCCTGTGCCAATGAAACAAGAGCAGGTAATATTTCACCAACAGCACATTAATAAGTCAGCATTTGCAAACTGGGAACCAGCAGGCAAGGAATTCCAGCTTCAAAGTGAGCTCTCAAAATATCCTATCACATAGTAACACAAATGAACAAGAAATACCTACTCCCAGCACCTTATCTTGGAAGTTCACATTGGTTAGACGGTGACCTTTAAAGGATTACCTTAACATGCAGGGAAATCAGCCCCTCTCTGATGTGTTCTGAAATTTGTAATAAAAAAATGGCTGCATGACTGACGTTTAAGTTTGGAAAAAAAGAGAAAGAGGAGAAAGAGAAAGGCAGCTTAAATTTCTCCTAACATAAGCTGAAGCTCAGATATAAAGCCATTTGACTTTCAAAGACCACAACTATGATAGCTGACTGCCAATTTGCTATTTGCAATGTAACATTTTTACTCCATAAACTAGGGCAAGAGAGAATACAGCTTTCAAGTTCTAAATCATTTTCTCCATGAATTCATTTGTTTTGCCAGGATAAAAAAAGCAGAGATGGGATTCCCATTCATTCTCTTCTCCTTCCCACAAATGTTCAGTTATATTTTTGGCAAAAAGGAACGTAAAAGGAAATAATGATTTAAAGGATACATTTAGAAGCAATCTCTGACACACTCTCCTCCCTGCCACATACAGGTGTGGAGTGTGGGGGCTGATCCATGATCCAGGCTGTCTGTCTTTTAACAAAAAGAAACTGTTTCTCATCATGCAGACATCTGTATCCCTCCATCAGTCATTTATACATTACTTTCCATGCTACATTATTTGAGGAATGAGAAGAAAGCTATTTTTGTGTATGTTTGTGAAATTGGCTCCCACCCCCCCACCCCACTTCTTGACTTGTTTTGTTCCAGCTTTCTTTGTCATTACTGTATTTGGCTACCAGCTTTTTTATTAAACATTTACTGTAAAACTACCTTTCCCCAAACAACCAGCCTTCCTCTCCCATAATTCAAATTGTCAAATTGTTCCCTCCCAAGTAACACAGAATAGCACCTCAGTGCTTTCTAATGTCCACTACAGAAAATAAGTACCCTGTTTGTCTTCAGAACTAGAGGGGAAGTATAACATCAGTACAGTGAGCAAAATTAGTACAGTGAGTCTTCCTGAACTGGATTTTTGTGAGGGCCCTTTTCAAGGCTAGAAAAAACTAGGCCTTTAAAGGATCAAGGGAGGGGCTGTGGCTCAATGGTAGAACACCTGTTGGCATGCAGGAGGCGCCAGATTCAATCTGTAGCATCTCCAGTTGGAAAAGGACCAGGTAGCATGTACAGTTGCCAGCCCCCACTTACTTCAAAAGCAGGGGGGGGTGCTGGGCAGCTATAGTGACCCAGTCCATGCTGAAAACCTGTCACTTCCAATATTCAACTGGAAGTGCATCATCAGGGCCTCTGGAGTGTGTGAGTGCCATTTTGCTGCATGCCCTAGTAGCTCCTGGCCTGTCTCTCCATTAGCCAGTCCCCCGCTGGGGGTGGGGAATTACCTGCTCCAACCCTCCACCCCCTGCCCCTGCTTACCTGGCTGGCAGAGGAAAAAGCAGGGGAATGTGCCTTCCAGGGTATGCTTTTGGGTGGCGTTGCACACTCCTGTGCTCCACAGTGGGCCAATTTGGGCCCCAATGGGCCAAATTGGACATGTTTGGGGCCTAAATTGGCCTGTTGTGAAGCACAGGAGTTCTTCAAGGCCCTCCTGGCACACTCCTGTGCTCTGCAGTGGGCCAAATAGTGCTCATTTGGGGCCGAAATTGGCCCTCTGTAAAGTGCGGGAGCACTCCAGGGCCCATCATGCACCCCAGCAGCTCTCCCACACTCCTCAGTGGACCAATTTTGGACCCAAATGGGTGAGCGCACACAAACTTTGCGTGTGCAGAAAGCCTCAACAAAGATGAGTGCCAGGTCTCCCACCTCTCGCTTGGAAGGTGAGAAGACCTGGCAACCCTACTCCCCATTCCTCCACCTTCTGCCAGCCAGGTAACCAGGGCTGAGGGGCTTACAATCCTACTAGGAGGTGATGTGAAAGACCCCTGTCTGAGACCCTGGAGAGCTGCTGCCAGATTGAGTAAACAATCCTGACCCTGATGAATCAATGGTCTGATTCTGTATAAGGCAGTTTCATGTGTTCTTGTGTTCCACAATACCATGTTTTGCCAATAATCATAGTATCTAAGTTCTACAAACAGGAACTGCATTGCTCAAAGGTGCTAAATTATTCTCAGAAGGACCAACGAATGGTAGCGGACATTATTCATACTGTATTGGTGATGGGGCAATAGGAGACTTCCTGCCTGGCGCTCAGGAGGAGTTCTAGCTCAATATTCTTCTTAGTGTGACTCTGCTTTCCCCATCTTACAGTTACTCCAGTAATAATCCCCCATGTGATGAAAGAATATATCTTCTGTGATGTTGGCAAGATTTTCTATAAATATAAAGATGCAACCTGAATTTCAAGTCTCCTTTTTCCTTGATCCTAATGTAAAATCTAAAAACTTTCTAGATATTTTGTGATGCATGGGATTCACATGGGGAGTTCCACTAGCTAATAAGGCAGCTGATTGCTGTGACAAGCGTAAAATCTATGACAGCTCTACTACCTTCATTATGGGGCCTTATAAACTCTGAAGAGTGTGGTCTTTCAAGATTCTTACAAGTAATTCCTTCCCATCCTAGGTACAATACTGGGAAAAGCCTGACTATCTTCATATACAGTGTGGAGGCAAAAAGGCCAGGCAGACGGGCCGCTGGTATGTCCTCAGTGTTGGTATTCAAGCAAAACTGGAAGATTTCCATTTCACTTATTTTGATTCATACATTTAGCATCAAAATTCCCACATGACATTTTGCATGCACAACTGTCTCTAAGTTAGATAGGACTTCAGAATATACAGCAGCTGCCTGTAAAATATTCTGCATTACTTTCACAGTCATCTGGGGTGACATTTATTTATGGTATTTCATTGCTGTTCTGAATAACTAGATAGAGCTGGCCTATTTATTTTTGATCGATGAGATATGAACCAAGCTTCTGGGAATCTGTGGCACTTCAGGATCAATTTGCCATAAGGGTAAGAGGTAACTGTTGCTCATCTACAACAATGAAAGTGTATGGATATAGAAAAAGGAGGACATGTAAAAGAACAGCACTGGAGCATTGTACTATGCTCCATGTTTACTGTCTTGTCTCCTAATGTTTATTCCATCTTCTATCAAACTGGGCTCTTTTAGAGCTGAAAAAGGATACAGAAATAAGCCAAAAAACTACTAAGGTACTTTCCATATTATAAAACTGACTCCTAGGCTTTAGTAAATCTACAAATGTTAAAAACAGATACTTCAGCATGCATTTTGTTTGTCTGTGTATCATTCAGCTTAATTCTTGAGATATTATTCAGAATTCCCATTGATTACAACAGGATTTACTTCCAGACATACTGAAAATTCCAGCCATATCCATTTTATTTGTTTGTTTATTAAAACATTTTACCCCACTTTTCCTTGTAGTTCAAGACAGCTTACAACAGTAGATTAAAAACAAAAACCAAATAGCAACCTCCAAATTCCTCCTACCTTAAAAGATGGCTGCCATTCAAACCTCCTCAAAAGCCCTGGCAGACAGGTCTGGCAGCACCTCCTGAAAATCTCCAGGGTGGGAACTCCCCTCACTTCCTCAGGAGTGCATTCCACAGAGCAGGAGCCACAATAGAAAAGGCCCAGGCTCTGGTTGATGCCAAACAGGACACCCTAAGAGGTGGGATCACCAACAGATGTTGGCTTGAAGACTGTACTTGGCAAACAGGGACATATGGAAGAAGATGGCATCAGGGCTTGTTGCTGCCGCCACTGGACAGGGCGCCAGCTGGGCCAACCCTGACACCAGAGGGGCACCAGGGATGCTGCAGGACCCTGCTCTGTGGAAGGAGGGGCAGTATACATCACCCAGACTCCCTCTCAGTCCACTCGCTGGCCTGCTCAACCTGGCCTGCTCACCCCCTGCATCCTCCATCATCTCCTCCTTCCAGAACTCTCCTCCAAGCCTGCACTCTCACACTGCTCTGCTCTCACTCCTTACTCACACCCACCACCACAGAGCTCTTCATAGCCACCCTTTAGAGGGTTTCCTTTCTCCTCCCCGCCCTCCTTCCAGGCTTGTTTCCTCTCCTGACTTGGCCCAGCTGTGCCTTCCCTCAGGTGTTTCCCTCCTATCACTAACCCCTTCTAGGCTTCCTTGCCTTGCTGGCAGGTTGGAGTTGAATGCGAGCCATCCCCAGCTGAGGTCTCCTTGGCCTTGCTCATGAGGAGCTGCCCCAGTAGGCCTTTGAGCTGCTGAGCTTGCCTGGCCTTGCTCATGAGGAGCTGCCCCAGCCGGCTTCTGTGCTGCTGAGCTTCCCTGGTCTTGCTCACGAGGAGCTGCCCCAGCTGGCTTCTGTGCTGCTGAGCTTCCCTGGCCTTGCTCACGAGGAAGTGCCCTGGCCAGCTTCTGGGCTGCCTGCTCATTGATGCTGGGCGGGGCTACCCATCTCCTCCCCCAGAATGCCTGTGGCAGCTCCACCTGGAGGGGCTTGGCTCCTAGCAACTCCTGAGCCAGGCTACTGTCCTCTAGCCGGGGTGTGGCTCTGGGCTGTAGTGGCTGCTTCTCCTCCTTGGCTGGTAAGGGCTCTCTTTGGGCTGCTGCTGGGTCCCTATCCCCCCTGCCTTGGCCCTTTTCCTCTGGCCTGCTTAGCCCCCTCTCCTCCCCCTGGAGGGTGGGACTAGCTGGTCTCTCCCTGCTCCCTCCAGCCCTTTGAGGCTTTGGCCTTTCACCCCTTCCCCCTGGAGTAGGCAGGTTCTGGACCTGGTTGCTGGCTGGGGTGGCAGGGCCGCTGCCTCCTGGTTGCCTCCCACTGTTCCCTCCTGGCAAGTCTGGGGGCTGGGACTCAGACCCCGGACAGATGGTCCTTCAAATATGTGGATCCCAGTTCATGAAGTGCTTTAAAGGTCATAACCAGCATCTTGAACTGAGGTAGGAAACAGATTAGTGATCAATGTATTTGTTACAAAATAGGCAACATATGTTCTCAAGTAGCCCTGACAACAGTTGAACTGCCACTCTCTGAACCAGTTGTAGTTTCTGGATTGTTTTCAAGGGCAGCCTCATGTACAGCATATTGTAGAACATCTGTCAGAAGATGCTGGACCTTTCACAAAAATTGTGACTGATGTTCAAATTTACCTTGTTTACAATGCCCATTTTGGGTCTAGTCCAACATTTCAATGATTTTCTCACAATTCAAATGAACAGCATTTCCAGGAGTTTCATATCTATGTGGTGGCAACATTAAGTGGTGTGGTTGGTCAGGTAGCTGCTGCTGCAGCATATTTACAATTTATTAGATTGCTTGGAGTACATATGCCCCAGGGTCATCATGGCCAGGTCATCTGCCATTTAAAGTCCACTGTGCAGAGCACAAATGCTTTTTTTTGTTCCAGTGCAGTCAGCAGCACTTATCTCTCAGCATCATTTATCCTATAGGTTCATGTTTGGAAATGAATGGCTTGAACTACTTTTCCCAGGTAGTAGTGCAAGAACACATAAATCCAATTAATACAAGGCAACACAAACATGGGCAGTGTGTCGCAATGGTTAGAAGTGCCATACTGAACTTCCCATTTGACAGTGAAGCTTATTAGGCTAGTGACTCCATTACAGCTTAACCTACCTCACAGGAGTGCTGTGAGGATAAATGGGGGAAGACTAAGTATGCTCCTTGTGTTCCTGGAAGGAAGAGTAGGATAAACATGTATGGATAAATGGACAAAACTGGTTTTAGGTAGGTAGCCATGTTGGTCTACAGTAGAAGAATAAGATTTGGGTTAAGTAGCACCTTAAAGACCAACTAGATTTCCAGGGTATGAGGTTTTGAGAGTCAAAGCTCCCTTCATCAGATACATTTAGAAGCTGAAGTGTGTGTGTGTGGGGGGGGGGGGTTATCCAGCCAGAAGATGGGAAGAGTATTTAAAGTAAGGGTGTAAGATATAATAAAATTGTAATTAGCTTGATAGACTTAAAATGTGAAGAGCAGAAAATCAGCATCTGTCTGAGCAAAGAATCAAATGTCCCTACTAAGCTCAGGGGTGGGGGAATCCATTATATTGAATTTGCAATTCAATTTCAGAATGCAACTCAATTTCAGCAATCTCACATGGTTTGAAGTTTCTCTTGTTAGGTTAGTGACATAATGTTCTAGAAGATTAAGATTGGTTTTTGAATGTTGTGATTTTTTAATATCAGATTTATGTCCCATTCTTTTGTGAAGGGACTGACCTATTTGTTTAGTATGGAGAGTTGAAGGGCATTGCTGATACTTGATGGCATATATAACATTGAAAGTTGTACAAGTGAATGAGTCTGAGATGGTATAGCTGGTGTTGTTAGGTCCAATGATTATGTTGTTAAAGAGAATATAGAGAGAGAGTTGGCATCTTGGTTTATTCCAAACCCTGGTTTCAGAGTTTGTGTCCATGCTGGGAAATACATTGTCATGAGTCAGGATTTGTTTAAGGTTGGGGGGCTGTCTGTGGACAAGAAAAGGTTTGCCTCCCAATGCCTGTAAGAGAACAGTATCATTGTCCAGCACAGGTTGCAGGTTATTCATGATGCATTGAACTAGTTTAAGTTGGGAATAGTGTGCAACTACCATAGTGTTGTTGTTTTGTTTAGGCTTATCTTGTGCCAAAAAAAGAAAGGGGCTACCTCCGGGACCAAGAAGCACAAAGAGAAAGGGAAATCTCTTCTGGAAGTATAAACAATGCTGAATAATATTTATATATCAATTTATAATATATAGAAAGTGCAATGTGCTGAATATGTTACAACAATAATAAATACAATAAATACAATAATAAATAAGTACAAAACCTACAATGCTAATATGAACTGCATCCAAAATCCTTCCTATTGCATGAACCATGAGACAAATTATTTGGAATCCAATATTGCACAGTCCAACCAGTGAAGATAAATCTAACAGGTGAATATAAGGTAAGCACAATCGTCTTTCAATGATATAATCATGAACCTTATATATTTATTCATCTAGATGAAGATTCTTCTTGAAATTTTCAATCCTTGAAGGAATACACAGTGGATGAGGAGATCAAAGTGTTTAGTGATGCTGGAATAAGCTAACGGGCCTTGCCAGCTTAGAGTATCCCATTTCATATTCCACTTCCTCAAAGATTCATAATATCCACTGTAATTAATTATAAATGAACATCTCTAAAATGAACATTGTCACCAGTTATCTAATAAATCCAATTAATCATAAAAATATATACTTACAAATATATACTTATAAATCATAAAAATATATACTTGTATCAAGTCATCCCTTGGTATCATTCTAGCTTTGTGGATCTACTTTCTTACTTCATCTTGTGGGTAGTATAATTCCAGAAATCTCTGCTGTAGCTCACATAGTTGAGAATCTCTGGTCCCTTTTGCACTTACAGTTTAAACCACCATTTACGAACATTCGCCTCAATCACAATGGCTTCAACATGGCACTCCCACGTTCCACACTGTCCAAGGCAGTTTTGATTTGACATCTTGTTTTTCATTTTAGACAGGCATTGATGCCTATCTAAAGTTTTTGGCTTTGGGGGCTTTGCAATTCACATCATACTTTTTTTTTTAACTTTGAGCATGCATAGTAATGTTGCAATGTTGGGACCCATCCTCCCTAAATGTATTTTCTGATTGGGCTCTCCTCTGCCCACTGGAAAGGCAATTGGTGGCAGGAGGGAAATGTATACTTTTTGTGCTTGTTCCACTCTCATTTATTTTTTTTTAAGTTAAGTCAGGAAAGGGTTAAAATGCTGCTGCTTTATTCCCTCCCAGCAGCTTCCCTGCCACTTTGTTTTGCAAACAGCGGTGCAAAACACTTGGGTTTTTTACTCTTTAGTATTAGGAGAAGACATTGAGAGGGAGGGGAAAGAAGACATGTAACCCCTTCCTGGCTTTTAAAGCCAGGAGGAAAGTGCAGTAATGTTACAACACAGTGAGGTTATAACTCATTCCTAGCTTTGGGAAAAAAAGAGAGACAGAAAGAGTGTGCATACTCTCAAGGAAGGAAGGGGAAAGCAATCATTTAACTCGTGCCTGGCTTTTAAAGCAAGCAAGGAATAAGCAGCAATATTAGGAATCATTCCTAGCTTTGGGGAGCGGGGGGGGGGGGAATGCTTAAATAATTGGGATTTGAGAATTTTGGATTTCTGGTCATTTTTAGTTTTTTAAAAAATCTTTTATTAATTTATTTGCGCTGTTTTATTTCTTTATCTGCACTAGGTGGTTTGAAGATTTTAAGTTGCCAAGTCAATAATGTTCATTGCCATTATATACAAAATGCTCTAACGATGAGGTTAGTGATTGTTTTGCTAATTTATAAAAATATTGCATTGAGAATTAGTACTGTGATTTTTAATTTTTTTAATACATATTCCTATTTTTCAGGTTTATTATTTATTTATAATGTATAGGCCAGATGGCTTCATACTTACTCATGTATTGGTTGCAACATTTTAATTCCTATAATTCTGTATGTTTAATTCTGACCTCTGATTAAGACAATTGTTAAAATATATTTGTTTTACTTGCCATAATTCAAGTTATAATATAGCCTTTTACATAATGTAATATAGCTTTTCACATAAAACAACAGTATGTTTTAGCTATAATTGTAGGCAGCAAGTTTAAACTATATATAGAATTCCAGCATCAAGAATTGGTCTTGGGGAATCTTGATTTAGCTCTTGGGAAAACATTTTTGTCTGTCTCAGGTCTATATCAAGCAGTTATGTCAGTAAAGCATGTTTGACTTCCCTCAACATCCCTCATATTTTCAGTCTGAGAAGAAACCTTTCAGTTGAGATCTAATTTTGTTTTTATTAAAATGTGGTATCAAAAGACAAAGTATAAAAGATGGCAACAAGTCAAATAAATAAATCTGGCAACTACCAGCAAGCATGTGGAAGTCTCCTGAGAAATCTTCTCTTGAAATTCCTTGTGTTTTTCCTGTGGTGCAGCTCACAAATTCACTGCAAGCAATTATACCTGAAAGTAGTATTTAACTAACACACCTGTTTAATTCGATCTAAAAAAAAATTATGGGAATGAGAATATGAAATTTCACATAACGAAAGATGCTCCATCTCTCTTTCTCATACACACACACACACACACACACAGCACCAGTGCCTGCCAAAAAGCGAGTGTGAGTGTGTGTGTGTGTGGGGGGGGTATTAATCAATATAAAGCGTAACAGATAATACACAGTGGCAGAACTAAGAAAAGTGAAAAATGTTAACTTATGTAGAACGATATATACAGGAAGAAACTGCCAAAAATCCATAAACTCAGTCCCGTAGAAAGGATAAAATTCTAACTTAGTCAATACCTGCTTACAACAGCCTGTTGATGTACTGTGTTTTGGCAACCATTCCCCATAATGAACAGAAATAAAAAAGTTAGTTGTTAAAATATACCCTCGCTACAGAATGCTCTACAAAATAGTGAATCTTGAAACAAGCCTTACAGGAAGAACACATAGTTTGCCATTTCTATTTACATTTTAAATAGCTTATTCAGTAGCTGTCAAAGCAGAACCATCTATTATGAATTAATGTGAAATTTCATGAAAGCATCCACATCTATCCTAACAACACTTCAAAGAAAGATTTAGTTAAAGCCAATAAGCAGGATTACATGCAGGTATCAATCAAGAGATGCTCCAATATATCTATCTGTGCTTTTCAGATATTGAAATGCCATGCTTTATAATTAGGTGGGGGATTGGGAGGGTGGCAATATTTCTATCTAATATAATTTCAGGGGCTTTGTCTGGAAATATTTCCAGCACATGTCTATAACAGCTTCATCACACACTTAACTACACACTTCAGTTTCGCAGCGTATCTGTTAACTGCACTCTCTTTTTGCCTCCCAAACATATTCTCTCAAGCATGAAAACATAAAAGACAGAAAACAGAAAGAGTCCAACCAAAGCTATTGTGAAAAAAACCCATATGCACATATGCTATTCTATTTTATTATTTACAGCAATGGGGAAAAAACCTCCAAACCAAGAAAGTGTTAATTGAACTGACATTTCTTATTCAAAGACCTCTTGTTGGACCAGGCTGTATATAGGAATGGGATAGTAAATGCTTAGAAGCTAAAATATTGGAGCGGGGAGGATTATGTTGCTCAGTTGAGTTGGAAATTAAAACAATATTCTTCCTTTATCAAAAGAAGTCAGCCCCTCAATTTAAAAAAAGGGGGAAATATTTCAAGCCTCACAGCTCCACTTCAAGGTCTATATTCAGTGAGAAAACCACATAATAAAATAAAACAAATGGTAAGTCACACTCACTTCATTCCCTCTGTTTATAAAGTGAGCCATGGTGGGAAAGAGTCAATATGAGCTCATGAATAATCAATAAATCCCTCCAGTGGTAGACTCATTTTTAACTATCAAAAGTAGTAAGAGAACCTCCGGTTAATATTCCCTGTTGCTGATATGGTCCACTTGAGATATGCCCCGTAACAGTAGAATTTTATGCAGAATTTTCCCTCAGTGTTTAAAGAGAACATAAACTGTTGCAACTGTGCAGTTATTTGTTTCTTTTATTTCTCTCAATGTAAGTCAGTTGATGAGCAGAACAATGCATCACTGGTGAAGAAAATGAAACTTATGAAACCTGAATATTCAACAGCCAGCTATTGTTGGTGAAAACATTTATTTTTCATTATGTTGAGATAGTAGTATGCTGTATTGATTTGGATTAAGTTTAAACAGTTATTAAGGCTTACTCATACTCACAACATATACACACGCAGAATTCATGGCAATCACTTCCCTTTTGTTGCCACTACCCCATACAAATGCAATGTGTAACTATGGCAACAACTTGGGCAGACCTGGTATCAGAATCTTGTTAGGAGAATGATCACATAGTTTCAATATTCAGATGGAACCATATGGGATAATATCATAGGGAAGAGATTCTCACACAATTTGGTGTGTAGATGAAGAGCCCGACTCTGTATGTAGGAAGGAACAAGCTGGTGTCTATTAAGGTTCAGAAGCTCTCACAGGTGACCCTCTGGTTCAAAAGCTACCCAAAACTTCTTCATTCACCTATCAGCCATTATTGCATAGAAGGAATATACTTGCTCTTTGTAGAGCATTGCCTGAAGTATCTCTGTTAACAACCTTTACATGTTATTGCAATCACTGTATTTGTACTGAGCTAAATGCTATTTCACCCTCACTCTCAGAATTGTAAATACTAAAAGCCCACATCATTTAGTGAATACTGTCACTGAAAATGTATATTAACATATTGACTGAAAGTAACATTACTGAAGTAATGTTACTGTGTTCTATTACTTCTTACTTGCAGCTTAGACTCATCCATATAGAATTTTTCTTTCATTGTCATACTTTTAGATATTCAACAGTTCAACTGGCAAATAGTGCATTGCAAAGAATAGGAATTGACACAAAATGGTGGATCAGTGTGGATTCTGGGTTTTGGCATAACGTTCTTCACATGCATTCTTCCACTGAGTATTCTTTTATGAGGGAAAAAATAAAACCAGACTCTTCCCAGAGATGCAGGGAAATGGGTGTTGGGAAAGCAGTAGGTGACTCACATAAACCCAAATGCTCTTCACACTTGTGTATGGCAACCTAGTTTTTAAACACAATTCAGTATTAATAAAGAAAATGTGAGCACAGCCACTCCACATATTTATACCATTTGTTAAGACAAAGTCCATTATAAAAAGGGATATTGTTAACTAGACCAATTTCTTGGCCTGATACAGGTACCCGTTCATTTTCTAAAGTAGGGATTAAAGCTTCATGGGGAGGGAGAAGAGATGGATGTTGATCAAGGAACTAGTATAGGAGGACTTAAGTCCTCTTTTTCCCAGCACCACTATCCCTATTTATAGCATGGTTCCCTGTAGACACTTTCTAAGGTTAAACAAAATGTGTGGAGTTCCAGTCACAGGACTACAATGTTGCTTATAGTTTCACTAAGTATTTTCACTTAGTGAAAATACACAACAATGCCAGCTATACATATCATATTAGAGGAATGAGAAATACAATATGCGAGTTCTCGTTTACTGAGAAATATTTTGGAAAGCCACAAAACCCTCAAGGAGCATTCAAATTTTTACTATATACAATACTTCATATTTTGACATCTGCTGCAGATTTAGACACATACTGAGTATAATTTATGGATATTTCTTTAATCAGCTAAGTAAACTTGGTTGTCTTTCATTTTTACAGCTTTCATTGCTCAATCTTAAAAAACTGAACACTGAGAGCAATAAAAATGGAATACAGCCATTAATGAAATTGATTTCTTTTTGCTGAGTTTCTCTTCTCATATTAGCTTAGTTCCTTAGTATCTTCTTTGACGTCTCAGGTCTTCCTATCAAATATGCAGCTGAATGTTAATGAATATAGTTGAGAAACAAAATAAGGACATCATTTGTTTTTGCCAAATCAAACATTAACACTTTATTTGCTTTTTCATCTGTCAAGAAAGTACATGCAAACAAAAGAAAATGAACCCTTATTTGAAAGAATATTTATAATTTCCAGAGAAATGTTTTTCTTTAAATTCTTACAATGTAAGCTTGGTAGACTTAAGAACCATTTATTTGATTCAGAACAACAATATACCAGGACATCTTACTCAGAAGGAAAGCAGGTGAAGTTACAGACATTGTTATCAGACGTAAGAGAAAGTAGTGCAAGTATCCTTTAAGAACATACATTCTAGTTTCTAATGGAAAGGAGAAAGAGGTCAGTAAGCAGTTGCTATCAGAGTGTCCAAATAGTAACAGAGTAGCTGCAGTACTTTGGTGGAGGGGGGGGGGGGAGGGGATGGAAGAAGTTACATTTTCAGAAAAACCTGAAGACCAACTCATAAAATATATACTCAGGGCAAGTTTATTACTTCAATTCAGACTCCTTCTGTGCTCATGGACAACTGGTTCTTGGCAGTTCTTGCTACCCCAAGAAAATCAGCAATACATTGCTTAGAATTTCTCATGCATTAGGTCTTAAGTCATGGTTGGCCTCCCTTGAGAAAGTACAGTGGAATCAAGAATACATTTCTATTGATTGAAAGAGAATTATCTAGCAGATGCTTATTCTGTTTGATCAACAAATATTTATTCTATATGTAATGTGTAATTCGAAGGTGGGAGACCTAAGCAAATCTATTGCTTAGATATTTTCTTCCAATTTACGGTGAGGGCTTATATATTTTAGGAGATTCAAATTAAGGGATACTGAATCAAAATAACACCTTCTCCAAGAACACAGAGTCTCTCTACACAAGACGTTACACGAGGGTGCTCAAGTGTAGGGAGACACAATATTAGCCAAAGTGGAAGTGAAATTGACAGAGCCTTTGGGGAGGTGAAGATGAAATTAACAAACCCTCTGAGGAGCAATCTCCCCGGGCTTTGTCTTTTAAATCTTCCCTGGTGTAGAGAGGTGAAATTGACAGAGCTGTTGGCTCTGTCTTTTTAAACTATGCTTCCCAGCTAACACTGCGTCTCCCTACACTTACTCCCATGTAAGATGTCTTGTGTAGAGAGACTTTTAGTGGACAGCCTCAACAAGCTACTCTTTGCTTCTACTCCATCTGGAAGAACAGAAGCAGCCCTTCCCACAACTCTCTTGTGAGGCTGAATAATGAACATTGTGTACAACATGTAAGTGACTTTCTTCACGTGGAGAACACTAGATTTTTCTCACAAGGTTACCTGGGAAGTGAAGTCTGGGTGGACCTTCCCCTCTCTGTTAGAATCACTGCCTGAAGAGCCACAAGAGGGCTTCATTTGGAGGCAAGCAGCTGCTACTTTCTCCCAGGGTGTCCTGCAAGCTGCCTGCTCCCAGGGAGCTGCTCTGGAAGTGGCAGAGTCAGTGAAGCTTCAGCCACAGCAACAGTGGAAGAATCTGCAGCAGATTCTTCCACTGTCACTGTGGCTGAAGCTTCACCGACGTGGCCGCTTTCTCCAGAGCAACTCCCCAGAAGCAGGCAGCCTGCAGGACGCCCTGGGAGAAAGTAGCAGCTGCCTGCCCCCAAACGAAGCCCTCTTGTGGCTCTTCAGGCAGCAATTCTAACAGAGAGGGGAAGGACCACTCGGACTTCACTTCCCAGGTAACCTTGCAAGAAAAATCTAGTGTTCTCCAAGTGAAGAAAGTCACTTATAGTCACACTCTTAGTTAAACTGACCGGAATTTGTGTGTGAGTGTGTGCATGCATGTACACGTGTGTGTGTGTGTGTGTGTGTGTGTGTGTGTGAGAGAGAGAGAGAGAGAGAGAGAGAGATCTACATTAACTGCTTAGAAAATTGGTGATATATTGTGGCAGCTTACAATTGGAAGGGGGAGATGAGAGAGGACAGAGGCTTCTGAAGTTACTGCCCTCTGTACTTATAGTTGTCCACTCCCACACTCTCTTGGATCCCTCCTTTTATTTGTTTAAACCCCAGCCACCCACAATTAGTAAAAGCGGTGGGGGATGCAAGATTTGATAAACTGGTTGGCAGTATGTAAACTTTGTCCTCCGTAAAAAGCATTCATTTGGGATCTTACTAGGGGTGTGCACCAAAAAACATTCTGGAAAACCCAAATCCTGAAGCAGCAAGCCACTTCAGGTTCAGGTCAGATTAGGTTATTAGGTAAGATTCGACCATTGTTTCCAATGGAAATTGCTGTTCCAGCTACCTGGGGGCCTGGGAGAGCCTTTTTCTTACCTAATAATTCCAAATTTTCAGAAGACCCTCTCCTACCCCACCTCTCACTACCAACCAAGTTTCAAGGAGATTGGACTTCAGGGGGCATGTTATGGCCCCCCAAAGAAGCTGCCCCTATCGATCGCCAATCTCCATTGTTTCCTATGAGGACCAACCTTCACATCAGAGAATCACACTAAGAAAAAAATAATTTAAAATATACAAAACCAAACTCAACAAAGGGACACTCTTGCAACTTAGCCCAGAAGAACCAGTGTCATTCACTGCAGCCAGACATTGAGTTCAGTCAGTGGGGAAATACTACAGAACGGAACCTAACACTATCAAGCACCCATTCACAAGTGGCCAGAATAACAATCTAAAGCAAAGCAAGCTGAAGCAACTATGAAACATCAAGAGAAGCCCCACACAACCACAGGATAAAAAAGAATCCCTCCAAGCAGAACAACTAACAAAAAGTGAAAGCCAAGTAAAGCACACACCCCACACAACACCACCAAAACAAGCCAAACAAAGCCAAGCAATGTACCCACACAGCAAAATAATTCATCAAGCAAGCAGCAAAAATCAAACAGAAAATTTAAATTTTAAAATGCAATCTAATGACAATTTTCCCTTCCCTCAACTCACCAAGACAACCCCCTCCACCAAAAAGAGAAAAAATCACTCTCAAACCAGTTTCCTCCAGGTGTAGTCATCAGGTCCAGTCAAGCCCAGGTCCATTTTGCTTGCAACCCCCAGTTGGACCCCCCCCCCCCAATTTCCCCATAGAGAATAATGGAGATTGGCAGTGGATAGGGGCACTTTCTTTGGGGTGCCATAATATGATCCCCGAAGTCCAATCTCCATGAACCTTGGGAGGTCTTGAAAAGACAGTTAGGAGTAGGTTCCCTGAAAAATTAGTGCATTTTCCTTGCAAAATGCCACCCATAGCCACCTAGAAAGCTCCCCCTAGTTTTCCCCTGCAGCATTTAAAAAAACACACTCTCCTCCCAGAGAATCCCCATGGAAGGGGATTCTCTATTGCTGCAGGGATTGGTCACTCTCCTACAGCCCCCTCCCCTCCATGATACCCTCCCTCCTCCCCCTCCTGCCTCTCACTCCAACCCCCTCATCTTCCCTCCCATCGACCCCAAAAAGGTGCAATTGCTGACAGCACTTTTTTCTCTTGCCATTCCTTAATGAACGGCAAGGAATGTTCTTTAAGAAATGGCAAGGACTGTTCCTTAAGGAATGGAACATTAAGGAAGCTTCAGTAAGCTTCAGGTTAAGCTTTGCTTTGGCATTCTTGAATCGCTTCAGCAATGCTGAGGCTGATTTGAGAATGCCAAAACATCTCGAAATGGGCCCAATCCAGGTTAAAAACCCAGATCCTGAACCTGAAGTACACATCCCTAGATCCTACTAGAATTATTACTTAATAGTGAGGTAGGCACAACTTTTTGACTGGACAGATGATGAACAACAAAGATTTATTTACAAAAAACAAGATGTGTGACCAGGTAAAGGTTTTGTGTGGAATACTTCAATATAGAATGTATAACTGGATCTCAACTTCACTCCCTAATGGGAGTTAACATGTTGAAACAGAGCCTCAGTTAACATACACTAATAGTGAGGGGAGATTTGATTCTTTTTTCCCCAGAAAGGGAAAAGGTGTAGGTTTACCCTTTCACCTCACAGTCTCTCAATCTCAGAAACTTCCCAGGTAGATTTGGTACTTTTGGCTTTTATCAGGGAGCTTATTTATCATCTAAAAATAGGCTTTCTTCCCTAAACCTGACCAAAATCCTACCTAAAAGCCAAGTAAAAATCCTGTCTAGATGTATGTGCTTATTTGGAGCCACAATATCCCCTGTCTGAGAGAAATTATTTTCCCCTTCTAAACTGAGGCTGGGTCACCCCCCTCTCATCCATGGACTCTGATTGACTGACAATCACTTGGATTTGCATGAGGCCAAAATCATAAGGATTGGTTCAGAGCCCTGGATGATGTGGGGGAGGGACACTTTGAGAGTGATTGCTGCACTGTCTTGGACAAGAGATAAGTAACATAATTTGTGGTTAACCAATGAGGATCTTTTTCCTTATGAACTGACTGGGAAGTAGAGTAGGCCTTAAGCCAGTGTTACTCATTCTGCAGCTCACAGAGACCCACATCACAGTTACCAACAATCAAAACAGCCCTATGACTAATGGGTTCCCTGTCTGCTACACTACCAAACACAAGCATACAACAATGTAAGAACTCTATAAATATATAACTATAACGGTATACATTACTAGCTTACTACTTAGCATGTAGAGCTCTCTTTCCCCACTGCCAGACCTTGTTTATCTGGAATGAAGGGAAGGGCTTCCCATTGCATTCTTGCTGCCTTGTCAGCATGTGGCACAGAGGTTGAGCCAAGAGAGTGAGGTGTCCAAGGCTCCCAGAGGACACCAAGCTAATAGTGGGGAAATCAACACCACCCCAGTTTGCTGTTTCCCAAGGTGGTTGCCATGGTGGTGCTGATGGTTTTATTCTTCCTTTATTAATCTTGCCTTACCCCCAGCAGCTACCTAGGTGCTAGGATGAGAATATAGAGCCTGTAGAGAAACACGAGTTAATCTTGTTACAAGCCACCATTGGCCCCAGACAAAAATTCCATCTGGATCCCCTGCATATGACCTGATCCACCCAAAAAACAGAACAAATTTATTAATACAAATAACTTAACGTTCTGCTGGAATCCAGCTGGATCAAGCTGTCCCTTCCCTTCCCATCAAGAGGAAAAGAAAGAAAGCAGAAAAACAGGGGCAGACTAGGCATTGAAATGACCCTGGTGTAAGGATCCACAAGGTAACTCTCAAAAAGGCTTCACTGCATGAGTTAAAGAACTTTATTGATAAGCTACCAGTTTCAGCTCTTACTCCATCCTTGATAGGAATGCATTTCTCTACAAGCACAAAGCATATGGAGGATTCTAAGCATAGGCAAACTCCCAACTCCCTACCCCCTTGAGGTAACAGTCAGCTAAGTTCAAGAGGGAGCCTCTCGGTGGGAAAAAGCAGAGCTGATGTACAAAAAGTCTCAAGGTCATGAGTAGAGATGGGCACGATCTGCATTACGATCCAAAAAAAACCACGATAATGGTAATTGCGCGATCGTGACTCAGCAGATCATGATCAGCCACGGCCAATGATCCAGCAATCGGGAGGGGGCTGGATCGGGGCTGGATCGTGCTTGGATCGGGAAGCCAGACACTCAGGAGCCAGTAATCTATTCCCAGGGCAACGGAGCCAGGGGAATGCCTGAGCTGTGTTTCCCCTCCTTCTGTTACCCTGGAAACTCGAATGGAAGCCCAGCTTTCCTTGATCAGCAGGGCTCCCTTCCAACCATGGAGCAGCAAAGCAGTCACCAGTTGGGAGAAGACACCCAGGGGAGGGAGGGGGAAGGGGGTGTTCTGTAGCCATGGGCACTCCAATCTCATCCCTGCAAACCCTGATAGGCAGCTCTGATGGCCAAACACAGACGGCCAAACACAAACACAGATGCTGCCGGCATCACCCACCATTCTTTTCTCGCCAGCATGCTCCTTTTTGGCCTGGTGGGCGCGCACATGGGGGGTGCTGCCGGCGAACAGCTAGACCCCCTGCCCCCTGAGAGGAGGAAGCTCATCGCCGTCTCCCCGTGCCCACTGGGCCCGGTGGCTGCCGCCAACACCCACCTTCCCACATAGCTGGGAATAGCAGCGCGCCCCACTTTGGCCTCCACGGTCCACGATCCACGGATCGGGGACGGGAGATGATCGGTGTGGATCGTTTAGTTGGGATCGTCACTGGCGCCGATCCACGATCAGCTGGATCGGCAATTTTTTTGGGATCATGCCCATCTCTAGTCGTGAGTGTTCATGCAAGCATCTCTTCCCAGGCCCAGGCAAGAGGAGTGTAGAAGAACATCCAGATAACCGTAGAGACAGCCCCTTCCTTGCATATTTTCACATCACAGTCACAAAATAGCTTCAGCCTGTAGTTATATCCATAGCATCAGAGCACAAACAACCATTACATACTCAACAAGTCTTGTTGAGTATGACAGGTGAACACCTGACACCTAGAAATAATGTGGTACCACCCATGCTCCTGATCAAGTTGAAGGCACAGATCCTTAGCTGATCAAAGGGTTCAGAACTAACTAGACATTTGGGGAACAATCCTAAGCAAGTCTCCTTAGAAGTAAGACTCAATTTATCCATGGGGCTTATTACAACAGAGGGGGATTCTCCCTCCCAGCCTTTTGGTTCCTCTAGTAGGCTGCCACCAAACAAACTGAAACAAGCTTGACCCTTCACCAGCTGTTTGGCAAGCTGGTAAGCCTCTGTACATGTGCAGAGCTCTAGCAAATGGCTAAGCAGAAGGTTTGTGGGTGAAGTTTGGACATGGCTTGACATAATCAAAGAAAAATCTTTATTGTACTACAATAGAATAAAATACAGTACGTGTGTGTTATGTGCCATCAAATCACCTCCAACCTATGGCAATCCTATGAATGAGAAACTGCCAAAATGTCCTATCATTAACAGACTTGCTCAGATACTCCAAACTGGATGACGTTGCTTCTTTTATTGTGTCAAGCCATCTCGTTTTAGGTCTTCCTCTTTTCCTACTGCCTTCCACTTTTCCTAGCATTAATGGCTTTTCTAGAGAATCTTGTCTTCTCATGATGTGACCAAAGTACAATAGCCTTGGTTTTGTCATTTTAGCTTCTAGGGAGAATTCAGGCTTGATTTGATCTATTACCCATTTATTCATCTCTTTGGCTGTCCATGGTATCCGCAGAACTTTCCTCCAGCAGCACATTTCAAATGAATCCATTTTCTTTCTATCAGTTTTCTTCACAGTCCAGCTTTCACATCCATACATAGTAATGGGGAATACCATAGTTTGGATTATCTTGATCTTTGTTGCCAGAGACCTTTATCTTTAAGGATCTTTTCTAGCTCCCTCACAGTTACTTTTCCGAGTCTCAATCTTTTTTTGATTTCTTCATTGCAGTCTCCCTTTTGGTTGATGATTGAGCCCAGGAATAGAAAAAAATTGAACAATTTTAATTTCCTCATTGTCAACTTTAAAATTGTGTAATTCCTCAGTGATCATTTTTTTTGTCTTCTTGATGTTCAGTTGTAATCCTACTTTAGCGCTTTCACCTTTCACCTTCATCAGTAGCCGTTTCAAGTCTTCATTATTTTCTGGCAGTAAAGCACACCAGGATTCTTCTGCAAAGGGGGACAGCAGGAACACATGAACATGATTCTGCCCTCTGTGTCTCCCCCACACACATACCTACCTTCCCACCAGCCAGGTGAACAGGGTTGGGGGATGGCAGATGAGAGTGGGAGTTCCACCACCTCAGGTCGGGGGGATGGCAAGCCTAGAACCAATCTCTGTAGTCTGAAGATCAGTAATAATTCCAGTATATTTCCAGGCCCCACCTGGAGAATGGCAATCCTAGATGAAAAGGAATAGGATGGGAAAATAAGAAGGGAGCAAACACAGCAGGATGAGAAGGTATGGAGAGGGAGAAGTGAAGGTATACCTTGTTGGCTGAAGGGTTTGAAACATCTCAAGATAGGCAAACGTTTTTCTCAGACTCATTGAGGTTTTAAAAGTTTGCAACCAAGGTAGGCTTGCCATCCCATGCCTGGGGTGGGGGAATATCTGCCCCCACCAGCTGTTCCCCAGTCTCAATAATCCAGCCAGTGGAGGGAAGACACAGGAGGGAGAAGAATGGTTGCACATTCCTGCACTCCCCTGTAGTGCTAGGAAATGATGTCCTTTTCCAGTGCAACACAGGAGCTGTAGCTTGTTTTCTTGCCCAATTTAGTAAGAATCAACCATTTTGGAGGAAAGTATCTCACTACCCTCCCTTCCCCCTGCACTCCCATTTTAGTACCTAAATAGGGTTGCTGGGTGTCTGGTTTTCACCCAGACCGTCTGGTATTTTTGTGGATTGTCTGGGGGAAACATTCTCCAAATACTGGCCATCTGGCACTGCCTCTTCCCCCCCCCCTCCGCTAATTCCAGGCACCTTTTCTGCCCAGCCCAACCACTTAGTCTCCTGAGCTCTGCTTCCAACCTGGGGAAGCGGCCGAGGAAGCAGCCATCCAGCCTGGTCACCCAGCCTCCTGCACAGCACTGCCGGGAGTGGCCAGCCCACCTGGGCACCCAGAAATGGGGTCAGAGCGATTAAGTCACTTCAGGTAAAGACATCATTGGACCAGGATGGGAATGCTTGCACATAGAAAAAAAAATTAAGTGTCCCCCCGTCCTGGGGTCCAGTATTATTCTGGACTGCATCTGGCAACCCTAATGTCAGACTATGGATGACAGGATATTGCAGACAGATCTCTGGCCCATTTGCAGTAAGACACCAGTACTTAATCAAATGGATTTTATTCAGAAATCAGTTCATTTCAATATACAGTTCCATAGGTCTACTTAGGAGTAACATAAACATCTAAGCAGCTTGACTAGAGATTGACCAGAATGACGACATGATAAAGAAACAGTTCTTTTCTAGTTCACTCTTCTCTTCCCCCTCCCGGTTATCAACAAAGTTTCCCCGCTCCTTCTCTGTGAGAAAATTTTACATATTTGTGCTATCACGCTTCATTGTCAAGGAGAAAGACATATCATAGTCTGAGAGGGAACCCAAGGTCATAACAGTAGAGTCCAGTAGATAGCCACCTGTAAAGCTTGAGAAACAGTTATAACACTAACAAAGCAAATCAAAGTACATCAAGCCTCTGTTTACAAATACTGGCATCAAGCACTGAGCATCAAGCATCCAGCATCAAACACTGAGCAGTAGAATCAAAATTGGCATGGATGGCTGGGCAGAGACATACATGACAGGGTCCCCTGGCAACCTGATCCATGTAGAGCTTTTTAAAAAAAATGCTGCTAAAAAGCATTGCAAACAGTATCAGGAAGTTAGAGCTTCTGGCTGTTTACTCTCCTCTGCCTTCCCTGTGCCCCTAGTGTCTCCAGTGCAGAACTATACTAAAAGGAAAATAAATTAAAATTCATCCACTGAATACAGGATGATTCCAGGTTTACCAGATCTCAAGATGACTATGAGCTAAACTACAAGAAACAAATTACATGAGGACACGCAAGTGAAGGGAGTCACAACATTAGCCAGGAAGCTGAGTTTTAAAAGAGATCGGGAAACTCTGTCAATTTCCCTTCTCTACACAGCCAGCAAAGATAGCTTCTTAGAGGGTTTATTTCCTCTTCGCCTCCTAGAAGGGAAGGTGAAACTGATAGCCTTCAGGAGGCAAAGGGGAAATTAGCAAACCCTTTGAGGAACAATCTTTGCTGGCTCTGTAAAAAGGGGAAATTGACAAAGCCTTTCAATCTCTTTTAAACTCAGCTTCCCAGCTAACATTGCTACTCCCTTCATGTGCACGTTCTAGTCTCTTGTAGCTCAGCTCTTAGGCCCCCTGAATTCTGTACTTCCGGTATCCTCCTTTTGGTGGCCCTGTTGAGAGGATGGATGATTTACTTCTAGCCCTTGCATCTTACCCATCATCTAGTTCCTTCAGTAGTGGCTGTTTCAAGGTGAAAACAACCTGCCAACCACGAGCCCAACAGGACAATGATATTGTTCATTCTCTTAGAATATGGGGCAGGCAACACACTGGGGTCAATGCCCGGACGGGTCACAGGTGGCATGTCAAATATCCACGTGTGGCTCCCAAGCCACTAAGTGAGTATCACAGGTTTAAGCAAAATAATGATTAGCCTGGGATGCATAAAGAGGAATTACTTGCTTGAAGCAACATGCAAAGATAGGCAGGAGAAAGATGAAATGGGAGTCATCATACATTACAAAATTTTGCTTAAGATTGTTTGTTCACTCATTCACATGAAAAAGATCCTCTTTTGAGCAAACATAGCCAGATGACATGCAGAAGAGCCTGTTTCATTGAAGAGAAAGTCGTAAGAACATTCTCCTTTAAGTCTGGACCTTTTTGATCCATAAAAATGATGTAGCTTGTCTTGAACCCACTGTTATCCTGTGAAGAACTTGGCATGCTGTGAACTACTTAAATGAGTGGAGTGCAGTATGACAAATTAAAGCTGCAGGATTATTATTAAGAAAAACACTTTAAAAAATAAAACCCAGCATTTGAAGTCAGTTTTTTGTCCCTCTCTCTACAGTTTTTGGCCCCTCTCTCTACAGTAATATCCATTATAAGAAAATTATTTTTGCATAGATCATCAAAATGAAAGAAATGTAGTTCTTTTTGTGCACTGCTACTCTCACACAAAGTGGACTGGTAGTATGAGGGGGGAAACCTGGAACCTTTGTAACAGACAGAATCATCCACACAAATAGATACCTAAAATATTCTATACTGTTAGTTATACAACTTGTTACATAACTTTCCCACACCTCATCAAATTACTACATTGATATTTATACCCTGAATAAAACCTGCATGAGCACTGCAATCCATTGTATGTTTTCAACAAGTTTAAATATTCTAAAGGTCCTTTTTCTTCATGGAGTAGACACATTGTCCTTTTGACTGACATTTCTATCAACTTCAAAAGAGAATATCTGTTGATCTGAAAAGAGAAAAGCATGGCCAGGAAGGCGGGGGGGGGGATCAGTCCCAGCACATTCTCTAATATCCAGAAGCTCCTACCTTATGGCATATTCAATCACCCAGAAAATTGAGAGACTGCATTTAGTTTACATTTATATGCAGATATTAGCATAAATCCACTCTGGCTAAAATAATCGCCTTTTAGCTGGCTAAAAGTGTTATTTGAGAAATTGTTATTTGAGCTAAAAATATATTTGCTAGCCTATGCACAAGGCTGACAATTACAAATCTCTCTGCAACTTCCAAGCAATCAAACTGATGTCACAATGAAGGCTTATTTGTTGGTGGGTTGTTTTTACTTGCCTCATCACATCTTCTGTGGCATCCCTTTATGTTCTTTTGCACTGCAATATGCAAACATGAAGCAACTATGAATTTAAAAAAAAACTGAAACAGGCTATCACTTCACATTCAGCATTCTCTGCTTCGAACATTTCCTTTCAAACAGTCAGATGATTTGGTTCAGTAGCCAAGAAAAATGATTTTTGTGTGTGTGTCAGTGTTGTTTCTGAATGCAGATGCATCTAAACACTACATATCCATACAGAACATCTATTGGAGATAAGCATTAATATAGCAGGCAGCCCCTTCTGCTTCCACTGTAATGTTCGACTGCGTATCTTCATTGTGTCCCTGAAGGAAGAACAGGGCTGTTTCTAAAAAGTTAGAAAAAATGTCTAAAGGAGTAGATTCCGCCCCCCCTCCTCTGGAAATATAAAAATAAAGGACATAATTCAACCTAAGCTAGGCATATTTAATTAACTTTTTTTCCCAAGAGAAATTTAAACATATGCTTAAGAGCATCAGACAACTCTTCCTGAATCAGATTGAGGGTCCACCTTGTTCAGCAATTTGTCTTTAACAGTGGCCAGATAGCTCTGTGTAATACCAAAGCAGGTCATGAAGTCAACAACTGTCCCCATTTTGTCCCCAACAGCTGCTCTTCAGTGGTATACTGTCTCTGAATGTGGAAGTTCTAATTGGCTAGTGTAACCAATATAATGGCTTAATTGTTTCATTGGTTAATCAGACTTTAAAATACTTATTTTTGCCTGGATTGTGCCACAGAACAATCCCAAGTCATCTGCACTGCTGTTATTTGCCTTTGCTTAACAATGCTATCCTCTCTTCCAGCTCCCATTAAAAAAGAAACCAGTCAAGAGCATTAGGGATTTGAGTCTGTCTTCATTACTTGCCTCCACGCACTGCTTCCCTCTGGGTGTGTCAGTCTACCATTTTAGCACCAAATTTAGAACATTTCCCTATGACAACCCAGCATGGAGAAACATGGTTGTTTCCTGTTCCTATTTCCCAATGTAGCAACAAGTGTGTTTCAATAAAACAACAGCAGCAAATGTGTCCTCGCCTTTGACAAAAGGACAAGCCTTTGGGGAAGCCGATTTAATGCAGGACATTAAGTAAACTGATGCTGTCATTAGTGCAAATGTCAAGTTCATTACAGCAGATGTTTCAGCTGAAGATCGCTACACATTAAAATCACACAGAAAATGTGCAGTGCATCCACCATTTTATTTAACGTCTGCTTCAATGCCCCAAAGAGTCAATCAGAATCATCTATTCATGTAATTACCACATTGTTATGTAACAAAGCAAGTTATTTGGTTAAAACATTCATAACAAGACCCAGTTCCAGGCTACTGCTGATTATTTTTATCAGCCCTTTGAAATGTAAAAATGCTTATGAACAACATAATACAATTTTATTGCTAATGCTGTTAAGAACCACAGAACACTAACACCCACACTGCAACAGGATTTTTGATTTTTTCTCCCCAAGTCAAATGGTGTGACAGTCTGTTATAAACTAGGACACCTTGCTGCATTGTTTGCCTTTTAAGAGTGGTATGTCTCCAAACTTGGTGATTTTAATGGTATCATGGATCATCAGGGATGGTGTCTTCAAGATCTTCCCTAATGTCTTTTTGCCTGTCTTTAAAATACAATCATTTAATTGAGGCATGGAGGTCTTCTTTACTCCCAGGTCAAAAGGACTATAACTTTTCCACACAATTACACACAATATGTAAGACTAGATATCTTTTTTTGCTTCCCAAGGAATTACGTTACAAAACGTCCAATGGCTTTTGCTGATCATGCTCTTGTTATTATTTCATAGTCATGTGAGGAGGTATAAAAAATTGGAAGCTGGAAATTAGGTTCTTGGCTGTTACAGAAAGAGGAACTACAAAATATCATTAGAAGTTAGATTTAAGATTTTTTTCCCCGTTTAGTCTTCCTTCTCTAGTTATATGGTCGTCTGTTTAAAGCCTATTTAAGAGGATGTTTCTTGAAGAAACAATATGAAATTAATAAACACAACAAAGAAAGAGAAAATCATCTGGTAGAACAAATTCAAGACTTGGAGAAGCAGCACAAGAGTCATCAAATGGAAGAAATACTGGAAAGGTTATCTTAAATTGCAATTGGATAGTGGTGAGCTTTTTTAGGCAAAAGAATTTTGAATAGGGTAATAAGCCTACCAAGGTATTGGCCAAACTATTAAAATATGAAGAAAACTTCTGTATCTAAGATCTCTGTTAATAACAAGATTTTACTCATATGGAAGAAACTTAATTTGAGATTGCCAGTTTGGTGTAGTGGTTAAGAGCTGTGGGACTCTAACTTGGGCCGTCGTCACACGGGCATCTGTTCCGTTAAATTTACAGCATATAGCGTCATACCTGATATCGGCACAGTAACGTTTCTTTGGGTCACCTCACGGCTCTTCGCGCTCTGAGCTGTCCACACCGAAGCACTCTGTTCCATTCTCTCTAATGGCGCAGAAGCAGCTCCTCCCCCCTTTTTTATTTTTTTGCCGTTTAATTCCACTATAACGGAATAACATTATATAAACATTCCCGTAGACCAACCCAGAACGACGCTGATAGGTTGCCCTTTTTTCCCGCCCGTGGAGTGGTCAGAACATTGGTTGACCCTTTTGTTTTTCCAACTTTAGCGAGGTGTGGTTTTGGGTTAAAATATTTCTCCAATGGTGATTGAGTCATTTTTACTTCAGCAGAAAATTTGCATTGTGTTATGTCGTTATGGCGTTATAAGGACATAATTAAAAAAAAAGGGGAGTCGCAGGGAGAAATGGATTCTGGGATTGAAGGGAGGGCATAGGGCGTTGCAAGGCGAAATACATCGATGTGAGGCATTCACAGTGAGGCACAAAATATCGCGACTATCAAGCACAAAGCAGAAGAGAGAAAATCGCATCAGTGTTGAAATAAGGTGGGTGTTTGCTGGGAAATGGCGCCATTTTCGCGCTAAATAAAAGCCCGTGTGACGACGGCCTTGGAGAACCAGGTTTGATTCCCCACTCCTCCACTTGAAGCCAGCTGGGTGTATTTTGGAAATGGAGGAATCTGAGGTCCTAGAGGAAACTTCTTTTTTTGGTTAGGTAGAAATGAAAATATAAAAATGTCTCCACTACTCAAAATTTTGTTAATTTTTATGAATATGCCTATGATAATAAAATCTGAAATAACAGAGGGTTGGCAGAAGATGAATCTGCCCCCAATTTTATATCAAAGGATACAAAAAGGAAGGCTGGGTGTTCCCATATAAATTACTATTATCAAGCATGCAAGTTACATGATATAGTAAGATGGTCTTTGCCTGATAAGAATTTGAAAGCTATTGAAAACGGCATTGGTAAAAAAATCTTCCTTCTTTTCTCTGGTTTCAACATCGGTGGAAGTATGATTTTGATTGTGTGAATGTTTGTTTAACAATATAGAAGAAATTAAAACAATTTTTGAGTCCTAGTTTCTCCCCATTAACATCAATCATTTATATTGAAGAAATGGGTGATACTAAATATTGGGTGGATCTAGCTTTATAGGAAAATTCTGACCTGATAACATTAGAGAGCTTTGTCACAGTACAAGGTATATTATTTTTTAAACAGGTCATAGATATGATGGAAGGAATAAGACCAAAATTTTATCAAATTCATTCAGATTTTATCAAATTTTATCAGTTCCTTCAGATAAGATATATTGCAATGACATTTCATAATAAACAGCAGCATTGTTTAAAAAAAACATGAAAAAAACTGTATTACAGTGACACTTGGAAAGATTTCTAATTTGTATTCATTAATTTTGACTCAATTACCTCTACCAAATAATTATTTGTTAAAATGGGCAAAAAATACTGGGAGAAGAAATCTTTACTGATGAATGGTAACGGGTTTGGGAAATTAATTTTAGTAGATGGTAAATAATTTTTTTTCAAAATATTATTTGACTGTTATTTAACACCATACAAACTGTCTTGGATTTATGATATATCAATTGATACATGTTGGAGGTGTCAATCTACTTGTCATATCATATTTTGGGGGGCTGTGTTTAGATTCAGAGGTTCTGGCTTTCCCTACTGGATCTAATTATATCACTGGATACTCAAAATCTGAAAATGGGTTTATTAGGCGTTCTCAGAAATATAGTTCATGATGTTGATACTGAAATTATTTTGAATATGTTAATTTTTTTGCAAAAATCAGTATAGCATCAAGTGTATAAATACAATTCTAAATAGACCTCTCTAAGCACTAAGAGTTTAGTGGACCTGTTTAGGATTAGGCTTAAACCTGGTCTCTGTCACACAGCTTGGAATCAAAAGATAACATGCCTCAAACAAAGCAGAAAATTGATCAGAATTATGACAAACCAGTGGGATTTGCAGTTGGGGTGGGGAGGGTGCTTTCTGAAATCTGGACATTTTAAAATCGATGTAAATGTTTCATTTAATAAAGTTATATTATATACATTTAAGGGTTTTTAAAAATAAAATTTAAGAATTGTTTCTTTGCATGTATGCGTGTGTGTGCATATGAGAAATGCAGACAGGCCTCCTATTCTCTTCAAAATACCTATACGCTGCCTAACATGTGTCCACGGATGTGAAAAGTGAGAGGAGGGGAGAACAGGGCTCTCCTGAGCTCAGTCAGAATCTCTTCATGCAGGTGCTGCACGCAAGGAGAAAATGGACCGAGTGTAAAGAAAGCTGAGCCATTTAGCAAGTCTGATTTGTCCCCAAATTTATGAAGAAATAAAGAAAAGTTGATATTTCACTCCTGAGAAAAGTTTTAAACTGAACAACTAGCAGAGGCTCAGCATGTCTAACCAAATACTACTGATAAAATTAAAACAGATTAGCCCCATTTTTTCCACTGCATGACAGCTCTAGCAATTCCCTGTTTGTTGCATCATCATGACTACATACTTCCTGTGAAAGAAATACTCCCCACTGTTTATTCCCATTAAGATGAATAAAAAGAATGAAGACTTTTTTTTTCCTAATAGAGAGAAACTTATTTACAGACCTCCCTATATCACTGAAAATTATTTTATTCTCTTGGAGAAAGATTTTTTTCCTATTACCTTATTCATGGCTTTTGCACAAATCACCTCTCTCCAGTTTAACAAATGTGTATTACAATCATTTTATTTTAAGCACATATTTTGATGCTAACTATTCATACACAAGGATGTTTTTTCTATACATAATATAATTGGAATGATTACTGCCCTGAAATGTTTTGTTCAGCTCAGTTTGATTAACCATTGCCACATTTATACCTGGAGAATGAAATAATTCCTTTTTTTTAAAAAAGAATATTTTTATCACATCTTTCCTTCCTCCAAATAGTTCAAGATGGTGCACAAAAGAATAGCCAGCAGCATCCACAACAACAATACAATGATTGTCAAAAATCTCAATAAAGCGACATAGTAATTAATCTACCCTAAAATATATGACTTCACACTATGTGTCACATACTAATTCTCCAGACATCTACCTGAATCCAACACTGAAAAGCCCTACAAAATAACACTACCTCAATCTCTTTGCTCTATTAAAAAGTCAACAATGAATGATCCTGTCTTAGCTTCTCTATCACATTATTCCACAATAGTGGCCCTATGACCAAGAATGCACGGTAAGAGTTGTCAGAATATAAACTCACTTGCACATGTGTAAAGGCTGTTGTGCCCTTTAACATAGAGCATAGGGTGAGTCAGCAATTTCTCTGACAGTTCACACCTGATCAATTAAGCTGGGATTGCGGCATGATTGCATCAGCCGTGTGCTGGTTGGCTGACTCCAACTCACCCTATAGGCTAGTGGACACTTAAAAGTCCAGCCAAAGGTTTGTGCATCGCTGATCTGCTCAGCTTGGTGCCTGGTGCAAACCTTTGTCGCTCAGAACAATCTTGGATAACTCTGGTAACTGACCTAAGGACTGGACTCTGGTTTTGCTCTCTCTGTATGTATGCTGAGCACTTTTGCACCTGTAATATATGGACTTGTATAATACACCATCTGCACTTCATCACAACGTCTTGGCTCCAGTGTTTTTGTTGTTGGGCAAGGTGGGTCACTTGGCAGCACTAATTACAGACGGCTCTTCCGTCAGGGTTATGGGCCCAGCACGCTTCCGCTGCGCCAGTGTACCTGCCGCCTGCAACTGAACCTGTTGGTTTGCTGGAGCGTCGTCTGGATCGTTGTGTGGCAGCTCAAGGGTTGGAACAGACGCTGACTGGTTACAAGCCGGTGCCTGGACCCGTTAAGGCAGCTGTGAGTGCGGTGAGTGCGTGGGAGTCCTGCAGAGTGCAAGATAACAACCATGGCACAAATGGCTCTCATGCCGGCTGAAAGGCTGGGAGCCGATAACTATTTTACGTGGGCAGTATGGATGGAACATTATCTAAAAAGGGAAGGGCTGTGGACTGCTGTAAGCAACCCTCCCGCTGCTCCCACACCTGCAGATCAGACTAACATTGAAAAAGCCCTGGCCACCATCGTTTTGAGTGTGGATAAGACTCAGCTTGTCCATGTGATGGGTGCTGCTTCTGCCAAAGCTGCATGGGACGCTTTGAGAAGGCTACATGTGAGGCAAGGAGCGGGCTCACTCATTACTCTGACAAGAAGGCTTTACCGGTGCTATCTACAGCCGGGGGAGTCGATGTCTTTTCACTTGACTCGGATGGAGGGCTTTTTCCAACAGCTGGCTCAGAGAGGAAAAATCCTGCCTGAACAGGACAAAGTCTTCGCCCTGCTCAGCTCTCTGGATGCCAGGTTTGATAGCCTCATTACAGCCTTGGAGGCAAGAGACGTGGACAGTTTAACGATGGGCCTCGTCTCTGGGTTGCTGCTTGAGGAGGAATCAAGGCAGCAAGAAGCGAAAACTGCTACGACCTTCAAGAGCTCTGCAATCAACAAACAATGCGGAGGAGTGTCCCAGCACCTGCCGGAGAAAGCTTCCAGCGAGGAAACTGCACTGCGTGTCCGTCATTGCTTTGCCTGCGGTTCTACACAGCATCTAAAGAATGCCTGCCCATCCAGCCGGAGGAAGAAAAAGCAGCAGAAGTCAGCAGGAGTCGCAAGCAGTGGTGTGACCCAGCGTACTCAAACAGCACTGGTGTCTGCTGGACCCTCTGTGTCTGGTGGGAGTATCTGGCTAGTCGATTCGGGCGCTACACAATCTTTTTGTTGTGAGCGTGACTTGTTGGTCACTGAAACAGAGCCCAGGCTCAGCCATGTCTCCCTTGCAGACGGCAAAGCTGCTTCAACGGTCTGTCAAGGGGAGATTTGTTTTCCTGCATTGAAGCACTCCCTGGAGGGGGTGCTTTGTGTCCCATCCCTGCAAAATAACTTACTCTCTGTAGCTGACCTTGACAAAGCAGGCTTTGCTGTTTGCTTTGCTAACGGAGAGTGTACAATTTCCAGGGACGGAGTGGAGCTGCTGTCTGGACCACGAACTAACAATGTTTACATGGTTAAGAACTCTCCTACCATTAGCCATGTGAGTAACCGCCCTTACCACGATGGGTGTATACACTTTCTCCATCGCAGGTTTGGGCATGCTTCCTTTGGGGCTTTGGAGAAAACTTTGGGACTGCTAGGGGTAAAGGTAAAGCCTTGCAATGCTTTCCTAGACTGCAATATCTGCAAGGAAGTAAAAAGCAAGGCAGCCCCAGTAGCCAAACACAGCCAGAGGCAGTCAGCCAAGCCTCTTCAGCTGGTTCATATGGATGTGGCTGGCCCCTTTCCTCAAAGTGTGTCTAAGAACCAATATGTGCTTGTAATAGTGGATGACTGTACAAGGTTTTGTTGGGTGTATCCCATGAAACATAAGTCAGAGGTTTTTAGTACACTCAAGTACTGGATGAGCAGAGTTCAGAGACAGCTGGACACTGCTGTGGTATCTATCCAGTCAGATAGGGGGGGCGAGTTCTGTTCAAACCAATTAAAGGCATGGTTGCAAAAGCAAGGGGTTGAACAGAGGCTTGCCAACACTATGTCTCCTCAGGAGAATGGTGTGGCTGAGAGGTGGATACAGACTCTCAAAACTAAAATGCAAGCCCTTTTGGCTGATAGTGGTCTGAAGAACCACTTCTGGGCTGAAGCTATGAAGGTTGCCTGCTATTTGGCCAACAGGACTTGGACTTCTTCAATACAGGACATTCCATATCATGCCCTGTATAAGAAGTACCCTAACATAAATCACCTCAGGGTCTTTGGGAGTAAAGCCTTTGTAAACGTCCCTTTGGGTAAGAGACGGACCCTGTCCAAGAAAGCCAGGGAGCTGGTTTTTCTTGGCTATCAGTCAGGTTCAAAAGCCTACAGGTTCCTGGGTGATAGAAATGAGGTGATCTTCAGCCGGTCCGCGGGGTTTAAGGAAAATTCTCGCTGGGAGAGGCTAGGTGATAGCAACCACTCACAATTGCTATTGCCTCTGGCCCCTCCACAGCAGGAGGAGAACGTCATCACTCCAAAAACTCCCAGCCCCAAGAAACGGCATGCTGTGAAGCAAGAGGAGGGTGAGTCGGCTGTCAGCCGATCTCCCCCTCCTGCAGAAACAAACAGTTCCTCTCCCTCCTCCAGTCCTGCTCAAATGCAGGCTGTGCCGAGGAGGTCACAGAGGGAAAACAAAGGTGTGCCGCCAGACCGGCTGGGCTATTCACAGGCCATAAATTATGTTTACACCTCTGAGCCAGAGGATTTTTGGCAGGTTCAACAACTGCCACAAAAAGAGCAAGAGGGCTGGAAGGCTGCTATGCAAGAAGAATACCAGTCACTCATTACCCACAAGGTTGTGTCACCAAGGTGGCTACCCAAGGGTGAAAAGGTAATTGGGTGCCGATGGATTTTTAAAAAGAAACCACTGGAGGATGGTTCTATCAAATACAAAGCAAGACTGGTCGCTAGGGGATTCTCACAAGTAAATCAGATACACTATGACCAAGTCTTTTCCCCAACAGTAAAAACCGAGACTTTCAGAACTGCATTGGCTGTAGCAGGTTTCAAAGGGTGGAAAGCTTTCCACTTTGATGTAAAAACTGCCTACCTCAATGCAGATCTTGAAGAAAGTCTATACCTGGATCAAATTCCAGGTTTTCCCATGGGAGAAAAAGGTATGCATTTAAAACTGCACAAGGCTTTGTATGGGCTGAAACAGAGTGCCCGGCAATGGAACCAATGCCTGGATCAGGCATTAAAAGCTCTGGGTTTTAAGCAGAGCAACGCTGACTCATGTCTGTATACCTTACAAAGGGCAGGTAAATGGGTGCATTTACTGGTTTATGTAGATGATCTATGTCTCATAACAGAGCATGAGAAGCACCTAACATGGTTCCAGTGCAAGCTGCAGGAAAGGTTCCAACTAAAGTACCTGGGCCCCTTAAGACACTACCTAGGGGTGGAAGTGACCAGGCACTCAAATGGAACCTATGTTTTGTCCCAAGAGGGAAAAATCCTGCAGCTCCTGGACAAATTTGGCATGGCAGAAGCCAAGCCAGTTAACACTCCCATAATTACAAATAGCTGTGATGAAGAAGGTGAGCTTTTTCCTCACACAACATTATATCAATCACTGGTGGGATCTCTCCTATATCTGTCCTCCTGGGTTCGGCCTGATATCGCATACGCTGTACACCGTCTTTGTCAGAAGAATGCCAGTCCTAGGCAATCTGACTGGGTGGCAGCCAAGCGAGTCTTGAGGTTTCTCAAGGGCACTAGCAACAGGAAACTAACTCTGGCAGCCAGCCATACAAACCTGTTCGCTTTTTCAGACTCCAGTTGGGGGGACAGGGAGCAAAGGAAATCCACCACTGGTATAGCTATTTATTTGGGTGGTGCCCTGGTTCAGTGGAAAGCAGTAAAACAAACGTTTGTATCCCTAAGTTCTGCAGAAGCAGAATTTGGTGCTTTAAGTTCCTGTGTCACAGAAGTGGAGTGGTTTACTTCGCTATGCCATGATTTTGGTATAGCCCAAAACAAGGTCATTATACACTGTGACAACACGGCTGCTATTCAGTTAGCTAGGGAGCAGAACTTTAAAAGTCGCTCCAAGCACATAGGGATCAGGTATCAAAACGTAAAAGCAGCTGTTGACAAAGGGTTGGTGGACCTGCAATACAGCAACACTGAACAAAACATAGCTGACATGTTTACCAAAGGGTTGGATGTGATAAAACATAACATATTCACTGAACGGTTGTTTGATGGTGTAAATATGTAAGGTCAGCTGTGTATAATATATATAAATGATATGTGACATGTGGCAAGGAGTTTAGCAGGAGTGTCAGAATATAAACTCACTTGCACATGTGTAAAGGCTGTTGTGCCCTTTAACATAGAGCATAGGGTGAGTCAGCAATTTCTCTGACAGTTCACACCTGATCAATTAAGCTGGGATTGCGGCATGATTGCATCAGCCGTGTGCTGGTTGGCTGACTCCAACTCACCCTATAGGCTAGTGGACACTTAAAAGTCCAGCCAAAGGTTTGTGCATCGCTGATCTGCTCAGCTTGGTGCCTGGTGCAAACCTTTGTCGCTCAGAACAATCTTGGATAACTCTGGTAACTGACCTAAGGACTGGACTCTGGTTTTGCTCTCTCTGTATGTATGCTGAGCACTTTTGCACCTGTAATATATGGACTTGTATAATACACCATCTGCACTTCATCACAACGTCTTGGCTCCAGTGTTTTTGTTGTTGGGCAAGGTGGGTCACTTGGCAGCACTAATTACAGACGGCTCTTCCGTCAAGAGTATCACATCCTCCCAGTGGGGTGGGGAACACCAAGAAGGTGCTGATCAGAAGGAACATAACTTGATTTTTTGATCCAGGAGGATAATGAGAAACTTGTAATTGATTGGTTGGTTGGTTGATTAGATTTTTAGCCCTCCTTCCCCCCAAGCAGGCTCAGGGCAGGTATCAAAACAGCTAAGGGGGATAGTCAGTCTGATGTGATATTGAAAAGCATGGAGCAACCAGAAGTGTGAGGCACTTGTACTTACTTTTCCAGTTTTTCATAACTGAAATCATAGTTAAGGTATTTAATAAAGGAAGTGTTAAGAATATAATTCTTTGTGAAAATGTTTGAAACTGAGCTGATGTGAAAGAACCAGAAATAATACAAAAAGGTTTAAATGCATATCCAAGCTAAGCAAAATTATTTGTTTATATTTAGAATGCTAATTCAGCAAAAAAAAAAGAACTGCAGGGAAGAAACAAAGTTTTTTTCTGGTTAACAGGAAAATGTAGCCTCTGGTGATTACAATGGGATATGCTAGTGAGTTAAATATTTGCTAATCCTCCTACATAAAAGACAAAATATATTTACAAAATGGGGTGTGGGGGGAGGATTGCATACATACATCAAACTCCACAAGCACAACTCAAGTTCTACTATTACCACCCAGTGTGCAGAGAGACAGGGCAAAGATCCTCACTCAGTCAATCCTCCACCATGTATAGATTGCAGTAGGGTTATAAACACATCTATCTAGCAGTGCAGTCCTAAACATCATTACACACTTTTAAGTCTATTAAAGTCAATAGACTTTGAGGATGCCACTCTGCTTAGGATGGTGCTGTACTACAAAAGTCAAATCACAGCTAGAAGCAGAGCACCTGCTCTGATGTGACTGGAAAAAGCGTTTTACACACTCAATATTCAGATTTCAAATCTATGACAATACTGAATAATTCAAAAAAAATCTAGAAAGAATGTTCTTTTGTTGCTGGTCTCAATTTGCCAATCAAATAAATTGATGAAGATCTGCCATAATGGATTTCATAATTGCTCATAATGGATTTCAGACAAACGCCTCAGAACACTGCAGAAATAATACTCTGTGGGATATATTAAGAAGAGCCAGTTCAACTCACGCTTTATCTGAGATACTGTAAAATACAAAAGGTAAAGTGAAAATTCAAGCTAATCTTTGGTAGAAACTATAATTAATTTGAAAACAATGGATGATAGATTGATAGTGAGAAACAAAGAAAATGAGCAATTTAAATATAATTTTGTATGTTTCACTGAATTGTGGAGCAATTGCAGCGGTATCAGCTTGAGTTCATTAATTAACCTATAAGTGGGTCAAATGTATAACTATTTTTACTTCCTAAGATCATGAGATATCAACAATTTGTATGGCTGGAGAATGCACAAGCAAGTAATACTGCCCTTGCATTTTTCACTTACACATTCTTCCTATCAACTATAATGCCCACCAGCTTTTAGTTTGTAGTTTGTTTATCTAGCATGGTATGTTTAGAAACCTTAGGAGAGGAGAATGAGAAGGCCGATGAGCAGATAAGAGTTGTTCTTAGCGCCCTGGGAGAAGCAGTCCTTGCTGTGCTTGACTGTTGACATCCAAAAACTTAAATGTTCTTAGGAGATACTGAGCTGCAAACCAACAAAAGAATGCTGGTGATCTACGCCAAGAGAACTTCACTCCACTGATGAAATATTCCACCATAAAATAGCTGAATTTTAGGTCCATTCAAACATAAATGTTGGTTCTAGATTACATTAAAAAAAAATCTCTCCCAACGGTTGCTTCCTTTGCCTTGAGCTTATACAAATACAATAACATTTTAAATGCTTTTTATTTCACTTTAATATTCAAGCTGTTGAAAATGCATGCCTCTTCCTTCTTTTCTACTTTATGTCTTTGTTCTTTTCCCTAAACTTTCTTCCCAGTGGCAGTGAAATCTTTTCTGGACTTTCAGTCTTTCCAATGGAGCACTGCCCCCTTTGCTACACATCCTATTTCAAAACTGCTTTTAATGAAATTAAGCCTTCATAAGGGGAAATATATTTTAAATGGTTTGGTAAAAATCTATCAAAATATTAGCAAGATAAAAGAACATTGTAGACTTCTAAAGCACTGACAATGGTATGGGGGGGAAAGCAGAATAAGTGGCTGAAAAATTCAGAATTAAAGCTGTTGAAGCCTTACTGCACAACGGGTACTATAGCAAAGACACTTCCCTGGGAGTAAGCCCCAAAGAATAACAGTGGAGTCTAGGGTTGTGAGGTCCACCTGTCCTCCCAGTGGGAGGTGGGAGACCCAGCACTTAACTTCTGCTTCCAGGAAGTGATGGCATCACACAGGCTGCCGCCCTAGATTGGACCCAAATCAGAGCAGATCAGGCCCAGATCGGCCTGCAACAGGCTGCTATGGAGCGTGGGAGCACTCCTGCGCTCTGCAGTGACCCAATCCAGGTCGATTCAGGCCCAAATCAGCCTGGACTGGGCCCAAATAGGCCTGGATCAAGCCTGAATTGGCCTGGAACAGGCTGCTGTGGAGAATGGGAGCACTCCTACGCTCCACAGCAGCCCAAATCTGGGCCTGAATCGGCCGAGATTGGGCCCAAATTGGCCTGGAATGGGCTGCTGCAGCACGCGGGAGCACTCCCACACTCTATAGTGGCCCATTCCAGGCTGATTCTGGCCTGATCCAGGTCAGATTGGGTCCGTGGGAGTGTGCTGCGCCGCCCAGGAGCATGCCCCCAGGAGAAACCTGCCTTCCCCGCCTGCCAGGTAAGAGGGGGTGGAGGCTGGAGGGTGGGAGTGGGGGATCCCCTGACACCAGCAAGGGACTGGCAAACTTTCTGGAGTTACTTACAAATAAACCTTGTTTTCTCCCAAAATTTCAAACAGAAAATGGCCAGATTTTGCTGCTGCTGCTGAGAGACTCCTATATGTTAAGACTGCATGCATGATCTTTTTTTACAAACACTCCAGACTATTTAAACTGTACAGGTAATATCCAGACAAAGGTAAATATTTTGAAGTCCAATTGATTTAATGGGAGATTTCAGAATATGTGTACAACTTTGAAGCCAACATTGGAGCCAACAAGAACAAAATAACTTTGGTCAGATCAGGTCCTACAATTTTTTGTACAACATGTTCAGTCTAAATTGCTTTTGCACTTTTTGTCTGCACACCATAATGTCCTTTTAAAAAGACTTTCCTCAATTTTCTTTTGGGCAACGTTTATTTAAATATAGAAAAACAAATGCCTCAGTTTAGCATTAAATTAGTTTAAACTGCATCAATTAATTTTTCTCAAGTTTTTTATTTCTATAGAAAATGTAAATGATCACATGGTTGCCAGTGAAACAATATTTGGCCTTATTATTAGTGGACAGATTGCAGACTAATTTGCACTGAACATGCCCACAGCAGTTTCTAGGTGAAGGTTTCAATTAACTTCTGCATTCTATTTTAGCCACAAAATATCATCATCAGGAAATCAAGATTAAGCTATTAGGTGGTCTCAGTTATTAGCATTGAGAAAAGTGTGAAGTCAAAATATAAAATCCAATTCAATTTCAGATGAAAAAATGGTCAAGGTGGAGAAATTGCCATCTGAGCTTCCATTGCCTGCTGTTGTTTGGAGCAATGGAAGGAAGAAAATAAGGGGTGGTGGTGATGGTGTCATAGGCATGATGACTTGCTGGCAATTCCTAGAACTATCCACCATCAATTCCGAGTTCTCCTCAGAAGTTATGTCATCAGGTCTGTGATGCCACTTCCAACATGCACCCAACCTCAATACTTCTGCCAGTGGCCATACTTGATCTAGCAACCCTAGTTTCATACCATCCTAAAAAGATCAATTTTAAAATGGATGCTTGTAAGTAAGATTGCTGTAAACTTCACCTATGTTTCTTTTGGGTCTGCTATCTTTATTTTTTATTTATTTTTTAAAAAAATTATGCTGCCTTTCACCAAAATAGGGTCCCCAAGGTGACATCACAGGATTTATTGCTAGAATAATTCTTATATTATAAAATTCTTTTAAAAAATACACAAATCCCCCCTTTGCATTGCTGGACATCATTTTCTGGCTATTACCCTACCAAGAAAGCTCCCAGGGATCCCAATAAGCGCCTGGGCATCCCTATTAAGGCTACGTATCAAATTCTCCCTGTTATAACTTGGAGAGTTGTTAATTTGGTAATGTTCCATTTTTCTATTGGATAGTTATTTTAACTTGGTCCTTTTAAGGAAAAGCTTTTGGTTTTGTTTAATTTTTGCCTTAGTGCATGTTGTTGTTGGATGCAGAAAGTTATAGCTGACTGGGCCCAGATTAGGTTGCTAGGTGTTCGGTTTTCCACTGGACAGTCTGTTTTTCTTATCAGACTGTCTGGGGGAAAGTAGTTAAAATACTGAACATATAAATGTCTCATATTTTTTGTCTGGGTGGCTTACCACAGGCCTGCAAGCCTTCCTATGCCACCTCTGTCTCTCTCTCCCCTGCTGGAAACACTTCTGGGGAAGTGGCCACCCGTCCACCCCACTCACCAGGGTGCCTGAGCTGAGCAGCCTAGGAGTGGCTGTCCAGTCTTTGTTCAGACGATTACACGTAAGGAGTTTGCTACAGTTTTTAGTTAGTGCCCTCCCCTCAACCTCCAAGGCAAATGTGGCCCTGTGCACATGTGCATTGACAAAATTATAATGCAAAAAGAAATCCTGATGCAATGTTGTGGCACATTGACTTAGTATCTGAACATAACCAGGGCCTTTTAGAGGGGGCTCCAGGAAGTTTGTGTGGCCTGGTCGTAAGCTCAAAGGAAGCCTCAGATTTAGATACTTGTTAACTTTTTGGCATTTGGTTAGTTCCATACCTTGTTTTTATGTGCATCCCAACTGGACCACAATGTGGCACCCTTTCTCAGCTTAGGCTAAATTTAAGCACTTCATCATTTTTTATTTTTATTATGGCCAGGGGCCTCAAAAGCTAGATGTGTCCTAGGCATCTCTGAACCTCTGAGAGGGTGTGGACCTTGCTTTAACATAATTTTACTTAGCCAGTACTGCTACTTTACTCACGTGGAATCCCTTGGTGGTGTTAACACATTGCAGGAGTGTGGGGGAGGGGGATTAAAAATGTAAGTCAGAAGACTTGGCAGAAAAAATAACTTAATTATGGAGTTCAAAAGATCTTTCATGCTTTGGTTTGCACAGGGGGCAACATTCCCATTCAACTGTATACTCTGAGAGGAAGACGGAACAAAGAGATGCAGCATATCTGCCATCTTTTTTTCAAATTTTAAAACATTTATTAAAATTGATTTTAACATCTTATAAACAACACTAACTTTAAAGATAAATAACAATAACATGAAAGATAGCAATAAAACGAGTTGCTGCAATGTACAATATTGACATTCCCATGTTGTATGTCTGTTGAATCAATAACTCAGGTTATCTGTGTGGATTCTTTCGATGTTACACGAGATTGAAAGCTTTATTTTGTTGTTGGTTGTTCAGGAGGATAAGATGAATCATAATGAACCAAACTATTGAATAAGTTGTTTGTGCATGTCATTTGTTCTTGTGCGAGGTCCGAATAAGGATGAATAGTCATGAGTGTTCATAGATTTGAAATTTTTATAACATCATAGTTTAGTACACTGGATTTTTTTAGTTGTATGTCGTTCTTTGCTATATGTTCAATGAAGGGGAGTCATTTTTTTGTAAAATTCGTTCTGGGATATATTTCAGCTTGAAGGAGGCCATCTGTGATTTTCTCATATGATGTAGTAGTCCCATAACTTAGAGTACTAATTTTCTAGTGTAGGAAGTTTCTGTGATTTTCACTTTGAAGCTATTGCAGTTTTCTCTACCACCAAGAAGATGCTTATGAAATCGTGCCTCGTTGGTCCAGAAAGAATATTTCAGGGCTTATTGTAAGCATGTAGCCAATTATATGGGTTATTTGTTCCAAGATTTCTTTCCAGAATTTTTCAATGTGTTTGCACTCCCACCAGCAGTGGGCATAGATGCCCCTTTCTCCACATCCTTTCCAACATAGGGGACATTTTGCTGAAGATATTGTGAACAATTTCTTAGGTGTGCAGTACCAACGATGAATTATTTTGTAAGTATGTAGTTTGGTGTTAACCACAGGTGAATTTAGAAGATGTGAGACTTCCACTGATCATTTAAGTTCCAATTTGTGTACTCCTGTTGCCGTTTAACTTGGCATGTTGGAACTTTATTATTACAGGTAAGGAGGATTGCATTGTAAATTTTTGAAATTAAGCCTTTACGAACTGGCAATGGATTATCTAAGATTTGTTCAAATTCTGATTTAGGTTTGGCCACTATGTCCGTGGATGTTTATGTTGCCATAGGAAATTATTGAGAGTAGTCTGCCAATTTTTCAATAAGGTTGCAGATAATTCAATGGGTAACATTCAAAACAGGAAGATTAATTTTGGGTGTACAAAGGATGAGATGATAACATTCATACCAAGATAGTTATTGTTGATTCTGTTTGAATAAATCTTGCTTTATTTCCTTGAATTTTGGAATGTGATTGACTTTAATCAATTTGATTAATGTGGAAGGGATCAAGATCCTTAGGTAAGGTAGATTATTGTCAGTCCATTGAAATTTAAACTGTTGGTGAATTAATTTCACTGTTTCGGGCGATAGATTAATAGGAAGTATTCCAGATTTGGTTTGATTAACTTACAGTCCAGATATATGTCCGAATGTTGAGAGCATTTCTTGAAGTTGGGGAAGAGTTTACTGGATTTTTGATGTATAGTAGCATATCATGACCAAACATGCTTAACTTGTAACTGTTGGATGCAATTGTTATTTTTTGAATCTGATCATTATCTCAGATTCTGCAAGAGGTTCTAAAGCAAGTGCAAATAGTGTTGTTGTATGTTGTAGCAAGGCATATAGAGATGGGATTTCCAAGGAGTCAAATGTTTTTCAATATCCAGTGGTAGAAAAAGAGCTTCTGATTTGCTGCAATTACATGATTCAAGTATACTCAAGGTTTTATATATATTATTTGTTAGATCTCTCCCTGAGATAAAGTTGGACTGATCTTGGTGAATAAATTATATTATGAAGGTACTGATATATTTGGCTATAATGGAGGTAAATATTTTATAACCTACATTTACCAAGGAGATCGGTGTGTTTGAAGCTGGATTTAGAAGGTTCTTGCCTTGTTTGGATTTGTCTATTATTGAGGCTGCGAGCCATGATGGGGGAAGATTTCCTGTTTTAAGAATGTTATTACAAGTTTCCATTAGGGGATGAGCTAGAACAGAGGCATATTTCTTGTAAAACTCCAATGGATAGGCATCAGGACCCAGTACTTGATTCTTTTTCAAGTGGTTTATGGCATCTGTAATTTCCTGTATATTGATAGGTTCTCCTAATAGTAAACAGTGAGATTCTTCTAGTTTTTTTTTATTTTCATATATCACAGTAGATATTCAATGATAGATTGAGGCTTTAGGTTTGTTGTTGAGTACAACTGCTTGTAGAAGTCACTGAAAATCTGAGTTATATCTTTAGACTTTGAGTAACAGTGGCCTTTAGTATCTTGGATTACTTTTACTGTTCTGGACATCTGTTTGGTTTTTGTCCTCCATGACAGAAGCTGAAGTGATTTTGGAGTGTTGAACCAATGCTTTTGTTTCAGGTATATGAGATTTTTTTTGTATGTGATTAGTTTCCAGAGAATCTAAGAGTTTGCAGTCGGCAAGAAGTTGACAGTATATATTTTTGCTTCCTCTTGCTTTGTGCAGGGTTTCAAGTGTCTTCAATTCATTAATGTTTGTCTAGGGGCTCTCTTGCCTTTATTCAAGTGTGTGGTCATTAATATTAATTGACCTCTTAATACCACTTTCAGGGTGTCCCATACTATATGTGGTGAGGTGTCTTCTCTCATGTTGTCATTAAGATATTGTTTGATGGTTTGTTCTATTTCTTTAGTATTATTTTCAGTAAATAGAAGTGCTCTATCTAAAGTCTATCTCTTCTCAGTTGATGTTTCAGGACCTAATTCGAGCATTCAACTGAACCAGGCATGGTCAAACCATGTAGTATTTCCAATATCTGAAGTTAAGACTTGGTTTGTCAATGAGTCTGAGAATTAGAATTAAGTCAGTTCTGGAATAAATAGGAGTAATTCTTTTCAGAAGTATGCAACAGACACCATATATCCACCAGTTGATGGTTGTTGATTATTTCAGCTAAACGAGTGAATTAATTTTTCCTTTCCCTTTTGGCTTGTTGAAATACATACGGTCAGCAACATGGTTCAGTATGAAGTTAAAGTTGCTGCCTACAATTACTTTCCTTCTTGGAATTTTGTAAGTGCTTGAAGAATCTCCTCTATACATTTGAGCTGATTGTTATTAGGAGCACATAATATAGCAAACATTAAAATTTTGTCTTCTATTGAGCCTCTTATGAATAGAAATCTACCTTGTTGCTTTGTGCTGAAAATATACGTGTTTTGAGATTAGAATTGATACATCACAGGCTTTTGAGGACACTTCGGCATGGTATTGAAACTGAATCTAATTAGCTTTCAGTTCATCGCTATTTCTAGAGTGTGAGTTTCCTGAAGTATAACAGCTGGCTTTAGCTTAGCCAAATTCATTAAGATTCATTTTCTTTTGATTGGATTATTAAAACATCCTACATTAAGAGAGGTTATGTTAAGGTTCAAATGCGTTATCACAGAACTTTAAGAATGTACCTTGACAGTAGCTTGGCTATATAACTTGATGCAGAATAACAACCACTAATATTACAAACTTTGTTTTGAACTACAATAGGTAAGATAGACAGCAATCCAGTATCAGTAGTGAAAAATAACCAACAGTAATTTAATACAGGGTAATAACTGTTAATTCTAAATTTTTGTTTAAGTATGCATATTGAATAAGCAATATACAGTAATGAGTAACTTAAAAACAATTAAATAGATATCAATTGATTTTACAATAACAGTAAAAAGATTTACTAATCAACAATTAGATAAGAGAATTAATTAGCTGAGTCAAACATTTCTCTCCCTTCCACAGATTATTAAAACAGATTGCACCTCTTTTAAATCAAAATAGCAGTTAGAACACACCTTTTCCCACACTCAATTAATACAGTTATAATGAATTTATCTCCCTCCCCCAATTTCCCCCTTAAAAATACAACAATTATAACAACTAGATTTAGAGAATATCAATTTAAAATTAGCTCACCTTCTCCATATTTGTATCTATATATTTATCCGAACAATGATTTAAATAAAAATTTATTATAAGAGAACCAGTATTATGTTTAAAATTAATTAAGGAATCACTTAGGTTGTAGATCTTTCTATCTACCTTAGCATAAAGCAATGTAGAATTTTAGAGAGAAGAGCAATATTATGATCAGAATGAAGAGTAGAACCTAACAGCTTTAAAGCCCTCAATAAACACGTGAGAATAACTTTTCACTCTGGTGATTGGTGTAATCACCAATTAGAAGGGCTACAAATAAAAAATAAAAAAGTTGAAAACTACTTCAAGAAAACACAGAACCCTCCCCTACCCCAAACCACATAAAGCTTTTTATATTTAATTACGAAGCTACAGTCATAACTTTCCACAGAATTTTAAGGTATTATTCAATACTAATAAATTGATTGTTGTTCTTGTTGTTGTTGTTGAGAGCCAGTTTGGTGTAGTGGTTAAGAGTGTGGGACTCTAATTTGGAGAACCGGGTTTGATGCCCCACTCCTCCATTTGAAGCCTACTGCATGACCCTGGGTCAGTCACAGCTTCCAGAAGCTCTCTCAGCCCCACCCACCTCACTGCTGTTTGCTGTTGTGGGGATAATAATGGCATACTTTGTAAACTGCTCTGAGTGAGTGTTAAGTCATCTGGAAGGGCAGTATATAAATTGAATGTTGTTGTTATTATTATAAATGTTTTGTATTTAGAATCCATCTGCATTTTCCATTAGTTGTGACAGTCATTTTACTTTCTTTGTGAGAAGTGGATGGTTATTCAAGTTTCCTTTTTGGGCACGTTTTATCAAGATTCAGGGTGTAGCCAGATTTACATCTTGTAGCAGCATTAAGCTGTTACACTTCCACACGTCCTTAATGAGACGGCCTGCCAACAGAACTTTGGAGGGTTATCTCACTCATCACATGTCATGGTTTCCCATAAGCGAGCAGGTCATGATAATCCTGGTTTTTAAGCGTTTTTTGTGAGACCTGTTTTATTCTGTTTTCATTTTTTATGCCACTTTTCTTTTTTTCTTTTTTTTAAATTTTAATTTATTCCACATTAACTTGATGCCACTTTTCCATGCGATTATTATCATATCAATGCATGAGGAGGCTTTTTTGTACTTTTGAAGTTCCCTCCCTCAAAACTCCAACCCCTACTCTCACCATTATCCCTTCCACGCATGTATCTGGCTCACATGTGCAATTGTATAATCCCCCTCCCTTTTAAAAAACTTTTTAAAATGGTCCTTGTGCTATTATTATATCTGTATATACAGAGGGAATCATACTACAGTGCTTGCTACATTGGATCACTCAGCAATCAGAGTATCAGTCTAGGATCAACATTGAGAATAGAATGCCATTTCTGATTAAATGTCAAACAATAAATAAGGCTCATTGTTTAGGAAAATACAATGAGCCCTAGGAGCGCTTCCCGCCACCTCTTCCCGCAGCATCAGTCAAGGGAGGATTGGAGAAGAGAGTGGGGGCTCCCTCCTCCTCCAACCCATTGGCTGCTACTTGGCTTGTGTGCGGCCTGCCCTCCCAAGGCCCCGTGGAGGCAGTGGGGAGCCCTGCCCCTGCTGCTGTGGGACCTTGAGAGGGCCTTGCCACTACAATTTGTGGAGTGAGTGGTGGGGAACATGGTTTGCCTTTTATATAGTAGGATAAGGAACTGCATGATTGTGCTACTCTACTGTTTGCATATTTATTAAACACTTTTGCATTTCAAGCTTTGAGCAGGAAATCAACAGTAGAGAAGGAGTACTATGCATGCCCAGTTTCTACAGAAGCGGAAAGACAGGACAACAGTATAGCGCAATCCCACATGAGCTCAAAAAGAAAAAAGGAAAGTTGCATGGGAATGCACCAACATCATTTGTGACAAGGTGCAGATAAAGAACATGTTTTCTGTTTTGGGTCCCTTTCCCCCCTGCAACAAACACCCACAAAATACGCATGAGGACGATGCATATGGAAGGTGAGTTCTCAAAGCAGATTGGGAAGACATGGCTTTGGGACAGGGATAACCCCCAAAAATTGGAGCATGTGGAAGTGACCTGTGTCTCATTTATAATTTTGAGTAATATACTCATTTGTATCTGATATGAGCTCATCTCAATGCTTCTGTTATTTTAAATTCTTTCCTTTTATTGAGTTTTTCACTTGGAAGATCAGTGAAAACCTGAATTGGATTACCTTTAAATGTAAATGCAGATTGAGTTCTAGCACTGTCAATTATTTTTTTTCTTGTCTCCTGTCAGGAAAGACTGTCATGATATCTCTGGTCGGGTGATTCCAAGGGTCAATCCTGTAATCTCTTGTTATTAAGGGGGCAATACTATCTTCTAAGTTTAAAATATTAGCTAGCCCATTTGCCAAAAGGTAGGTCCTCTGAGGCAGTCAGGTGCTCCTCAAACCCCCTAAATTTCAGGTTTGATGGTCTTGATTGGAATTTATAAGTACAATATTTTCTCTTGCATTTGCCTCTCATCCCTTTGAAGTTCTCAGACCTCTTCTTGTATTGTCTCACTCCTTTCTAAGGCACAGTCTGCTTTCTGTGAGGCATTGTTTATGCTTATTTTAAGATCTGCAAATTGATCTCTTAGTGATTTAATAAGTAGGGACATTTTTTCAAGAATGTTTTGTTCCTTGGAGTTTCCGCTCTCCATTTGAAGTGCTGACTTCTGAGGCTGACAAAAACGCTCCTGTAAGTTCTTGGCTGCTTTTAAGTTTTGGGATTTTTTTTGCTGTCTGTGTCTTGTTTTCCCATATTCTGATCGTTTTGGATTGATTTTGAATGTTATGATGATTTTATTTGTGGTTTTGGAGTCGGGAAGAGACAGAGCTTACTTTTAGCAGCCATCCTGTAAGGCGTTGACACCATGCCCCATACCTGCCATCTCTAGTATTTTTGCCCTGAACATGGTTAAACGATTCTAAGGTAGCTAGGGTCCAAGGGAATGCATGTCTAGTTTCACTTTGGCTTTGAGTTCCTTGAACAGCAGCTGCCCATCTCTCACATCAAGCCACTCTTGAAACTGAGCAGAGTTTCAAAAGCAGTTTACAATTTGCTATTTAATAAAGAATGAGTATAAAAATGCCACTAGGCATTCTCAAGCCTTTTACAGTACCTAACTTAGCTTTTGGAATCCTGACCTCAGTACTTCCTGAGTTCAATCTTAGATGCTTACATAAAAACGAGTGCAACAATGTTCAGCAGCACAGATGTACTTTACACAGCGAGCACTTGGAAATCTGGGTGGCAAGGATGGTTGAGATGATGATACTTGTGCCTTTTAGACCCCCTCATTTTGTGACAATGAAGGCAGCTTTCAGAGAAGCAGCATGTGGAAGCATTCCAAAGATTTACTTACTAATAACAACAAAACAGACTAATTTACAAAATAAAACACCTACAGCAAATTATTTAATTATGTTAATTTCAACTCATAGCAGATGCTCGCACTGCCTCCTACTGTTTAAATCCTGCAGGTTTCACATCAAAAAGTAAGCAATTGCATTAGTTCACATGGATTCAGTCAGACCTTATTTATGCCACTTACATTAAAACCAAAATGAACACAAATTAGTTTAGGCAACTCTATTTAGCCCATAAATTGTTTCCCTCTCAGAAATGCCTGATTAAAAGACAAAGATAAATCTCCAAAACTGACTACCAGTAATTCACAAATCCTCTTTCCTTAGCACGATCTAAGCCTCGAGGTAGGGCTGGAGATCTCCCAGAATTTCATCAGATCTCTAGACTACAGAGATCAGATTCCCTGGAGGAAATGGCAACTTTGGAGGGTGGACTTCAAGGCATTATACCCTGCTCAGGTTCCTCTCCTCCTCAAAATCTGCCCCCTCCCCCAGTACTGCCCAGAAATCTCCAAGTATTTCCCAAGGAAGAGTTGGCAACTCTTGCATGATCTCAAAATCTTTTTTTAAACAAGGGCCACAGTTATAATTGTTAAATATTAAACCACCAATTAGCAATTTTGCTGTTCTGTACTCTGGCACAAACCATATGCAGAGCAATTTGCTCTACATACTGTCCCTGATGGGTCCCTTTAAAGTCAGAAAGAAATACGGAAAAAGGGAATTTCATAATTGCTTTAAGTTTGGCTTGTTGCTGTACATTTAAGTTGCAAAAGGAAAAGGGGAAGAATAACCCTGCAACCCACAAAGCTTGAAAAACATAACAATAAAAAATAAAATAAATAAAAAATTGAGGGAAAGGGGTACATTTATTCTTTAAAAGCATTTTAACAAAAACTTTAATAAATAAGCAGCATGTACACAAAGAACATAAAATACATACAAACACTAATTGTGTTAGAATAAAGAAGGGACAAGTCATTTCAAATGCTATCTGTTTATTAAAGTTTTTGTATCATTACTTTTTATGAAGACGTGTTCATTTAAGAGATACATGCTGTAGATTCTAAGAATGTCCTCACAAATCCTACAAATTTCCTAAAAGCTTTTAAAAGCTGCAAGGCTCTTCATACAGTTAAGTGGCCCTAAAACTATCTTCAGGTTTACTAACTAACATGTGTCCCTAGAATTACACTGGTTGAGCCTTTACACTATTTTGATATACTCGAGGCCTTTAGATGATTGTGTATGTATATGCATCTGAATACATGCAATAAATATGCAGCAATTATGCCAGTTTTACCCAGGATTCAGATGTCTTTTAGCACAGAAGTACTGCTATTGTGGAAATACTTCATTTTCCAAGTAGTCAAAGCACAATATTTAATCTTTGGGAAAATGTAATTTTTCTAACTCAGTAAGCATGCCCATTGCAACCGAGAGTGCTGTCTGGAGTGCAATTGTTCAAATGTAATGGGATAACCCATCTCCTCCCTCCCTAAGATATTTTGTAACTTTAAAAAAAAAAAAAGCTCTTAAAAAAATACAGAAGCTGCGCGACAGCAAAGACCCACTATTTTCTGAACATTTTTTTCCTAACTTTTTTTCTTTCTCCTTTCTGTTGCAGGGGATCATTCTGTCACACACTTTTACTCCAAACTACATTTTGATTCAATCATAACTCAATCTGATCTTCTCTTGATTACAGATCTAGATTGCAATTCTTAGTCTCTATTTATCGACAGCCACTCGTTGTTTTGAACAACACTGAGTGTGCCTTTCATGAGTTTGAATATCTTCATACTTTTCTGAAAAAAATATTCTCTCAAAAATATGATTCTTCCTAAAAGACCCTGGATGGCCTGCTGTTGCCATCACCTTTCTTCCCACACTAACTCTCTGATCTTCCATCCATCCACTTCCATTTACCAGTTTAGCAAAAGTATTAACATAATACTAGAATACAAAGGAAGAGAATGGCTTACCCTCAAGGACTTAACAGAAGTAGTAGATAAGGAGGTAAAACTTAAATCAAATGAGGAGTTGCCATTTAAGTATGGTTGGTTATAATACAGACAAATTAAAGACTTATTTGAGTCAGAGCAAAGGAAGAACTTTTGCTAGGAGATAATAATAAAGCAATTTCTAAAATGTATAAATCGTTATTGAAGTGGTTTACAGAAGATGAAATAGTCATGGTGCAGATGGTAAAGTGGGCAATAAATTGTAATAATGAAATAACGATGGAAGCATGGGAACAATTGAGGAAAAGCACGTTAAAAATATCAACATGTACCAGTATTAGATAGAATGGCTATAAAATATTATATAGATGGTATTTAACACCGAAAAAATTAGCCATAGCCAATAAACAGCTATCTAATAAGTGTTGGAAATGTAAGGAGCATGAAGGTTCTCTATTTCATATGTGGTGGACTTGTCGCAAGGCTAGAGACTTTTGGACTAAAATATGTGCCGAGATGTCCTTGATACTCCAGTATAATGTTGTTAAAAATCCAGAAATGCTGTTATTATCTTTGCACTTAGAAGATGTTAATAGAAATGATAAGACATTGTTATATTATATGATAACAGCAGCAAGAATATTATATGCTCAATACTGGAAGAAAGAAGAAATACCTGAAATTGAAGAATGGACAAGGAAATTGTTGTACATGGCTGAAATGGACAAATTAACAAGAAATTTGAAAGATCAAGATCCAAAAATATTTTTGGAAGACTGGAAAAAGCTGAAAAAATATATGGAAAAGAAATGGGATGTTAAGGGACAATTATGGTCTTTTGAAGGGTTTTAATGATACTAAGTAGGATAAGATATAGTTAAGATCTTTACCAATAACAAGATAAGAACAACTATAGTATAGAAACTATGAGATATTAATAACGGGGGGTTGGAGTGCTGTTGGAAATCAACAGGGAAAAGGAGGAGGAGGGGAGGGGGTGGGGAAAATATCTAGGGGAATTGAAATGGATTGTATTTGTGTTTAAATCTGATTATATACTGACCCGTCCAATAAAATTATTTTTTTTTAAAAGCATTAACATAATACTGTATGAGAACTGGATATGGTACCACTGTGCAATGGCAGGATGTTATGAAGATGACAAAACACATCAATGAATGAAGTGCCTGGAAACAAAGAGATGATTTTGAATTTCTCTCCCCTGCTGTTTCAAACTGAAAAAGCCTCTCTTGATTTCCCTTCCCCCATGTGCAAATTGAATATGATACTTTATTTTTGTACCATTTTCTGCTTCTTGTAATCTATTTCCCTATAAAATCCACACATTTTCCCCTAAAATATATCAAATATATACATTTTGAAAGTCATTTATGTGTCAGTAAATCAGTATTATACACTATAACTACTTTTATATATGGGGTTGGATCCAAAGAACTGCAAGTGGATTCCTTGTGGCACAGATCCATCTTGTCTTCTATAATCTATAGTCTCCCAACCTCCACAAAAAGCTGCTCCTGAGTGTCAAGAGATCTTGGAAACAGTTTGTGCTGCTGCTTGAGTGGGAAATCCATGAAAATTGCAGATCCTTCCTTGCATGAGCAGAACTGCCTTCTTTTGGGGGAAGGATGCCATAGTATCCATCCATAATGTCTAGCAAAGGGAATCCTGGTTAGCTTTAATCATGACTAAAATTGACACCAATCTAATTCTTAGCTGTGGTTAAAGTGGGAGAGATGAATCTGTGCCCAAAAACAGAAGGAGGAGCTGGAAGCAGGAATGAGAGGGACATTACAGCCCAGACTGTTAAGTGTTGCATCTATCTGGGTTCAAGTTGAGGCTAAAAGGTAGACAAAACAGAAAGGTGCCCAAGTTGGTTCAAAGTAAGGCAACCAATTTAGAATCAATTTATTTCAGAATGCACCTACAATGCAAACTGATTTTACTTCATCTGAATGAAGACAATGAAATATATATTTTACAGTGCTGCTCATAAAAAGTTTTATGACACATCTGAAGGCATTCCTTCCTGCGTTACGTTTGGTTATTGAGAAAATGATTCAAGATTAATCTAGCAGATCTTTTATTATTTTGGTGTGTCCTCCAGAAATAATTGAATGTTTTGTTATCCCCTCTCCCATTTTCAGGTGGCAAAAGAAGATTGCCAACCTCCAGGTGGGGCTTGGAGATCTTCCAGAATTACAATTGATCTCTGGGCTACAGAGAAAAATTCCCCTGGAGAAAATGACTGCTTTGGAGGATGGACTTTTGCCTAATGCGGGCCCTCATGTCCCCAAACCCCACCCTCTCCAGGCTCCACTACCAAATCTTCAGAATTTCTCAACCCAGAGTTTGTGGTCCTAAAGAAATTCTGAATTACTCAATGGAGCTTGCTCCCAGGAATATTCCCTTTAGATTGCAACTCAAATCTACCTCTTTAAAGTAACCCCTGCTGTCATTATGTATATGCAATCTACTGACATATATCCTAGCATAGCTATTTCTAAAAGAGAAGCGTCTGAAGTTCCTTGCGTTTATAGTAAATATTTTGCAGGTCTTCAGAGCCCATTTATGCTTCTCATAGAATGCCTCAAATATAATAGCATTTAAAATGCAAACAAGTCAAACAAATTGCCAGATATTTGTGTGTAATCTTTAAAATCACCATATAGAGCACATAAAAATTTAACACAATACTGTTGAAGGCTGTTTCAGTTTGAATAAATGTGTAGGGAGGCCAAGTGGCTCACCATGGCAGGCAGCCTCCCACTCCTGCCCCTCACTGCTGCTTGATGGAACAAATTAAAAACAGGCGCAAGAAAAAACATGTTTTAAAGCCATTAAAACCAAATAAAAACACATCATTGAATAATTAAAACTAAGCTAAAATACACATGGTGGTGGAGAGTGCTGTCAAGCCATAGCTGACGTATGGTGATCCCTGACAGGGTCTTCATGGCAAGAGACTAATGGAAGTGGTTTGCCATTGCCCGGCTCTGCAACCCTCATCTTTGTTAAAGGTTTCCCATCCAATTACTAACCAAGGCCACCCCTCCTTAGCTTCTGGGCTATCCAGGTCATGGCAAAAATATACCTACAAAAATATAAAAACAATGATTGAAACATAGGAAAGGAAAGAGGGATTACTGAGGGAATGCCAGATGAAACCAAAGATGTTTTCACCCAATGGCAGAAGAGGGCAACAGAAGGAGAGAGATAAGTCTCCCTGGGGATAGAGTTCAAGAGTTTTAGTTCCATGACCAAGAAGACCGAGGTTGCTGCCCACCTAATCTTGGAAGGCAGGGGCACCCAAAGCAGGGCCTCTGAAGATGACCCCAATGGTCAGGTACGTTCATAAGGGAGCAGGCAGTCCTTCAGGTACGCTGATCCCATGCCATATAGGCCTTTAAAGGTCAACACAAGCACCTTGAATTGTGCCAAGAAATAACTTGGGAGCCAGTGTTAATGGGCCAAGAGTGGAGTGATATGACCCCTACTACACACTCCAGTCAACATTCTGATTGCAGCATTCTGCACCAATTGAAGCTTCTGAACACTTTTCAAGGGGAGCCCTACATAGAGTATATTGCAGTAATCTACTCTATATGTAACCAGGGTATATACCACTTTGGCCAAACCTTTTCTACCCAGGAAAGGCCACCGCTGGCTAACAGTCAGAGCTGGTAAAAAGCACTCCTGGCCACCGCTGCCACCTGCTTATCCAGCAGTAGGCCTGAGTCCAAGAGCAGCCCCAAACTATGGACCTTTTCCTTCAAAGGGAGTGCAACCCCATCTAGAATGGGTCTCAGGTCAGACTTTCTGTCCACCAGTAGCACTTCTGTCTTGTCAGGATTAAATTAGCTTCCATCCACTCCAAAATTGCCTCCAGGCACCAGTTCAGAGTTTCTACAGCCTCTCTGGGATCAGCCAGAAGCACAAGACACGGCCAAGTATCATCTGCATATTGGTGATAATCCAGCTCAGATCTCTGGGTGACCTCCCTCAGCAGTTTCAAGTAGCTGTTAAAGAGCATAAAAGATAAGATAGTCAAAGGCCAAGGAGCTTAACAGTAGTCTTCCAGCACCACCTTTTGTAATCTAACCTCCAAGTAGGACTGGAACCAATTTAGGCAAAAACAATGTAGCCAATTATTGGTCAGTCTCTAATCTACCCTTTCTCGGCAAAGTGGTTGAGATAGTAGCAGCTGACCAACTCCAGGCATTCTTGAATAACTCTGGTGCTTTGGACCCTTTTTAGTCTGGTTTTAGACCAGGCTATGGGACAGAAGTGGCTCTGATGGCTTTAGGTGATTACCTCTGCCTGAATGTAGACAAAGGGCTGGCTTCATTGTTACTCCTCCAAGATATATCTGCAGCCTTTGACATAGTAGACCTTGCTATCCTGCTGAGGTGTTTGGAATCAGGTATTGGGGATGTGCCTTGAACTGGGATGAACTCAAACAGTTGCTATTGGAGACCAGCAACCTTCTGTGTGGGAATTATTTTGTAGGATTCCACAAGGCACAATCTACTCCCCTGTTATTCAACCTCTATGTAAAGAACTCTTTTGTAGCTACAGAACTGGATGCCATCAATATGCAGATGATACCCAGCTCTGTATCTCTCTATCTCCTGTGATGCAGTAGAGGTACTGAGTCACTGCTTGACAATTGTTGCCAATTGGCTGAAAGGAAACAAACTGAAATTAAACCCAGACAAGATGGAAGTGATCCTGGTTGGAAAAGCAGAGATCTTTAAGAGCATTCAGTGAGAAAGTCAGATAGACGGATGGACAGACATTCAGACAGACATTCAGACCGGCCGGCCAACAGACCGACAGATAGACATTCAGACAGACAAACAGACACAGATTTTCTCAGTCTCAGGCCAGAAGGATACCATAATTGATGTTATCCAAAACTTCTGAGAGGTTTAGGAGAATCAACAGAGTCTCACTCCCTTTTTCCATATCCTACCCATTACTTAATAATTTTGGTCATGGTTAAATGCTTTGCTACTACTATGATAACACTAACTATAATTCCATCTCAATATTGAAATAACTTCAAGCTCTGGTTAAGATGGAGTCCTGGTTGACTTTAATTGGTTGCTTGTATGTGGGACGCATCACAGTCATCATGGGAAGCTTTATCTAAAATATATATTGGAAAGATTCTGGAAATCCTGGTTAAGATACAATCATGCTAAGTATTAATACATCATTTTGGGTTTGGAAGCGATATAAGTGAAAGGGCTTCTACATATTCATGAGCAGAGAGGACCATCTTAAGAAAGAAATTTGACTCTTGCCTCTACAAATGCTGTGAGGGCAACAAGCAGCTTTGAATTTGTCCACAGCCAAGAGCTTAAAAAATGCAGATTTCTTGGATTCTGGCATCTGCAGCAGTGCCTGCAACCTGGCTTCATCATAAGGCTAACTCTGGATGGAAATCGCATGCTAGTTTCCCCTGCTGTCTCATAGCTTGGGAAACATCAGTGGGTAAGAACAGATTCAGAGAAGCTTTGTAAGAGTCCTTAAAGGAGAAGCCAGGTACTTGAATGCTGGTGTTCTGTTTCCCTGAGGCTCTCTCCTTCTCATTTGCCAAAAAATTCCCAGCTCACTCTTTTTGCTCATGTTTGTACTCTAGCCAAGAATTAACATATGCAACCCCATTATTTATTAGTTATGCATACTGTTTATTTTGCTGCCAATATATCTGTATTTGATCAAAACTATTCTCTCTCTTGAGTTCCTGTCTCAATTTCTTGTTCATCTAACTAGGCGTACATTCCATAATTAGGATGTAAGAGATGTAGGCAACATTGCTGCAGAAATGAAAACTGCATATTCTAGAATGGCAAGATACATTTCTGACCTGAGAATGCTTCCTATGTGGTATCTTCCTTTGTGCTGTTTTCTTCTTCCCACTGTTTTTGCCATGAGACGCTAAGCTAAGAAAAGTCATATTCCCTAAACTCATTCTCAGCCAGACAACCACAAAGTAGCCTGTACTACTTTGGCCAGTGCAGTCTACAAAAGGCAACTTATATTGTCTTCACATACTTCAAAAATAAGGAACAGGACATATGGGGTCAGGTTGTATTTGCCACACAGATAATATCAACCTCTCTCTTAAGAAATTAAACACTGCCTGCGTCTCTTAACAGCAAACTGTTCAGAGACCACATTCTGTTTCCCTCCATATAAAAATCTACATCAAGTCCCCCCAGTCCTACCTTTGTAGAGGTCTTCATCACCAAAAAGATTATTTAGACCCCACTTTCTGTCCAGCAAAGACCTCAGCCAGCTTACAACATCATTCTCCCTCCTCCATGTTAGGGTAAGTGAACAGGATTGGCCTAAGAGCGCCCAGAGAGCTTCCACAGCAGAGTGAGGATTTAAACCTGGGTTACTCAGCTCATGGGCTGACATTCTAATCACTATATATACTGATTCTCACAATCCTTCCTGCAGTTTGCCCCCCTTATCATAGACAAGTATAATTTTTCTCCCATCCAAGGTTTAGCCATAGCTCATCAGGGCTCAGCCCAAGAATCTGTTTTAAGTACCAGAGCTGCACCCACCTTCCTTCTCCACAAACCAACCAACTCCTGATTTCCCCTTTCCTTTGTTCTAAAAACAAAAAGCCACGTACATTGGCTACTGCTCTTTAGTTGGGTAATTATGTTTAATATCTTTGATGGATTATTTTTGTTCAGGTTCTTAGCCTCCTCATGAAGCCTCTCATGAAGAAAGGCAGGATATGAATATTTTAATTAAATGAATATATTCACAAAAGCAAGTATTTGTTATTATTTTAAACTATTACAAACATCGGGGAAGGAGAGAGCTGTTTGACTGGGAGGTATCTTTCTCTTTGGGTTGGTGGGAACGCAGAGGATCTGTAGCTGTTGCTGCTGAGTCTAAGAAATAAGTGAGGGAGGCATGAGAGGGAGCAACACAGACACTGCTGGGAAAGTCCTGGACACCCAAAAGAAAAACAGCACCGCCATGCACTGCTCCAGCAGACAAATGGACAATAGAAGCTTGCCTCCAGCATGTTCCAACTGCCTGTTAGGGAAACGGCAGGAGTGTGCACAGCTTTGAGCTGTGCAACAAAGAATGGTTATTAAGTAAAAAGAAAACTTGGGGCACAAAAATGTGGACCAGGGAAGAGAGCGACGAGAATGATCAGAGACAGCCCTATGAGGAAAGGCTGAGGGCCTTGGGAATGTTTAGTTTGGAGAAGAGGAGACTGAGGAGGGACATGATTGCTCTCTTTAAATATTTGAAAGGCTGTCATATGGAGGAGGGCAAGGAGCTGTTCCAGTTGGCAGCAGAGGGTAGGACCCGAAGCAACAGGCTTACATTACATGCAGAAAGGTTCTGGCTGGATATTAGGAAAAACTTTTTCACGGTCAGAGTAGTTCAAAAGTGGAATCAGCTGCCTAGGGAGGTGGTGAGCTCCCCTTCATTGGTAGTTTTCAAGAAGAGGCTGGATGAATATTTGTCAGGGATGCTTTAGGCTCATCCTGCATTGGGCAGGGGGTTGGACTAGAAGGTCTGTATGGCCCCTTCCAACTCTGTGATTCTGTGATTGTAAGGCTGAGAAAACTAGTTTTTTCTGGATTTATAAGGACTATCTAAATATACAACTATTCTAACTAGTCACTATGGACAGTTGCCTATTGGGGTTAGGCAATGTGATGCCCCCCAGTGCCAGGGGCCTCATCCTTCTGGGGTGGTGCTATCTTCTTTCCAGAATTCCAAGGACCACACAGCAACCACTGTATGGGATATACAAAGATCAGCCTAGATGGCTGGCAACTAGACATGGGCATGAACGGGAAAAAAACCCTGAACACCCTGTTCGTTGTTCGTTGCAATCCACGAACAATGAACATGGATGAACGTGAACTGTTCCCAGACATGTTCGTTATTCACTGTTTCTGGGGGCCAGAACCACCCCCCAACCACCCCCACTTAGCCCCCCTCCCCTCAAACCCACTTACCTGGCCCTTTAAAGATCCCTCTGCTGGAAGTACTTTGAAGGGTTAAAGCCAGAAGGAAAGTCAGAAGGAGTTCAGACAGAGTTCAGTCCCTCCCGGTTACCAAGGGGACTGATTGCAGGTACCAGACTGTCTGGCTTGACGAACGCTGCCGAAGGCAACAAATGAGGCTTGCAACAACCACCTGTTCGTTTAGGATGGGGCCTCACAAACAGCTTGTTCAAGAACAGCAGATTAGGCTGTTTGTGGGTTTTTTCTGTTTGTAATGCTGTTCGTTCCCATGTCTACTGGCAACAACCCATTAACCATGTGCTCCTGACCTAGTTCACTGGAATACCTGTAGATCTGTATATTTACAACTTTAACAGTGATATGGTAACAACACACTTCCTCTCTGCTTTCAAGTCAGCCATGTTGTGTTATTTTTCTGACAAACAACATAGTTCAGTGTCTGTTACAGGTTCTGTGTACTTATAGGTCCTCCTGTGTACTTAGGTATCTGTTATAGGTCCTGCCTCCTGTGTACTGTTGTAAGTCCTGTGTACTTATCTTGTAACAGACCATGAGATCGCAAAGTACCTGCTAGTATGACAGCCTCCCAAGCCAAGAAGCAAATGACACCACATACTAGTATTGAGAAAAGAAGCAAGCCTCCGACTTTCCATTCTTCAAAGGCAGCACAGGAAGTCTAATTGCAACAGGGCTGGACTCTCCACCCACCCACTTTCCATAAAGCATATTTGAAAGCTTCTTAAATAAAGCCAGCAAGAAGAAGGGAAAATCATTATTCTTGAAAAATCAGAGAATTCTGTTGCTTTGCCTAGTATAGGCAGGACTAGTTCGTTTTGTTCCATTTTTTCCCTATGAAGAGTTATTATTGCATGTTGTATGCAAAGTAAATGAATCCTGAATAGACAAAAAGTTTGAATAGCAGAAGGAACTAGCCTTGCAGGACTGGGACTGCTTTTATGGGGAAATTCCCCATAATTCTGGGAGCAAAAAAGATAAGCTTTCCCTTTTAAGTTTCCTGTTTCATGATATTCCCTATTTGGAGTACAGCTGAAGGAAATGCAGCACTTCTGTTTCACCAAGGAACAGCCTAGCACAACAATTATGTTTTGATGCCAAGGTAGGGAGCAAAGCAGACAGGCGTAAGAAACTACTGAAAAGGTAAGAGAGACCTGCAAGCCTCGCCTTTGGCACCCAAATACCTTCCTCATGCATATATATGAAAATAAATACACAATATACAAGGTAGAGATGTAGCAGTAAGGACGGCCTTCGCATCTTAGGAAGCCACCCAAAAGCAAGGTGAGGAGGCACTTGACACACAATGAGCAGCAGGAGATGCACTGGAGAGTGACAAGAGTAATTTGCATTTCTATAGTTTCTTTTGTGCGCCCAGACTCCCTAAAGCTTTTTACAAAGCGATAAACATCATACCAGGCGAGGAGAAGTGATAGGATGTCAATACAGTAGTGCCTCTTGGCAACCAGACATAGCAGCCTTTCAGTGCATAGCAATACCCCCCCACAGCTGTAAACATGACTGCCAATTAATCTGTGCTGGTTTGAAAACAAAAAGTGTTTGCCTGTGGGTTATCTTTTTTTAAAAGTTAACTAGGTGGCTATGAAATGTGCTTCGTTCTTTAATGCTTTTGCTGTACAGTATATGCCTGTGGTACCCCACAATCTCTTCAGTCACTCCTCAACACTGATGCTTTTGTGAAGCCTTTAACCTCTTCATTTTCACACCGAACCACAAACTCAAGTGCACCCCATTTAGTCCAAGGTCAAATAACTTCATTTCACCACATCCAGATCCTTGTGTCCTCTCCCTTCTCCTTCTTTTGAATGTTTTACTCACTTTCATATTTAGACTGTCAGCCTAAGAAACTCTGTAAAGGAAAAAGTGGGATCATTACCCCATTCATTTATGCAACCCTGAGCTCTATGGAAGAAAAGGGGGTATAAATGAATGAATAAGCACAGTGTACACTATAATAAGATAACCACCTCATCCTCTCTGACACTTCCCAAGTTCCTGCTGAAGGAATGGGCCCTTAAAGGGAAAATTAAGGGGGAAATGGGGGGGGGGGTGCCAGCATCCCAACAGGCTGGTGTTACTTCCCATGCAACTGGAAGTGACATGAGCACATCGCCAGGAACACTCTAGCTTTCAGTCAAAACTCTATGGTTATACCATAGCCCATATGCTAAAGCATCCACAGCAACATGCTGAAATCACTTGAGATTGCATGGGACATAATGTCAGTGGTTGCCAGTGACATCATTACATTGCCAGCAAGGGCTCCCACTGCCTCAGTGAATCTCCCACCAGTTGCCAGCCTTGTGCTTGCAAGTCAGAAGGCAGATAATTTCCAGATTTCTGGTGTACAATATCTTTCTGTGTAGTCTTTTGCTTAGTCCCAAGACAGCTGCCAACAGAACAAAGTTATCATGGAACATTAGTAAGTTATGAGGATATTAATGAAGGCATCAGCAGTGACCAGATGCAAAGGGCCAAAGAATTATCTTTGCTCTACATCTGTCTTGTCAAGCTGCTTTCCCCTTTGACTTAATAATATTTACTCTTTATGGAGTGTTGAAAGCACTCTATAAAGTGCATATCTTACCACAGCCCTGCAAACGAAAACAGCATAGTTATTCCTGTACTGAGGACTATGGTTGAGGAATCAGGCACTTGTCTGAGTCTACCTTCTCCCTCAATTTAATTTCAGAAGAACAGTTTGGAGGAGAATTTTTAACACAGAGACAGCCTGGTCAAGGTAGTTTTCGAGAAGATGGGAGTACTGTTACTCTGGCGCCTCTGGCTTCTGTGATCTCACTTTCAAATACTATATTTTATTGGCACATGTACACACCTAGACGCTTGCACACAACCGGCAAGAGCAGCCTTACAAGTATCCTCCAGGGGTCACAATTGGGTTACAAATTCTATACACCATGATGACTGAGCAGCCTGATTTAGAGCAATTTATTCATATCCTTCTTCATTAAGATTCAAATGGAATAAGTAATGTAGAAATTGAACAGATACAGAAAATGTGCATAGCTTGCTCCTGTAGTCAGTAAACATTTATTCACTAAGCACCGATCTCTCTTTCTCTCCCCCGCCCCCCACTTCTCATACTCTTTCTTCCTCCCCATCTTTTCTGCTTGCTGTTTTAATGCATAATTAAGAAGGTCAGAATTAATGAAGCAGTGTGGAGTAAAGTTCAAGAAATCCCCAGGCACTATTTATTCTATTAGATCTCAGGCGTGAATGTCAGATTGGCAGTGTTAGAGGCAGAAGCAGTTAAGCTGGCAGCATCCCAGAAACGAAACTATCAAGGGAGACTTACCTGCAGTGTCAAGTCATTCCTGAGCTCCTTCCCTGCAAAAATCACACGCAACTGGTCAGCTGGAACTCCCTGTCGCTTAGCAACCTCCTCCTTGAGCTGGAAGATGCTGGTGTCTGAATCAACCTCCACTGGGAAACCATGGCTGGAGTTGAACCTGACAAACACTGACCAAGAACAAGGCACTTTTTAGAAGATCAAAAAGCCTGACTATTTTGAAGTCTGATACATCTGAGACTGGCAAGAGAAACAATGCTTTTTGAAATGGGAACAACATGCACAATGGTACTGTAAACCCCTTAGTATGTTTTTTTTTTCTCATCTGGAAAAGAGGGATATTAATGTGATGTTGCAGCTTATTATTTTGAAAGACAATTCCAAGTATACACTTTCCTCACATAATTGTCTTAACCAATTAAAACACAGTCTGTTTCAGATATCACCCTAAATGACACTTACTATACAGAATGAAGAAGCAGTCTTTATTAGCAATTCGTAAAATGATCACTCATTTCAATTTAGTCATCCCCTGAAGAGAGAGATAAATATATATTCTGCATGTGTGTGTGTCACACACAAACACACTGATTATACAGGAAACACAAATGTGCTCACTAGACTGTAAGCTAAAACAGCTTTTTAAAGAAGGCTCTCTTATTACAGTAATACTGATTCATACCCATTGGCCTCCTAGAGATACAATTGTCCTGAAAATAATGTTAGAGATAAAATTATATGCTGCCTATACCCTCTAAGCCTTTTCTAGAACACTGTAGTTTCTCTGAGTTGACTTAAATAACTGCAGTATGTAACTCCTGCTAACATACTCTTATGGTACCAAATATTACTGCCAAATGCAGAACTGAAACAACTGGTTGAAAAGAGATCTGGAAAATGTTATGAACTAGGGTGTTGTTTTGATCGTCATTAAGTGTATACTGCCCTTACAATTAATGGTAACATCATAGTTGAAAGGATCAGAAAACCTTTACATGAATGACTATACAGATCGTTGCATGGCTTTCCCCCCCAAGTAAATTATAGGTCTATATTACACAGGTCACCGGTCACATTTACTTTGTAAATTAACAGCCAGGCCCAGAGACGCATGTATGATGTTCTAGCCATACTTTCCAACTCTCTGTCCCAGTGGCTCTCTTGTTCCCTAGACCCCCATCATCTTGAAAATCAGAGGCCTTTCTGGAGTTATAGTCCATGAGGCAAGGGGGGCTGCCCCTAGAAGGCAAATAGGAAGCACTTGCACACATAGACAGCTCTGGATCCTGGCCAATGTTACGTTTATGCATTTTTCAATAAATACTTGCAGCTTTCAATATCAAGTAAAAGTGGGACAGCATTAAGCCATATATGTAGGGCTTCCAGCTCTGGATTGGAAAATTCCTGAAGATTTGGGGGGTGGAGCCAGGGGGGCTGGGGAGGGCAGAGACCTTAGCAGGTATAATGCCATAGAGTCCACCTTCCAAGGCAGCCATTTTCTCCAAGGAAACTGATCTCTGTGGCCTGGGGATCAGTTGTAGGAAATCTTCTCCACCCACCACCTGGCAAACAGACATATATGAGATACTCAAGAGGACTATTAAAAGGACTGACAGATTTAGTCAGAGTAGATGCCCATGAGGACTCATGATACATTTCATTTCAGTTCTGTCCATCATTGTCCCAGTGGTGAGTCTCCCTCATCCATGTATCTATTAACTGCCCTCTCATCATTCAAACTCCCATGAGCTGTTGGTGGTGGTGGGGACACAGAAGGAAAAGCTAGCTGAACTCTAAAAAACTTTCCCCAGCTGTGTCATTTGGGGTCAAAGCTCTGATCTCTGTCCACTTCCCTTAACTAGAACCTTCAAACAGTAGACAGTTTCTTATAGCATGTAGTTTAGGTCTCATTGAGGATTCTGCAGCAAGGAGAGTCCCTTTGCTATTAATCTACAGTTCCATGATGACGTAGAGTCCACTTTGATAATGAATTTTGCACAAGAAAAAAAGTTTACTCCTGTGAAAGTTATACATACATATTCAAATTACCTCCCCCAACCCCCCATTTTTGTATCTTTTGCTTTTCCATAGAAGCAGGATAAGGGTTACCATAGGGCACAGGGTTGCCAACTTCCAAGTGGTGGCTGGAGATCTCCTGGAATTACAACTGATCTCTAGACTACAGAGGTCACTTCCCCTGGCAAAAAATGGCTGCTTTGGAGGGTGAACTCCATGGCATCACACCCCACTGAAGCCTTTCCCTCCGCAACCCCTGCCTTCTCCAGTCTCCACCCCCCTAATCTCCAGGAATTTCTCAACCAAGAGCTGGCAACCCTAAAACAACAGTTCACTTGTTCTACATAAAAAGTCTTCCAAAATTAACCCTTAGTTAAAAGCTAGTTTTAAAAAAGACACAATTTTGAAGGTGCTTGTTGCTTTTGTTTTAAATGCAGAGGAGCAAAAACATACTTCTGCAATATTTTAAAATGCTTCAAATCTAAACTTTTGTGATTATTCTTTTTACAAAATTTAACAGAGAATTGCATTGAGAGAGTTGTTTTTAATTACTTCTTTTTGTGCATAGAAATATAACTCTAGAATGTACCTTGGATTCTGACTAGAGTTTTGCTCTAGTATATATTTCTGATGATATAAAAGCTCAAACTCCCAGAAGAAATTTGGTAGGTAATGATTTCAGAAGAAACTATTGCAGTTCTTTCAGCCAGGGCTGTGGTGTTTCTCCAAGCTTGCTTGTATGGTTGCCAGCTCCAGGTTGGTAAATTCCTGGAGATTGGGGGGTAAAGCCTGGGGAGAGTAGGGTTTGGAGAGTACAGGGACTTCAGCTGGGTATAATGCCATAGAGCCAACCACTCAAAGCAGCCATTTTCTTTAGGAAAACTGATCTTTGTAGCCTGATAATCAGTTGTAATTCCAGGATATCACCAGAACCCACCTGGAGGTTGGCAACCTTACTCATTCATTTAGGTCTTGTCCTAGAATGTTACCGTTCCAGTCCTGAAAAGCATTTCCCCTTGAAATAACACATTTTGCTTGCCTACTTTTCCAATAAAAAGTTCTACCTCTTTGGAAGGACAGCTTTCAACCTAACAATTTACTGTGATAAAAATTTAGTTCCGCCATACCAATGACCAGCAAAGCAAACAGTGTTTACATACGGACATGTATTTCTTAAAGCAAGCACTGGGGATTTCCTCAGGATTCATAAAAGTCTATGAACATTAGATTAATACTTGTGAGGATCCTCCCTCACTGGCGTCCTCTCCTGATGGCCTGCCATCCTACCAGCTCTCCAGGCAGGTGTCCTCCGGCCTCAGATGGGCAGGGAAGGGGGTTGCACCACCTTGTTCCTTCTCCTGCCCTGGGAGTAGCAGCACGCTCCAGCTGTCTCTCCCTGCACAATCTCCTCGGCCTTCACGGAAACCTGAATTTAAAGGCCTCCCCTCTGCCCCCAGTCACCACCCAGTCTCCCTGACTGGCCCTGCTCCCAGCCTATCTGATAGGAGGGCTGGGTAGACTCTGCAGTCTCCTGGCCCCACCCACTCCATCCCCACCAAGGGTGGGGCATTTGGTCTGCTCTCTGCCTGGCTCCCCCCTGCTGCTTCTGAACCCTCCCCAGTGGTTCCCTTGGCATCTTGGGGCCTGTGCCTGCCTGGCTTGTGCTGATGGCAATCTCCGGTGAGCCTGGATGAAGTGGAGCTATCTGGGCAACTGCAGGAGACAGGTGAGTCTGATGAGTGGCTGCAGGCTGTTCCAACTGATTTACTGCCAGAGGCTGTGCTGCAGGGCCTAAAGGGGGTGTCTGCTGCTGCAGGGCTGGTGGTGGAGGTGGGCAAAAGGCCGGCATTGCCGGACAATACTATTGGTCGATCCAAATCTAAAAATTGGGAAGAAAACTTTTTAATGAAAGGCTCGGACAGATAGGGGGATTTTTACACTGGGTTAATTGATAGCTATAACAATGAGTTTTTGTCATTTTCTCGGCAGAGGTTTAGCTATGACTTGCTGACCCCTGTTGAATGGCAATATTTACAGCTGCAAATTCTGTTGGTATCTAAATATGGCTCTGCAACATTAAGTGTTTCAGAGTCTCCTTTGCTCCTGGAAATTCTCATTGAATCAATCCTGAAAACAAGCCTACAATATTTGTTTATAAATATTTGATGCCATTTATGATATGCAGAGTCTCAGGAATGGATGGAATAAAGAGCTAGATTGTTCAATTCTGCCAGAGCAATGGGATATGGCATTAAAATGTGTATCTGTTAGTTCTGTGGATCTGAAGCTGTGACTCAGCAATGTTTAAGATATATTGGACATTACAACACCTTTTAAGTAAAGGACTAAGTTGTTGGGATTGTCACTTACAGGACATGTCTCTTAAATATATGTTTTGGGAGTGTCCAGTTATTCAGTCTTTAGTCATATCAACTTTGTGTTACCATGTTTCACTGAATTTTCAAGATGCTTATGTACTTTAAAACTATTTGTCTGTTTCTGGGAGGCTAACCGATGGTCAACAAAAATGGACCCTCCATACTCTTACTGTAGCCAAAAGACTAATATTACAACACTGGAGAGATAAATGCCACCTTCCCTAATTCAATGGATCGAGAACTTTGCAACCTTACCAATATGTGAACATATGGCACACAGGCAACAATTCCATATGGATTAACATTGGAAATCTTTTATAGATGCTTATGGGTAGACCTGCCACTATTGTTGTCACATATCTATGGGTCAAACCACATGAGACAAAATACACTCGAATTACACTCAAATTACAAAATACACTTGAATTACCTGTGTAATTCGAGTGTATTTTCTCTCGTGTGGTGAGACCCTATTTCTAATTTGTATGAGACTTATTTTAATTTTTAAAATAATAATAAAAATGAAAAGATTCCTGAAACTCTTTTAATCTCTTTGGTCCCTGAGGGAAATGATATCATACCATTCTGTTAAGAACAGGCAGTCTATGACAGATGCAGTATTTTGAATAAAACCTTATCATCCCAATTTGATCCCTGTCTACCACATTCTGGGTAACATTACTGCCTTCTATGGAATTGCTCAGAATTTCTGTTGATGTAGATTAGCATACAGTAAAAGCATTTGAGTTGAGCCAATCTTTATGAAACTGTTATTGTTAGAGGTGGAGAATATATGTATTTTCCCCCTTGACTTTTCTTGTGAACCATTAAAGAAGGGTTCCTAAAACAAAGGTAGAAGATTTTCCACATTTCAAAGATAACTGTCCCTTGTGTGCTTTTCATACTTCGACCTGCCGCTGTCTTCCCCGTGGCAGTAGTTTTTTAAAAGTTTACACACCATGTCTTTGTCTGTTATCCTCCTCATATCCAAATAATAGGATTCCCTTAAGAAACAAACTCTTAAGAAGTGATTTAGATGCTAAGTCCACCACCCTACAAAATAGCCCAAGGCTACTTTTGCCATGTTACAGTATGGGACATGACCTGACTGCTGAAAGCAGTATATTATAAACAATAGCTGCTAAAAAATAGGGTAGCTATTTCAAGGGAAAATATATATACACATTTAAAACTTCAGCATGTTTAAAATATTGCCTTTGTACACATTTATGATCGGCCCAAGTTATTTTTAAAGCATGGTGATATTATGTCTTATAAAACAAATCCCTATTTTAGAAAAATCAATATAGTGATATGAAATCTTCAAATCTTGGTTGAGCTCACTCAGTATACTAAAAGCTTTAACTCTAAAAAGAAGAGTTGAGACCACAGGATTTCAGGCACAGGACATGCCTAGGATCCATATTTATTAACTTCCATTAAAATGGAAAATAAGTTAATGCTGTTGATTCATCTTGAAATGCCTATAAAATATAAAATGCACCACATCAGTATGGGACACTTTATTCGAGGTGTTTAGTGACAACAGGGATTTTATGAGACCTAGAATGTTATCTAGAAAGGAATTTTCTACTGCAAACTGACCGCAATCTGGGTTACAGTTAATGTGTTTGGATGTGCAGTGTGAATGATTGTACTTTTTGTGAACAAGCTGCTTTTCCTTATATAAAAGAAAAATGTTTAAATACCAAATATACAAACTATGGAAAGCATTTAATTAATAATAACAGTTCATTTGTATATTTGCAATTTCTGGAGATTTGGAGGTGGAACCTTGGAAAGGCAGGGTTTGGGGAGGGAGAAACCTCTGTAGGCTATAATTCCATAGAATCTACCTCCATAGCAGCCATTTTCTCCAGCTGAACTGATTTCTGTTGTTTGGAGACCAGTTGTAATTCCAGGAGATGTCTGGTCCTTACCTGGAGGTTGGCGATCCTACGCAATTCCTAGAGCTAAGCGATTATCACTGTCAGCTTTTCTCCAGAACGGATATCATACCACACATGATACTTTTAAAAAAATTCTCCCACCACAATTTGGAGCAGCGGTGGGGAATGCCATAATTCCCTGGCAATTCTATGTTCAATCAATGCTACAGGCTGGGTTGAACCAACTATGTTGATCATAATCTAGTTGTGGTAAAGTAATTTCTCATAAAGTATGTTGTTCAAAAACTGGTCAATAAGGATATCAGAGAGACCAATTATACTAGAACTGAAAATTCCATTCAGCTTAGTAGAATAAATTTAAAATAATATGACCAATGATTCATAAGCTGCAGAAAACAAAAAATGATAAATAGGATTGTTATGTCCCCCTGTCCTCACAGTGGGAGGTGGGGGACCTGGCACCTACCTGCTTCAGTGCCCCTCACTCAGTGCCCCTCACTTCCAGGAGGTGATGTCATTGTGCAGACCACGGCTGCCCAGGGAGCACTCCAGTGCTCGGGGGGGGGGTGAATTGGGCCAGATCTGGGTCAACTTGGGCCCATATTGGGCCCGAATCAGCCTGGAATGGGTCACTGTGGAGTCTGGGAGTGCTCCTGCGCTATGCAGCAGCCCGATCCAGGCCAAATCAGGCCAGAATTGGCCTGTTTGGGGCCCAGTCCAGCCAGTAGGAGCGTGCCTGTGCCTCCCTCACCGGCCAGGTAAACAGGGGCGGGGGTGGAGGGTGGGAGCAGGAGAGAAAGTTGTTCAAAACAACTATGCACTCAGAAGCAGATATAGCCCGGCCCCATAACTATATAGGCCACAAAGAGAGTCCAGAGCCCTAGAATAAACAACCTTGGAGAAGAGCATAAAACAAGACTTACGCAGTTGTATTGCCATGATTTAGAACAGTCATCTAACTCATAATGACGCATACAATGTACAAGTGCAGGGAGTATCTGAGAATGGCAGGAATGTCTAACTTCACAGACGCTGGCAACATTATTCGAGGATAGTTACATTAGTGGAGGACCAAAAGATATTTAGATGTATGAGAAACTTGTAATCACTAATTCCACATAGATTTTGTCAATAAAAAAGTAGCAAGAATGAACCAGCTATTGTTATATGCTTTAAGAAGATGTTTCAAATATGGATAATCTTTTTGGTGTATGAAATCATAAATATAATGTTAGCCAAGAATTTGAGTCTCTGAAGCAGCTATTGTTAAGAAAAGGTTCTGAAACTATAAATATGACAAGCTAATCTGAAAGAGAGCTTCTTTGGAGGGACTCCTGGCCTGTGAGCTTTGGGTAAGATACTTTTTAGACTCAAGTAATTGCTCTCCTTTAATGATCTATGTAGTTATAATGGATAGTATGATTTTCTGTTGATTGAGTAGATATTATTTTATTTATTTTATTACAGTTCTAGACCGCCCTCCCTGTCAGACAGGCTCAGGACGGTGTAACAACATCCAATTTTTACATAAAGTTTAAAACAATAAAAACATTATAAAACATTAAAACACTATTCCATATACAATTAAGGATACTGAATAATTATTTTGTAATAATAAAGGCTTAAAATGGAAACAGAGACTCCATAATTGTATTACTTGTGTACAATACCCGGTAACGAACCTAAGACATTATCTGAGGTGTACCTCTTGCTAGGAATTAAATAATTTGATACAGGAAAGCTCACTAAATGCTCAGGGCTTCTTAATTGTATGCCTATATCTAAATCAAGCTTCACCAGAGTCATCCATAAGCAGAAAGAAGGAACAAACATGAAAGAAAAATCCTTTGTGATCTCATTTATCCAGCCCTGAATAATGTTGTCAGTCTTCAAACATATGCTGTTACATCTACAACCACGCTTATTGTAATATATGTTCCTGTTAGTTGCCGCCTAGTGCCCGATATGGCCAAGTGCCCGATACCTCTGTCAAACTGTCAAGCCAGGCATGCTCCTGAGCAAGGTGGCACTTGTGCAGCTGTTACCAAGATGAGTGCCTGGCTGCGATAAAGCAGTTATACCCTTGTCTTACTGGTGCAGACTCCAAACACTATACTTCTTGTTTAGCTGTAGGAGTCATTTTATGGTCATAGCTAGAGGTGGGCACAGACCAGGAAAAACCCATGGACCACTTGCCTGTGGTCTGTCGATTTTCACGGACCATGGACCACGAACTTTCCACAGACCAGCCCCATTCACAGATCAGTTCATAGGTCCATGGTCCATCACTTCCAGCAGATCTGGCTCTGCCCCCTTCACACCCAGAGAGCCCAAACTTAGAGAATCTTCAGCAGCCTCTCCTCCAGCCACCCTCCAAGTGTGGTCAAGATTGCATTTCAGATGTCCGAGTTACAGATCCCCAAAGCAGCCCACCCCCAGGAAACTTCCAGTAGATACTGGAGTCGCAAATGCCAATTGCATTGGCTAGCATCACTAAAAAGTTGCAATGAGGCAAAATCAAACAGAAAAGGGTGGGGAAAGAGCCCCCTCACTTACCACACGGACACCTCCCCAGCCATTGCCTAGGAAATTCATTCTTGCTCCTTGCTCACATAGAGAAGAATGGAAGCTCTCTGATAGGCAGAGCTGCCTATCAAGGTTTTGAGGCCTAAGATTGGTGTTGCCATGGCTGCAGAACGTCCAACCGTCCATTGCCTAGGGAATTAATTCTTTCTTCTTGCTCACATAGAGCAGAATGGGAGCTGTCTGGCTGGCAGGCAGAGCTGCCTGTCTACATTTTGAGAGTTAAGATTGGTGTTGCTATGGATGCAGAATGACCACCCCTCCATTGCCTTGGGAATTCATTCTTGCTCCTTGCTCCATAGAGCAGAATGAGAGCTCTCTGGTTGGCAGGCAGAGCTTCCTACCAAGGTTTTAAGAGCTAAGATTGGCTGCAGAACATCTACCCCTCCGTTGTCTAGGGAATTCATTCTTGGTTCTTGCTCCATTTAGCAGAATTGGAGCTCTCTGCTTGGCAGGCACAGCTGCCTATTAAGTTTTTACGGGCTGCAAAAGGGCTGTAGACATCCTCTCCATTGCCTAGGGAACTGATCGATTGGCGCCAGGATGTCTGGACTCATGGACCAACGGACCGGCCCAAATGAACCAAAATTTGTGAAAAAGGTGAGTCCCATGAACTAGGCCAGACCATGCAAAATTTTGGTCCGTTTTCCAGACCATGCCCACCTCTAGTCATAGCTGGATTTGCCAAAGTAGAGTCTTAAACACAAAATGTCCCTCTACCCAAATCTTCCATTGTCAATGTAAACATACCATAAACTATGTTTTAAAAGTCTTTAAAGTAGAATTTTAGCCAATCTATGGGACTCACAGCAGGTGATTCTCTCTCTATGAACCAGGCCCTTTGGTGTGCATCTGTCTTTCATACCATGCACATACTTAAACTAGTGCCACAGTCTAAGTAAGAGAAGAGTTGGTATGCTCAGTAGGTTGACCTGAGCAAGTATCACTGCCTGCAGTCTTGCCAGGAAGAGACAAGGAGATATTGTAAACAGCAAAAGGTGGAAGCTATTGCATTTATTTTCTTGACATCTCAAAGCACTACATGTCTCACTGTTGTACATATGAGTACTGAGAAAATAAGAAAGTATCCAGGAAAGACCTACATCTTTGGTGTCATTGTTCATTTTATTTATTTATTTAAAATATTTCTATGCTGCTCTTCTACCCAACTTATGGTCCCCAAGGCAGTAAAGAATAAAAACAATTAAAACACATGAACGGGATGAGAAGATCCATAAAAATCAGTGAGGGAACACGTGACAAAACAGCAGAGACTTTATCCACTGGAAGAAGCTTAAGAAACGGATGAATCTCCCAGGGAGGGTATTCCAAAATTTTGGTGTCACAGCTGAAAAGGCCCTCACTTGGCTTGCCACTCATCTAAGATTAACTAATTAGAAGAAATACCACTGTGCTAAGACAGAAATTCCAAATATTTATCTACCATTCAATAATATTTACAAATGTTATTCTTACAAAGATACACAATTCTTTAAAGAGATAATACAAAAGTTGTTCTTACAAGGATGCACAATTCATTAAAGAGATAGTACAACACTCCAAAAGTAAGTGCAACAAATGTCAAAGTCTCTTATACTTTCTTTCTAAACACGCTACTGGTGTGGGTGCATTTTTGCAGACTTCCTCAAAGTTAAGTACTCTGCAAAATGTCACATGGAACTACAAATAATATTAACAAAAAAGCTGTTTGTAAATATTATTGAATTCATCACTTCCATTTCTCAATTCAGGTCTTCTACCACTCTCTATGGGAAAGACCATAGAGACTAGGATTATCATTTCCCTGGTGGGGGCAGGGGATGCCCTGCTCCCACTCTCACCCTCCCTGCCACCACTCACCTGGCTGGCAGGAGGGAAAGGTGAGGGAACAGGCCGCCAGGGCATGCTCATTGTGATGACAGCCTTCCTTGAGCTCTCTCATGCTTCACACAGGCCAATTTGGGCTCCAAATGGGCCTGTTTGGGGCCCAAATCAGCCCAGTGTAAAGCATGCGTACAAAGAGGAGAAATAGGTGAGTGCCGGATTCCCCCCTCCCACCAGGAGGATAAGGGGACCTGGCAACCCTAATAGAGACTGGGGGAATTCCAAGAGGAGCATAAAGTGTGGTCACACATACCAAATCTCTATCCTCCTCAGGAACCATCCCAAAAATCTCCACATATTTTCTGGAGTATCAGTGGCAATCACAGGAAAGGATAATGCATTTGGAGGATGTGCGTAGGGCCTGCATCACCAGATACATTGAGTGTGTGGTTGAAGGGAAAGGCATGCACTCACAATCTACCACAATACAAAGATTTCCACTACTTGTGTTAAACCAGACCTCTACGTAACAGAGACAAGAAAGAGATGAGTGGGCAGAAATGTTGGAACCCATACACCCGAAAAACAACTACATTACCTAACACTATCTACAACGAAATTCTAATCAGAGTTACTCCAGTCTAAGCTCATTGAAGTCAATAGGCTTAGACTAGAGTAAATTTGTTTGGGATTTCATTGCTAGTCAGGGTTTTTTTTCAGATGGAATACGGTGGAATGGAGTTCCGGCACCTCTTGAAAATGGTCACATGGCCGGTGGCCCTGCCCCCGATCTCCAGACAGAGGGTAGTTTAGATTGCCCTCCGCGCCACTTGGCCTTGTGACCATTTTCGCCAAGGGCGATTTAAACTTTAAAAAACTCCCAGAAAAAAAGCCCTGCTGCTAGTCATTTTTGAGAATAAAGCAGCATTCCAAATGCAGTTACCAAAAAGCCACGAAGGGCACTCAGATTATATGGTCCCTCATTACCATTTTTCCTGGATAAATAATGCCTGTATTTTCAAACACAGACACACAAACACACAACATTCAAACAGGCATCAAAATATACTACGGATTATAACTGAAACATACAATGAAACAAGTAACTAAAAAAACACAAGCAATCAAGTAATTTGTATTATTGGCCTTGTATCAAAATATGAAATCACTAGAAGCCTGTACTCCTTATAAATAAAGACACCAACAAACTAATCGCATCACAATTATTTTGTATAAAATGGCTAATCTCCCACATACTTCAAGTTAGTAACACTGTTGTACAGTTTCCATTTATTCGGCACTTCTCTCTTTAATTTCATTTTATCTTCCACACCACAAGCCAGCTCTTGCTTTTTTGCTGCCCAAGAAACCTAGGAAAACATTTGTTCAATGATTTAATACCTTTGCAAAATTTTAAAAGGCCTATACATGCATAATATATATTGCTCCCTGCAGAATATTCATCTTTGTATAATGTTTTGTACCAGTAAATAACAAAGGAAAGGAGAACAATATAAAAAGATCCTGCTTACACTGTTCTAAACTTGCTGGGCATTGTGATATCTTTATTCTGGCAGGCATATTTACTTTTTCCTAAACCAGCCAAAAAGGTAAATTACCAATGCAATCCTAAATAGAATTTCGCTCTTCTAAATCCATTCAAGTCAATGGGCTTTAAAGAGTGTAATTCTATTTGGAATTGCATTGTAGATAACAGAAGTACATTCTTTCTCATAACACACTGGTTTCAAACCCAGAATTCAAATCTACTTGAAGACAATGTTCTCTTTGCAGTGCCACAATTATTTGATACAGTTCTTCTGAAATCTTAAAAGACTAAGACGAACATCCTGTTTTTGTCTTTACTTGGAAGACATTTCTTCCGTGAGAGGGACTTCCAAGTAACTGAACATAGCAGGACTGTAGCCCTACATACATTTAGAGAACAATTCTAGGAGAGCTACATCTTTCTGAGCTGGTGATTTCAATGGAATGTCCTCAATGGCCATTACTAGTTAACTGTGGAAGAAAGGCTGAAGGAGCTGGGCATGTTTAGACCGGAAAGGAGACGACTTAGAAGTATTTGAAGGGCTGTCACATAGAGGATGGGGAGGAGTTGTTTTCTGTTGCCCCAGAGGGTCAGACAAGAACCAAATGGTTAAAATTAAGTCAAAAGAGTTTTGAGCCAAACGTTAGGAAGAACTTCCTGACAGTTAGAATGGTTCCTCAGTGGAACAGGCTTCCTCAGGAGGTGGTGGGCTCTCCTTCTTTGGAGGTTTTTAAGAAGCTGCTAGATGGCCATCTGACAGGAATGCTGATTCTATGACTCAATATGAATTTAGGCAGATTGGGAGAGGGAGGGCAGGAAGGGGTGAGCCAGTGCTAGGCTTTCGTGGCCCTTTCTTATATGCTCAGGATATTGCCAATTGCCAATTTGGGGTCAAGAAAGAATTTTTTTCCATGCCAGACTGGACAGGGATCCTGGAGGTTTTTTACCTTCCTTGGCTCTCCTACAAAAGTCCATAGGTAGTGGTGGAGTGGCGCCACTTTTATGTCGATGGCAGGTGCAGGTGCCAGGCCAGGCCTTAGGATTGGGCTGTTAGGGGCTCTTTTTGAACAGAAAGAAAGAAAGAAAGAAAGAAAGAAAGAAAGAAAGAAAGAAAGAAAGAAAGAAAGAAAGAAAGAAAGAAAGAAAGAAAGAAAGAAAGAAAGAAAGAAAGAAAGAAAGAAAGAAAGAAGGGGCCAGTTCCTGCATTACAAAGCCATAAATGTACAAATGATCAGGAGACTGAGAAGAGTTCAGCCACTGAAAGACACTAAATCAAAAAAAGAAAAGAAATGTTATTATTCTGTTTAATAACAGTAACGTACCTTAGGTCCACTAAATGTAAAGCAAAATTGAGATGATTGATAACAAGCCCATTATGACTGAGGGCCTAAATAGATGTTACAGTTAAAGTGCTGTTTCCCTTACTCAGCTCACCATGTAATTCCTGTCTTTAGTAGCGTCTAATACAGAAAACATATGACATCATGCTACTGCACTTACCGTTTTCCTGCAGCTCACCCATTCCCAATTTGTTTTCAAAGAAATGCTGAATATAATCACATTATTATAGAGTACCAGGGAGATGGAGTTTGAACGCAGCATATTTCTCTTAACATCTAAAGCTTATGTACTACTCCAGGATACACTAGTGTTGCTCCTCGGTATTTGTGACATGTGAATGCTCATGATTAAGTCGTGTACCTTCAAAACAGGTTTGAGTGGATCAGCCTCCCATTGAGCTTTGTACTGTGGAGAGCTTTGAACTTTAAAGGAAATACAGAAATGTGTTCTTTCAACAACTAATAATGTGAACAAGGAACATAGTGGGAAGCAAGTAATGGATATTTACAATGAACAAATAATGTTTGGGTGTTGTTTTTTGAAGGAAATACAGAGCCTAGGATACTCAGTGCTTGCACCTGCTTCAAAACAAAATGAATAGTGAACTCTAGAACTAGAACATTTCTAGATCATTTTATTTTCAAATAGTTTACTTGAGGGTTTATTATTGAAGTGTACCATGAAGCTGCCTTATAATGAGTCAGACCATGAAGCTGCCGTATGAGTCAGACCATTAATCTAACAAGGTAAATATTGTTTAATCTGACCGGCAGTAGCTCTCCAGGGTCTTGGGCAGAGATCTTTCACCTACTATCTGATCCTTTTAAACTGGAGATGCCAGCGACTGAACTAGGACATTTTACTCCCAAAGCAGATACACTGTCACTGGGCCACATGTTACTGGAACTGCCTTTTATTTGGATGGAGAATTAGCTTTAAATCAGATATGACCTGACGGCACTTTCCACCAACACAGTGATGATGATACTCACTTCACGCTATTTATTTGTCCTAACCTGGATAGCACAGGCAAGCCTGATCTCAGAAGCTAAGCAGGGTCAGCCTTGGTTAGTAATTTGATGGGAGATCCCCGAAGAAGACCAGGGTCGCTATGCAGAGGCAGGCAATGGCAAACCACCTCTGTTAGTCTCTTGCCTTGAAAACCTCAGCAGGGGCCACTATAAGTCAGCTATGACTTGACAGCACTTTCCACCCCTACCACCAACTTTGCATTGTATGTTACTGATGGGTTTACTGTTGACTCTTTTATGTGTGTATTTAGTAAAGGTTCTGAAACCTGGTGTTTACTTTGTTTTATGTCATTGCTAGGGACTCTTGTGCATGTGTAAGAATGATTGGTAGTGTATGCATTAGCAAGATCAGATTCTGATAGACTGATGGTGAATTTTTATCTTATTTCTTGCTACCCCTTAATTACGACTAGTTCTAGTATAATTCATGTCTGTGTATTCCATCACTTTATTATTTGCAGTGTGCACAACTGAAATACTGTAGAGTGAGCTGTGTGCATTGTTTTCGGGGTGACTGAGTGGAATGCGCACAAATAATCATTAATAGTGTGTTTGTCAAGGGGTGTGATTCTTTTATTCACTGTAATACACAGAAATTTTCCATCAAATATCCCAACCTTTATTTTGCACCAAACACACATTCTCTTAATGAACAATAAGTAAGACAAAAAATAATAATACTTTGATAATATTAGCCAGCATCAGCGCCTTTTACTTGTTTACCAGTACAGTGAGTGCAACTGAAACATGTCCACTCCTGCTTTTAATGGTGTACTACCTGTTTTAATCCTGCCTAAGCAGTTCATATTCTTGTAGGGTTCCTTATCTCTTCCAGGGGATACAAACAAAGACTCTGCCTAGAAGCTCTGCCAGTCTGTCTTGGGGCTTCCAATATCCTATGCTGTCTGCTCTTTAGGATTGCCAAAATGCCCCTCTGTGCACATTCTGCATGCAAGAATACTAAAGGTCTGCAAAACATGGACATTTTCTTCATCTGCCTAGAATTTGGTCCAGACAATCCTTTGGATGAGGTACACAACCCCAGATTATTCTATTCCAATTTAACTGCAGGGGGTGGGTTGAGTATTTCCCACTGAAGTGAGTGTCCCATTAAAGCCAAAGAAAATGAAAGTTTTTTAAAAAGTCAGATAAGGCTAATAATAGATTCCATACTGTGAGCAAACATGTTACCACCAGTGTAGTACAAATGAAGGGATGCCCTAACAGATGGAGCTTGCTCAACAACCTTCCACTGGTGGATCACTTTCCAAGATGCTTGCTCTTCACTTTTCCAGATACAACTTTGGCATTCTAGGATAGGCTGCTCTGAGAAATCTGCAAGAACAGGGAAGTGAAGGTGTGCACTTACAGAAACTTCATTTGCTTTATAGGGAAAAAGCCACTAGAGAATGCCAGTCTGGGTCCTCTTTGATTTAGAAGTGAACGCAAATACAGAAGCTCATATACCAATAATAAATAAACATATGCACTGGACTTACAGGAACTGAAAGTAATAGCATTATGAAATACAACTGAAGTCAAGACGTACATTTTGCATAGCTAAAGTATTTGCAAAAAAAAGTAAGCAAGCAAGCCTTTACAATTCATCAAAACAAAAAATTAGTATGCCAAACAATCTTAATTTATTTGAATAAATTACCATGTCATTAAAATAGTATAAGGCTATATCAGCAGCTCAACTTTATAAATCTAAATTTTATGGGGGTATAATTCAAGTTTCTAAATATCCCAAAGCTTATGATTTAATACATAAAAAACTGCAATGTAAAAAGAAAGTAAATTTGATATGGAAGAAACTAGCTTTTTCTTTCCTTTGGTTGGGCTGTGTGTATGTTAACCTATGAAGATCCAACAGTTTTCTTGGTATTTCAGTAAAAATATTTAAGTTCTTACATCCACATCATCTGAACCATTTTACCCGCAAGTATGTATCTTAGGCACAGGTGATGTATATTAATTGGTGTACACAATGTTAAACAACACAAGCAAAAGGAAGGTCCCTGCCCTGAGGACCTTACCATTCTAAATTCAGGTGAGATTTGTGTAAAAAGTAAGGGTGAACAAGGGATAAATGTGTAAAAAATCAAAAGTTTGGGGCTATCTATAAAGAAGATTGCAGAATTACTGTCGAACTACATTGTAGCAAGGAGGCAAAGCTGGGGCAAAGGGCAAGCCACCTGGCAGTGGTGGAAGCAGGGATTGCCAGGGGGAGAGAAAAGGGAAGAACACAGGAGGGGCTTAGCATCATGGTGGCAGAAGAAGACAGGTTTTTCCCCTTTCCTCCCTCCCGCCCTAGGTGCCAGCTGCTACTGGGGGTCCTTGTCACAACTTGGTTGGGTGGTTTCAGGACATAGGGCTGGATTCACTGGGGCAAGTCATGCTGGCTGGGTGGCTTACCTCTCCTTTTTTATCAAAGTCCCCTTAAGGGATCTGGGGGAATCCAAAAGGTATGCACCTGTGATGGATGTTGCAGGCTTCACCAAGGGCAGCAGGAATGCCCAAGACTTGCCTGGATGGATGCTAAACCTCCTGCCATCCCATGGCACCCAGTAGGAGGTCTCAGGAATGCATGCCATCAAATGGCAGGGGAGGGGAAGTGACATCATTGTGCAGTCCCAAGAGCGTGCACGCGCACATGTAGTGAGAATCGCACCACCTCCTCCCAGGAGTTGCCCTGGGTGAGAATCCCCCATCTTTTTCCCCAGAAAAAAAAGCCCTGTTGTGTATTCCTTACCTAAGGGCACTGGCCTCACACTTAGCCTATACAGATGCAATACAAAGGCTGAGAGCCAGAAGAGAAGGGGCAGGATCCGATGTAATTCCAAATATTTCATTGCACTCACTAGGAACAAAGACTGCCTCAAAAAGAAATAAGCCTCTCTCTTTACCTAGCTATTACTAAGGACCTCTCAATAAATCATCTAGAATATTTTAGGGACAAAGATATGGCTATGTTGACATTCAAACCTGGGAAAAACTAAAGCATATAATAGCATTTCCTATTAAGTGATTGCTAGTCCAAATTAATTTAATTTGAACTTTGGGATTCACCACCACAAATCCCAGCTCAATGAGGTATTTTGCAGTGCAATCCTGAAGAATTATGGTGTCATGGACCAGCCAACCCCTACAGAGCAAAGAGACGCAGAAGACTCCTCTGAGGAAGACGCAGCCAGCAAACCTGACCCAAACCCACAGCTAGTGGCAAAAGCACTGCAGGAGGAGGCAGCATCTGAGGGGTCAGACATAGATTCGCAGCCAGGACCCTGCACATTGAGATCTATTTACATTTTCAAGAGCCTTGGGGGCTACTAGGCATAAAATGGGATGGGTGCAGCAGCAGTAGGTTGAATTGTATATGGTCAAAGGCCGTCACAACACAAAGTTAAAAAACAGTAAAAGTAGAAATCTATCTTACAAGACTAAAATACAGTTATTAAAATAATAAAAATAAAACACAATTAAAATGGGACCTTAATAAATACCAGATAGTTGAGAAAAGTTAGGTTTCTGAGGAAACAATGTTGGCCCTAATCTTTTTTGCAGCTAAGGCAAACAGGGATACTCTGCTAGTGACAAATGAATCAGTATCAGATAACAAAAAAACTAATTTATCAATATCAGAGGTAAAGTTACGCCCCACTAACAAGTTAGCAAGAAACTTAGCTCTAACCTCTGCATACATGGGACAAAATAAGGTGTAATGTAGAAGATCCTCAGGAACTGAGGCACCACATATGCAGAGACGGAGAGCCATTGGGGTTTGATGATATCTTCCTGTAAGTAAAGCTGTCAGCATTGTTTGAAAGCGCAGGGAGGTGAATTATTTTCTGAGATTTTGGGATGTGATATTCACTAAATAAGGAGATCTAACATGATCTCTTTTGATCAGTTTAAACCAGGGGGAAGATCTGGACTGGGAAATTGTAAGACTGTCCAAAAGAGCATCACATCTGTAGACCCAATTTCGTAAGTTGGGGCCATTATTTAAGACCCCCAACAAATCATCTGGAATGGCATAATGAACAAGAATATTATTATAGCAAGCTGCCCAGGGTGAGTCACTGTGTGTCATCAGCTGAAAGCATTGCTTGCTGAAAGTGTTGGTAATAACAGTATTACCCTTGTTCCAGAATTTAAGTATGGCCAAATGAACCCTAGCTCTAACTGAAGGCAGACCAAGTTCTGCCCTCATTAGGGCTGCAGGGTCCCCCTGGGTAGTGCAAGCAATCGTCTAATGAAAAGATTTTGAACTGATTCCAGACGGGTTATGATATGTTCTTTCCAACCCCAGACCTCTATACCATAAAGAAGGTGGGGGATTGCCTTACATAAATACAGTTTTATTGCAGGGTCTACAAGAGATCCACGCTTGGTATAATAAAATCTCAGAATTGCCCCTATTATTTTTAAAGTGGAGGATTTGACAATATCCAGATGTATATTCCAACTTAGGGTCTCGCTAAAGGTCACTCCCAAATACTTATAGGAGCTGCACCGTTCAATGGGAATTCCATGAATACTCCAGGTGGTCCTTCTGGGTCGCCTTCTAAACACCATGACCTTGGTCTTGTCATAAATTATTTTGAGGGCCTCCTCTTTGCAATATGACCCTGCACATTGGCTCCTCAGCTTCCCAACCCTGGTCCGGCAACAGAAAGCCAGGTACCAGCCAGCTCTAGACCCTCATTTCTGCCTTTTCTGTTCCTGGGGGTGTCTGCAGAGATTCTTGGCAATAGACACTTTCCTCATTGGGTTTCTCAGCTGTCACAGTCTCTGGCCCTGGCTTCTGCTAATGAGACACCTGGGTTCTGACCCAGCCACAACAGCTGGTTGCATGTCCCCTGATGGTCCTTGGAAGTCAGAGGGCCCAGGAACCTCAAGGTCTGCCAGGGTTTCTACCTCTATGGTTTCAGCCATGAATGGCATCCCATCCTCCAAGAAGGACTCATCAGGACCAACCGTGAAAGTTTAAGTCTCTCTTTCATTCTACTGCTCTCTCTCTTTAGCCTCTTGGTTCCTCCTTTTGGAGTGTAATGTGTTGCAGTGTGAGTGGACAACTGGAATATTTGTATTTCAATGTAGGCATTCTGGTGGTAAATATTTCTGCTGTATTCTTGATATTGAGTCTCTCTACACAAGATGCCTCAACACATGTTCATTAAGTGTAGGGAGATGCAATGTTACCTGGGAAGCGTAGTTTAAAAAGACAGAGCAGGTGGAGATCACTCCTCAAAGGGTTTGTTAATTTCATCTTTGCCTCTCCAATTTCACCTCTCCGTTCTAAAACTGTGTGGGATCGCAGCCAGAGGGCAGCAAGGAATGGAAGTGGGCTGGAGCTGCCTTCCAAAGCCAGGCTGAGACCTGGAGAGGTTATAATGGGTTGAAGTTTCCCTTCTGGCATTTCACAGCCCCTTCACACAGATCCAGTGTATAGTAAAGCCTTTGCCCTGCCACTAGTTCTGTCTTTTTAAACTTTTAAAACTGTTTTCTCCCTGAAGAACTCAGGCACATCTAGAGATAGTAGAAAATGTGGCAGGACACCTGAGTGGCTAATTGACATTGACAGAGAAGTTGTGGAGAGGCATCTGGCTGCACTGGACGAATACAAATCCCCTGGGCCAGATGGGGTGCACCCAAGAGTGCTGAAAGAACTTTCTAGAGAACTTGCAGAACTCCTGTCCATCATCTTCAACACCTCCTGGAGGACTGGGGATGTGCCACAAGATTGGAGAAGAGTGAATGTTATCCCAATCTTTAAGAAAGGGAAGAAGGATGACCTGGGAAACTACAGGCCGGTCAGTCTGACTTCTTTTGCTGGGAAGATATTAGAACAGATTTTAAAGGGATCAATCTGTAAGCATCTGAAGGACCGCTCAGTGATCCGGGGAAGTCAACATGGTTTTGTTCCTAACAGATCTTGCCAGACTAACCTGGTTTCCTTCTTTGATTGAGTGACGAGCTTACTGGATCGTGGGAACTCTGTTGACGTGATTTATCTGGATTTCAGTAAAGCTTCTGATAAGGTCCCCCATGACATTCTGATGGGCAAACTGGAAGACTGGACTGGACTAAAGGACGGTGGATAGGGAACTGGTTAGAGGACCGCACTCAAAGAGTGGGGGTCAACGGCGTTTCTTCAGATTGGAGGGAGGTGTCCAGTGGGGAGCCGCAGGGCTCGGTTTGGGGCCCGGTACTTTTCAATATTTTTATCAATGATCTAGATGAAGGAGTGGAAGGGCTGCTCATTAAATTTGCTGATCATACCAAATTGGGAGCGGTAGCAAACACCCAAGAAGATAGAATTAAAATTCAACAAGACCTGAATACTCTGGAGAAGTGGGCAGCTGTGAATAGGATGCAATTCAACAAAGACAAGTGCACAGTATTACATCTGGACCACAAAAATGGGAAGCACAAATACTGGATGGGGGATACACTTCTGGGAAGTAGTATATGTGAAAGACATCTTGGGGTAAGAGTGGACTGTAAACTAAATATGAGCAGTCAGTGTGATGCGGTGGCAAAAAAGGCTAATTCAATCTTGGGTTGTATCAAAGGGGCCATAGCATCGAAATCACAGGAGGTCATAGCCCCTCTCTATACTGCCTTGGTCAGGCCACACCTGGAGTATTGTGTGCAGTTCTGGAGGCCTCACTTCAAAAAGGATGTGGACAAAATTGAGAGGGTGCAGAGGAGAGCAACGAGGAGAGCAACGAGGGGTCTGGAGGAGACTGAGCCCTACCAGGAAAGGCTGAGGGCCTTGGGAATGTTTAGTTTGGAGAAGAGGAGGTTGAGGGGGGACATAATTGCTCTCTTTAAATATTTGAAATGCTGTCATTTGGGGGAGGGCAAGGAGCTGTTCCAGTTGGCAGCAGAGGATAGGACCCGAAGCAATGGGCTTAAATTACATGCACAAAAGTACCGGCTGGGTATTAGGAAAAACTTTTTCACGGTCAGAGTAGTTCAAAAGTGGAATCAGCTGCCTAGGGAGGTGGTGAGCTCCCCCTCACTGGCAGTTTTCAAGAAGAGGCTGGATGAATACTTGTCAGAGATGCTTTAGGCTGATCCTGCAGTGGGCAGGGGGTTGGACTAGATGGTCTGTATGGCCCCTTCCAACTCTATGATTCTATGATTCTACCCTTCCCATATCCCATTGGATCTCCCGAGACGTGTTCTTCACATGTCAGATGTCTCACGTAGAGAGACTTATTATCATTACTGCTTAAGTGTGCTTATTATTCCATTTGTGATTTTACCATATTTGGGGTCTCAATAATACTTAAAGTTAGCAGTAACTTCTTTCAGTGGAATAGCAAGCATAGTAGAGTTGGACTTACTGCTTATAGCAGGCAATCTCCCACCGATCATAAAGAAAAAATGTCACCAGCCTCTGTGCCAGTACACCACATCTGGTACAACCTGGAAGTGACAATGGGTAGCTCTACGAATTGCAGGAAATTCTATGGTAAAACTATACAGTTTAGCATAGAGTTTCCAGCATTTCCTAGAGCTACCCACTCTCATTTCCAGTACCAACCAGAACTACCCATTGTCACTTCCACATCTACTGACATTGGTGATGTTGCCAACATCCTATACGTCTCATGTCCCCACTCCTTAACCCTTCTAGTTTCGCCTGTTTGGCGTAGTGGTTAAGAGCATGGGACTCTAATCTGGAGAACTGGGTTTGATTCTCCACTCTGGGAGACCTTGGGTCAGTCAGAGCTTCTAGAAGCTCTCTCAGCCCCACCCACCTCACAGGGTGTTTGTTGTTGTGAGAATAATAATAACAGATGACAAGACTCGCAGCAACAGGCTTAAATTACATGCAGAAAGGTACTGGCTGGATATTAGGAAAAACTTTTTCATGGTCAGAGTAGTTCAAAGGTGGAATCAGCTGCCTAGGGAGGTAGTGAGCTCCCCTTCACTGACAGTTTTCAAGAAGAGGCTGGATGAATATTTGTCAGGGATGCTTTAGGCTCATCTTGTATTGGACAGGGAATTGGACTAGAAGGTCTGTATGGCTCCTTCCAACTCTGTGATTCTGTGAACATACTTTGTAAATCACTCTAAATGAGTGTTAAGTCAGCCTGAAGGGCGGTATATAAATCAAATGCTGTTGTTGTTGTTATTCCATTGGTTGCCAAGCTTGGCCTGAAAGCATCCTTGTAAATAGCAAGTACCTTGTTTTGTAAAAAGCAAAAGGTACCCTGTGCCAATAGTGTGTCAAACAAAAGATATCCTGTGCAAATAGTGTCGAGTACACAAATAGGGTCAAGCACACTCTACAGACTGTACTGCTTCTGTAATTGCCATCTCTGTTTATATAGAAATGGTGATGTCCTATGGAATCCTGGAACCTGACATCCCTAAGGAGTTCATCCCATTCCCTAACCAGGCCTTCCCTTTTCGAACATGTCCTTCTCTTTAAATATCTGTGATTTTGAAGAGATTATGTAAATAAATGAAGCTAACTTTATTAAACAACAATTGTGAAGAGATCTTTGAGCAGACCACCTAAATGAAAACAGTAGACAGTACAATGAGTCTCTCAGGTCATAATCTACAAGCAAAGACAGGATGAAACAAAATTCTGAGAGTGTTTAAGGTCCATTAAAAGACAAATTGGCTTTTTAATTAATATGAAACACAAACAGATCATGACAATATTATGTATACCGTTGTGAAAAGGATTATGCAAATAACATACATTTGCAAAACTGTTAAGTATGCTGTTTGTATTTATTTGGTATAGAAATCTTCTAAAGACTACTCAATAAATAACACAGCCTTCTAAAATAATAATTCCTTTCACAAACAAGACTTATTCAGAACCAAATGTTTGTTTTTTATCATGCAAATATATGCAATCTAAACTAAAAATCAGAGCAGAGAAATTACGCAAATTTCAATAGAACACACTTCGTAGCCAGGATTTAGTAGATTCTTGACCAGTTTAGTACAGTGGCTAGAGAGTGGGTTCAAATTAGAGATGGGCACGAACAGCAATATGAACAAAAAAAAGCCACGAACAGCCCAATCTGCTGTTCGCGAACAAGCTGTTTGCGAGGCCCCATTCTAAACAAACAGGTGGTTGTTGCAAGCCTCGCTCATTGCTGTTCGTCTTGCTGTTCGTCAAGCCAGACAGTCTGGCACCTGCAATCAATTCCCTTGGCAACTTGGGCAGGGATTGTCTGAACTCTGTCTGAACTCCTGCTGTTGCCCTGGAAACCCCAATCTAAGCCTAATTTAGTTTGATAGGCAGGTCTTCCTTTCAACTGTGGAGCTCCAAATTTGTTACAACAAGGGAGCAAAGACCAGGGGGGAGGGGGGCTCCCAGCTCTGACTTTGCAGACAGTGGAGAGGGAGAGAGACAGTTGCTGTTGGCATTTTGATAGAGAGAGTGCATTGGAGCTTGAATTTTCTTTTTGTGTGGTGGAATAGGGATCTACCCCTTCAAGTTCCAGGGCTGCTGCCAGGCTCTGGGCCAAGCTATTATTTATTATTGGTACTTTTCTTGCTGCCTGCTCAGGTAAGGTTTCTGGGAGTGGTGCGGTAGGCATCTACTCCTTCAAGTTCCAGGGCTGCTGCCATGCTCTGGGGCCAAGCTATTATTTATTATTGGTATCTTTCCTGGTGCCTGCTCAGGTCAGGTTTCTGGGAGTGGTGCAGTAGGGATCTTGACTTGGATGATGGCTGGAGGAGAGCCTGCTGGTCCCCACAAACAGCCAACCACGAACATGTTCATGAACAGGGCCATGTTCGTGGTTGTTCGTGAGTCCCTGTTTGTGGATGGCAATGAACAACGAACATCATGTTCATGTGTTTATTTTCTGTTCATGCACATCTCTAGTTCAAATCCTCAGTTATGGACTTCACATTGGAATGCCACTGCCCAACGTATCATACTCCCTGTTGGATAACATACTGTCGTGATGCTGAGACCTCATCTAGAAATCAGCATAGTGCCCAGGTAAGCCTGATCTCGTCAGATCTCAGAAGCTAAGCCATGCCGGCCTTGGTTAGTAATTGGAGGGGAAACCTCCAATGAAGACCAGGGTTGCAGATGCAGGCAATGACAAAGCAGCTCTGAATGTCTCTTGCCATCTAAACCCCACTAGGAGTTGCCATAAGTCAGCTATGACTTGAGGGCACTACACACAGAGATATCATGCAAAATTACGGTTTAATTAAATTAAATATGGTAAGTGTTATTGTCTGAATGAAGGTCATTCTATGGTTGTTGTGGGTTTTCCGGGCTGTATTGCCGTGGTCTTGGCATTGTAGTTCCTGACGTTTCACCAGCAGCTGTGGCTGGCATCTTCAGAGGTGTAGCACCTCTTTTGGTGCTACACCTCTGAAGATGCCAGCCACAGCTGCTGGCGAAACGTCAGGAACTACAATGCCAAGACCACGGCAATACAGCCTGGAAAACCCACAACAACCATCGTTCTCCGGCCGTGAAAGCCTTCGACAATACATCGAAGGTCATTCTGCTAACTAAGGTTAGTTAGAGTCCCTCAAGCCGGATGTGAAGTTAGTTTCAAGAATGGTTCTGTATGATGTACAAATACAGACAAACTGATTTGCTCCTTGGCAACACCTTCCTAGAATCCAGAAAGAAGGCAATGAAACTAGCATTTGTCAAGACAAACCACAATTTGAGTGATCATCTGTGAGCTTCATTTCTAATCTAACCATAGTTAAACCAAGTTTTTGCACGATTTCTCAACTGACCCATTAGATTAGGAGGTACAAATGGTAAGCACTATATCAGTTCTCCCCTGCCTTGTCTTTCCCAAAGCACTTCCCTGGCACCCAGAAAGAACTATGCTAGAGGTTGAGACAGTTTCATGGACAAAATGCCATGTGGCATTAATGGCTGCAGGGAGAAAGGGGAATCCGGAAAAATCGTACCCTTCATACTTTGGCATGAGCTTGCCCTGCAGAGCTTCTTCTGCTGCCAGCAGCAATGGTAGTGTTGGTGGGGGTCTCTTGCTTCCCTCTCCTAACTGTAGCCCCGTCCAATGATATGGCATTTTGTCCACATGGCTCCCCCACCTCAGCCTTATCTTTTGGGAAGGCTGCAAGAACTTCTCAGAAAAGGGCAAAGCATAGAAGATCTGTTTCTATGAGTGCCTTACACTCCTGTTTCATGGGTTCCAAATTATTATTTTTAGTGCTGGGATTGCTGCTTGCTCACATAATGCTCCTGGTAACAAATAAACCTTTCATTCGTGATTCTAAGACATGCTTATTCTATTTGACAGTTGTAACATGTATCGTGCATCTGTGGCTACATAGTTGCTGGAAGGAGGCATGTGGAAATTCTTAGAAGTAAAAAAAGGAGAGAAGAACTGATCTTTCAATAAATAATTTAGGTGTGCACCCTGCACTTTTCCTTTCTTATCCTCTTTGCATTATACTTGTGTTCAGCAATGTGAACCATATTTATTCTCTCTGATGACCACTCAAACCGAGAGTGTGATTCAAATTGTGATGTTGTGATTAGGATCTGAAAGACCTAGGTTTGCATCTCCACCTGACCATGCAAATCTGCTAGGTGACCTTCGGCAAATCACACAATCTCACTTGGACTTACCTCACTGGGTTGTTGTGAGGATAAAATGGAGGAGAGGAGAACAATGTAAGCCACTTCCCCATTGGGAAGAAAGGTGGGGCACGAATGAACTAAATAAATACATACATTGCTGGAATGGACTCAGTCAGAATTTTTGTTAGGAGATTCACTAATGTCTCATGCCTTCCTCCCAATTATACTCTGCCTATACAGTATTGTATAGTGACAATGACTTCTCAAAGACAATTTCAAGCAACATTTAGCAAATTAACTCTTAAAGATAAACCAGAAAGAATTGCCCAGAAAACATGCCTCAAGACAACAATTAAATTTAAGGTGAAAACAACACTATGGAACAAACCAGGTAGATTCAAGGAATCGACTTCAGTAATCCTAGATTTTAATTATAGGGAACAAAACTTCTGCATGCAAGATGTACTGGCATATTTTAATAGTGATTTGACAGATGGATTTTGTGTTCTGGCTGAAGTAGAACATATTGCTTATTTCTGAGGTGAGGTAGCAGAATGTGCAGTGGATTCTGGCCAGCATTAGAGAATTCAACAGTACCTCTAGATCTTTTAAGAGACCATTATGCACTGTCTCATGTCAATGGTGTCATTGGAACAAGCCACTTTGCAAAGATTCCAATTTGCAAAGATGGAACAGGCTTTCACTGCTGCCTCATTTACTGAATGTTTCCATGAAAACCATATGGATTTTACAATGTAGACTTAAGTCATCACAGATGACTTCAAACCTCAGCATGACAGTGATTAAGATTGCCAGTCTCCCAGACTCCCATTTCTTATCATTGCTTGGGTCATCGGCAACAGAATAAATTTTAAAAGGCCATTGGGCAAATGGTGAGTTACCTTTAGGGAAAACCTGGTAGTGATGTCAGTGCTCTCCAGGGATTGCTGGACACTCAATGTTTTACCATAGATTTCTGGCAATTCCTAGAAAGGTGTGAAGTTGCTTCTGGGTCTTTCTAGAAGTTACGTCACAACGTCATTGATGGCCACCCTCCATATCCCCATCCCAAGTCTCTTGTTGGTTGCCAGGCATGGGAGGCATGGCCTGGCAACCCTGATAATATTATCACCAGTACATATCAACACCTAGACCCCTGCATAAAGGCAGATAAATACCTCTTAGTGCTAAACAAAGTCTCTAGAATCTAGCAAAATTCAGACTGGGTCCCAGAAAATCCTGGAAATCTAGGCTCAAGTTTGGGACAATTTCAGCACAATTTCATCTTGCATTTTATCTTTCTCTAGTTTATTTTTCTGTAATTTTGGAATGGGAAAAAATAATACATTCATCCAAGTATCATGACATTACCAGTCTGGTCATTCATAACTATTTGTATTGATTTATCTTATTTATTGTCTCCCTTTCTCACTGAGACTCAAGGCAGATTACGCAGTGTGAGTCAGTACAGTCAATTTCAAATACATTTTAATAAACAATGTAATAGGTTATATACATAAAAAATGCAAAAATTTAAAACCAGCAGGAACCCAGTAGAGAGTTGAAAAAATGCTGAAACGGAGTCTAAGCAATTCCAAGCACAAATTAAACAACATGGAAACTACCCAGTAGGATCATACTTACACCAACAGGCAGTATATAGCAGTACTAGTCCCACTTCCTTATTGAACAGCCCTCCTATCTAAAAAGTCATCTTGAATAATTCAGTTTTGTATAGTTTGCAGAAAACCTGGACAATGGGAGGTTCTCCTGACCTCTTCAGATAGACTGATCCATAAGGTAAGGACCACAACAGAGAATGTACATGTACAGGCAATGGCTGATTTTGCCCATATGCAAAATACAATGTGTGCAAACTACAGAAAGTAAATAATCCATGCACTAAACTGACCCACCAGCACTTGCATTTTAATGCTGAGTGAAGTGCTTCTTAAATACTGTGTACACTATTAGTACAGTCAGTTGGGACAGTTTATAAAGCCATTTGGGTCTATCTCAATGAAATGTGCTAAATAAATGTCAGATCATTATCACAATTACCCAATAGATGATGCCTTATTTGCTGAGTTCAAAATGGAAACATTCAAAAAATGAAAGAAAAATAGAATTTGCCTCAGTACACGCAATTGGAATATACCTCCCAGAAGCACATTTCCCTCCAAAATAAATATGTAAGGTACTAAGTCTTGATTATGAAATACTTTTGTACTTACTTAAGGGTGGCAACAATCTCAGTTTCTTGGTGATACAATATAGGTCCAAAGACCCTTAAACATTACAACATAATAGACGTTGCAGCACATTTTACTTCTGTTTTACCTATACCCAGACTGTACCTGGGCAGCTAGAGCAAATAAACATCTTTCACATTTCAATTTTTTAAAATTTTGTTAACTACCTTGAATATGCCAAATTTGATTTGATTATTTGCTTTCTTGCTCCTCATACAAAAAGTAGATGGTAAAGTATGAGACAATGGTATACAATATGTTAAAAGATGGAAATAGCAGCTGTGGGGGCAAAAAAGGATCAGTGATCTTAGTAAAAATATGAGTCACTAACCTTTGAGAAGGGACAAGAAAAAAACTCTCTCAACTAATAGAACTCAGTAGTTCAAAAACAAAAAGGTGCCTTGGGAAGGCAGAACCTCCAAAACCATCAACAAGGCAGGAAAAAAATAACCACAGGCTCACATGGGCTACCCTAATTGCAAAATCCTCTTTATATACATTGATGATCCTAAACAAAAAGGGAAAGGGCAGAATACTACAAACTAGTCCGTACATCCAAACGCAGAGAGACTCTCTGTAGAAATGATAGAAAGATGTATCAATAAGAAAGAGGGGATGTGCTCATGAAAAAAAGGTATTTTTCAGATTTGGAGTTTGGGAAGGGCATAAATGGCATTCAGGTCCCTGGGAACCAGTGTGGAATTCAGATTTGGGTTTGCCAGAATTGTGGAATTATTGAAGTTCCATTATTCCCTATGGGGGACTGGGGGGGGGGGAGGCGGGATAAACTGCTTTTCAACCACATTACACCCCAATTGTACATGTAAGTGTTGCAGGGCTTTTTTTCTGAAAAGAGGTGGTGGAACTCACAGGGTAACAAACACGCTTCTGGGACCAGGTGATCACTCAGGCCATGGCTGCCCCAGGAGCATTTCCACACTACACAGGGGACCCAATTTGGGCCTAAATCAGCCTGGAACGCACCACTGCCATGCGGGAGAGCACTCGCCCGCCAAGCAGTAGCCTGATCCTGGCCATTTCGGGCCCGAAATGGGCTGAAAGGGGCCCAAAAGGGCCAAAAAGAACCTGAAATGGGCCCAAATAGGCCTGGAATAGACTGCTGCCGTGAGGGGGAACCCTCCCCTACACACAGCCCGACTCAAAATGGGTGAAACTGGCCTGAAACGGCCAAGATCAGGCCTGAATCAGCCTGGAACATGCTGCTGCCATGAAGGGAAACCATCCTCACCCAGCAGCAGCCCAATTCCTGCTGTTTGGGGCCTAATCCTTGCCATTTCGGGCCCAATCTGGGCCATTTCAGGCCTGATTCTGGCTTTTTTGGGCCCCATTTTGGCCATTTTTGGTCCCGAAACATCCAGAATTGGGCCTGAATCGGCCAGGATCGGGCCACGGCTGGGCCGTTTCGGGCCCAAAATGGAAGAAATGGGCTTGAAATGGCTAGGATTGGGCATGAAACAGCCTGGATAGGGACTGAATTGGCATGGAATAGGCTGCTGCCTTGCAGACAAACCCTCCTCTGCCCAGTAGCAGACCGATCCTGGCTGCATCAAGCCCAAAATGGGCCCAAAATGGCTAAAATAGGCCTGAAACGGCCTGGATTGGGCCTGAATCAGCCTGGAATAGGCTGCTGCCATGAGGGGGAACCCTCCACCACCTGGAAGCGGCCCGACTCTGGTGGTTTCAGCCCAAATTGGGCCAAAAGGGACCAAAATGGCCGAAATGGCCCAGAGCAGGCCAGAATCAGCCTGGAATGGGCCGCTGCCATGAGGGGGAACCCTCCCTTGCCTACGGCCTGACCCTGGCAGTTTCAAGCCCGAACTGGGCCAAAACTGGTCCCAAATGGCTGAAACCAGTCCAAAATGGCCATGATCGGGCCGGAACTGGCCTGTAACTGGCTGCTACCATAAAGGGGAAACCTCCCTAGCATGGCAGCAGCCCAATCCTGGCCATTTTGGGCTTAATCATGGCTGTTTTGGGGCCCAAAATGGCTGGAAAAGGCCTGAAATGGCTGGGATTGGGGCCAAAATGGACCGGATCAGGCCCAAATAATCCTGGAATGAGCTGCAGCCATGTGGTAGAACCCTCCCTCGCATGGCAGCAGACCAATCCTGGTTGTTTTAGGCCTGAAACAGCTCATATAGGCCTGCCTGGAGAAACTCCTAATTGATGAAAATCCAACTATCTCCAGGCAAATAGCCAAATTTGGCTCTGTTTGATTAAATTCCATAATAAAAAGAATAGCCACACATAGTCTCCTGCTCTTTTTATGATTTTAACTATTTTAATGTCAATGTTTTAAATATTAGAATTCCTGCGGCTCACAGAGAACTATATACATTTTAAGATAAGATTTTAAATGCTAAATGTATTTTTTATGTCCTTTACATTTTTACGCTGAATTTAATTATTTTATTGGCTGATAAGGATGTATTGTCATTGTTTTTTTTTTTTTGAAAAATTTTTATTGGGTTAGAATCCATTATTTCCACATTTACATTCAATTTTCCCCAATTTTTTCATCTCTAACCCCCTCCCTTTCCCCCCCCCCTTTTTGTTGACTTCCAGCAGCTTTCCAACCCTTTGTCCCCTTTCCCTTACTTTTATTAGCTTCCTCTATCTAAAACAAATATATATTCTCCATTATTCTAAGCAGTACATCCTTAACTATTTTTAACATTATATGCCCAAACTGTAAGCCTTTGTTTCCATCTTAGATAAACAATTTATCCCAATTTTTCAATTTCAGGTATTTCTATATATCATAAACCATATAGATCATACATTCGTTTATATCAAACAATTTGACTTATTCTCTATATATATTACTCATTCTATCTTTTTATAATAGTTCTATATATCTCTCCTCACGTAGTCAATCAATTTGACCCATCTATATCTTCAGACATTCAGTTTGGTACAAAACTTGTCAGAAAAAAAAGAAAATATTGTTAGTTAATCGCTCCTTATATTTAGTCCTTATAATTAATTATTTTCTCTATGTTCTGTTTGTTAACCTATATATATCTATATATATGTCAATCTATTAATCTGACTGCTTATTAATTCACATTTATCTCTTCTCCCCCCGGTAAAGTCTCCCCCCTCTACTTCAATACTTCAGTAGTTCTCAAACTGCCACAGTTTTCCTCCCACCTCCCATTTCTTCTCCAGGTATTGTTTCAGCTTCTCCCAGTCTGTGTTGAACTGCCCTGAGTCCAGATCTCTCAATTTTCTTGTCATCTTGTCCATTTCAGCCATATACAGCAATTTGTAAGTCCAATCTTCAATAGTTGGCACTTCTTGTACTTTCCATTTTTGCGCATACAAAAGTCTAGCTGCTGCTGTCATATAAAATATCAACGTCCTGTGTTGGGCTGGAATTCCCTCCATTCCCAAGTTCAGTAGCAGGAGTTCTGGGTTCCTATTAATTTGAAATTGTAAAATTTCACTCATTTCTCTTATTATTTCCCCCCAGTACTGCCTGGCTACCTCACACGACCACGACATATGATAGAGGGAGCCCTCATGCTTCTTACATTTCCAGCATTTATTAGAAGTATTCAAATTCCCTAGCGCAATCTTCTTTGGTGTCATGTACCAACGATAGATCATTTTATAAATGTTCTCTTTGATATTAATACATGTCGTTGTCTTCATTGTAGTTTTCCACAAGTATTCCCATGCCTCCATTGTTATTTCTTTATTAAAGTTTATAGCCCATTTCACCATTTGTGTTTTAACTATCTCATCCTCGGTATACCACTTCAACAGTACTTGGTATACCTTGGATATTCTTTTCTTATCTTCTTTAAGAAGGGTCTGCTCTAGTTCCGAATTCTCTATTCGTATACCTCCCTTTACAGAGTCCGAATTATATAAGTCTCTGATCTGTCTATACTGGAACCAATCGTAGTTAGGTGATAGTTCCTCTTGTGTCTTTATTCTAAGTTTGGATGCTTCAGTTTTAGTTATTTCTTTATACGTTAAACATTGTTGTTCATTATCAACAGCTCTCGGGTCTATCACCTCATATGGAACCACCCACAAAGGGGTTCCTTCTTGTAGATAAATTCTGTACTTCTTCCAGATTATGTATAAACTTCTCCGAACAAAGTGATGCAGGAACATCGAGTTGACCTTTACTTTGTCATGCCATAAATATGCGTGCCATCCAAGTATTTTTTTATATCCCTCTAGGGCTAATAATTTCTTGTTCTTTAATGTCATCCATTCTTTCAACCAAACTAGGCAGATTGCATCATGATAAAGTCTCAGATTGGGCAGTTGCATTCCGCCTCTTTCCTTTGCATCTTGTAAAACTTTCACTTTCACTCGAGGCTTCTTGCCTGCCCAAACAAAATCTGATATTTTCCTCTGCCATTTTTCAAATTGTTTGGAGTCTCTGATGATTGGTATTGTCTGTAGCAAAAACATTACTCTTGGTAACACATTCATCTTAACTGCTGCAATCCTGCCCAACCATGACAAATTCAATCTATTCCATTTAATCAAGTCTCTCTCTATCTGAGTCCATAGTTTTTCATAATTGTTTTTGAATAGATCTATGTTCTTTGCAGTTAATTCGACTCCCAAATATTTCACTTTACTTGTTACTTCACAATCCGTTGTTTCCATTAACAATTGTTGTTTCTGCTTAGTCATATTTTTGCATAATATCTTTGACTTCTTTTTGTTAATGAAGAAACCTGCCAAGTCTCCAAACTCCTTGATCTTATCTATCACTCTTGGCATGTTCTCCAATGGGTCCTCTACAATTAACATTATGTCATCCGCAAATGCTCTGACCTTGTATGAATAGTCCTTTATTTTTATTCCACGAATTTCATCATCTTGACGTATTTGTATCATCAGAATCTCCAATACTAAAATGAACAACAATGGAGATAACGGGCAACCTTGTCTTGTTCCTTTACTTATCGTCAATTTCTTGGTCAATTCATCATTCACCACAATTGCTGCAGTCTGGTCTCTATAAATTTCCTTAATTGCTCTGATGAATCTTTCTCCCAATTGTAGCTTTTCCATAGTGGCAAACATAAAGTCCCAGTTTAAATTGTCAAACGCTTTTTCAGCGTCAACAAAGAAGAAACCAACCTCTTTGTCACAACGCTTGTCATAATATTCAATAGCATTGATCACTGTCCTTAAGTTGTCTCTTATTTGTCTGTCTGGCAAAAAGCCTGCTTGTTCCTCCTCTATGACTTCCGAGAGCCACCCCTTCAGTCTCTCCGCCAATATCTTCGCAAAAATTTTATAGTCATTGTTGAGTAGCGATATAGGTCTATAATTTTTCACATTAGTCAGGTCTTGGCCCTCTTTTGGGATCAATGATATATTCGCTTCACTCCAAGTTTCTGGAATCCTTTGATCCCTTAAAACCCCATTCATCACCTCTTTTAGGAATGGTGCCAGTTCATTAGCCATTGTCTTATAGAATTTAGCCGTAAGTCCATCTGGCCCTGGCGCCTTTCCTAGATTTGCAGATTGTATTGCCTTACTTATTTCCTCGTCAGTTACTTCACTATTCAACTTATTTCTCCAAGCTTCCGAGATTTCTGGAAGTTTGGTTTTCTCCAAATATGACGCTATTGATTCTTTGTTTACTTCTTTTTTATTATACAGCTTAGCGTAAAATTTATAAAAGGCTCTACTAATGGTAGCCTGCTCCAAATACGTTTTGTTATCTTCGCAAATTTTATTTATTATCTTCTTTTCCCTTTTCTTCTTCAATTGCCATGCCAGGTACTTCCCAGGTTTATTAGCACCCTCAAACGCTTTTTGATTCAGTCTTTTGAGATTCCACTCCAATTCTTTATTGCTCATTGCTGTTAGCTGTTCTTGAAGTATTTTAATTTCCTGGTATACCTTCTTTTTCCCTGGTCTCTTTTTTAGCTGTATTTCTTTGGCTTTTATTTTCTCCTCAATCTCTTGTCTTTTCTCCTCTTTCTTCTTTCTTGCTCTACCATTTAAGTCCATTAGTATGCCCCTTACAACCGCCTTGTAAGCATCCCAAACTTTATTGGTTGGTACTTCTTTATTCACGTTGTATTGTATAAAAAACTTTGTCTCTCTTCTCAGTATTTCCATATTCTCTCTTTCCTGTAACAAGTCCTCATTTATTCTCCATGCTTTCCTTTTTCTCTTTTTTCCAAATTTCCACATAATTGGGTTGTGATCTGAGCCTACCATAGGCATTATTTCTACCTCCTTAGTCCATAATGCTAAGTCTTTTGAGGCCCAGATCATATCAATTCTTGATAATGTAGAATGCCTTGCAGAATAAAAAGTAAACTGTCTGCTTTTAGGATATTCTCTCCTCCATACATCTTCAAGAGTCTCTTGTTGAATCAACTCAAAAAAAAGCTTTGGTAATAGTCCTCTTTTCTTTTGTGCCGTTGTAGTCTTTTTGTCTAGTTCCAAGTCTGTCACTCCATTGAAGTCTCCAGCAAGAATTATCTGGTCGTATGCAAGATCGTCTAAATGCTTCCTTAAATCCTCAAAGAAGCTTTCTTTTGCACCGTTAGGTGCATAAAGTCCGACTACCAACACTCTCTTTAAATTCCAAATACATTCCACTGCTACAAATCTAGCTTCCACATCTCTCATAACAAATTTTGGCTGTAGCTCCTCTTTTATGTACAACACCACTCCTCTTTTTTTCTTGTTGGAGGCCGCTACATATTCTTTGCCCAATTTTCCAGATTTTAAATATTTTACATCCTGCTTTCTGATATGGGTCTCTTGCAAACAAACAATGTCACATTTTTGTTTTAGTAGCCAGTGAAAAGTATTTTTCCTCTTATTCGGTGAGTTTAGTCCATTTACATTCCAAGATAATACTTTACACTCCATACTCATGATCTTGTTGGTAAGTCTTTTTCATTGTCCTTAATAAATCGCTCCATCTCTCGCTCAGATCTGATGCGTGTTTTGGCCCCTCCAAACTCAAAGGACACTCCTTCCGGTAACTCCCATCTGTACCTGATTTTCATGTCCTTCAAAATCTGAATTAGCACTTTGTATTTTTTCCGGTCCAGTAACACTGATCTGGGCAGTTCCTTCATTATAATAATCGTCTTGCCATCAATCTCCAATGGATCTTGAAACTGTTTTGTCACAATCCTCTCTTTCATATTTCGTGTTGTAAACTGCACAATCACATCTCTTGGTAGTTTCCTCTGGGTTGCTATTCTCGAATTCACACGGTATGCCACATCTAGGATAGCCACAACTTCCTCCTCCTCCTTCCCCAGGTACTCAGCCAACACCTCAGTCATCTGTTCTTGCGCTGACTTTCCTTCCACTTCTGGCAAGCCACGAAAACGTAGCTGCTTCTCCATATGTTTAGTTTCTGCAACTGACATTCTCCCCTTCACCAATCTCATCTCTGTTTGTTGCGTGTCTGCTAAATTCTCCATCGCGTCTTCTACTGTTTTAACTCTCTGCTGCGTTCCTTGTAATTCACTTCGTATTGTTTCCATACCTTTTTTCACTTCTGACAGCTCCGATTTTACTGTCTGTGTAACCTCTTTAACCTCTTTTATCAGCTCCAATTTCGTGTCCTTAAGTTCTTTAATCATATCTAAAAGTTTTTTGTCCAGGTTTTTATCCAGGTTTTCTATTGCCGATTGCCACTCTTTTTTTGACATCGTGGGGCTTGCTTTAGCTCGCTCCCACGAATCCGCTCTCTTCCTTAACTCCGTGGCGTAAAATTTAACGTTTTTCTATTTTAAATGTCCCGGTCTTCTTATAGAAATTAAATTTTAAAGAGTCCAAAATGTCGGGCGTCTTTTCTCTATGGTTTCTCTATGATTTTGTAATCCAAGATGGCCTACTTCCTCTTCCGCTGAAGCCGCGACCCTTCCCCTTTCAAAAATGGCGATTCCCTACTTCCTGCCCTCCAGCAAGGGCCGCTTCTCTCCAGCCACTCTATTGTTATTACGCACTTCCTGTCTCCCGTCTTCCCACAGCAGATCTCGCGATGGTGTCTTTTTCTCACAGCTCCAAAGCCACAGGTATTCAAAACAATAGTCCCATTTCTTTAATAACTTCTTTAAACTTAGTCTCTTTTTAAATTCGATTCCTGCCGAGTCTTCCCCTCCTTTTCACTAGTCTGTTGCAGTTTAAAAATCTACTTTTTTTCCTCTCTGTTTTTATCAATCTGTCCCGTCTCAGAAGATAATGATCTTTACCTTCTCTTCACTTTTCTCGGGTTGTAATCGCTGTTTCGATTTTAAGTTCTCCTCTCAGCTTCTTCCCCCAATCGATGCTTGGGTATGTAGGTCTTATGCCAGCCGAATTGGCCCCCAAACTGCCGCAGAGATTATAGCCGACCCGTCGCAAGGTGGGACCTCAAGGATCGGGGGGAGACTCGTTGTATAGAGCCCCCCCTCGTCCGAGATCTAACTCACCCTAGGGTCTTGAGCGTTCTTTGCCTGCTCCCCGCCTGAGAGCAGTCGGCCGCGGGCTATTTTCACCCCGCCGGCCGGTTTAAAACGGCAGTCCGGTCAGCTCCGCAAGTGGAGCTGCGTTAGACCTCCATGGATCCCAAACAGGAAGTCCAGGATGTATTGTCATTGTTATGGTCTCTGACATCAAAGAAAAGGAGAACCACTCCAAGAAGACCATATATAATGATTTATATTATCAATCAATGTACAATCAGAGAATCTTACTCAGCAGATAAACCGCAGCACTGGTAATTAAGTTATTCTACTTTCGTAATAGGCACACAGCCTTCATAACCGCAACAACACTTGAATGTGGTTTGCTACCCCCCGAGCTGCCCCTGGAGGGGTGGACTCCCAGCAGGAGAATGGCAACGGGTTTGCCGGCCTTGATGGTCTCCCGTTTTGCAGCGCCTTGCTTCTTAACCAGCCTTTACTCTGTGCTTGAAGGATATACAATTCTAATCAGAAACTTTGTGCTTACTCACAAGACTTCATGTTAAAGAATATCTGTGCTTACAAACAACTATTATAACTAAATACATATATACATAATCTCTTCAATGAATTCAGTACATCAAACTATCACACTCATGAACTCTTTTAGATAATCATAAACACATCAATAGTCACACAGATCACGGGCACTTTGTTATGGTCTCTGATCGCAAATAAATTCATTCATTCATTCATTCATTCATTCATTCATTCATTCATTCATTCAAACAGCTCATATTGGCCTGGAACAGGCTGCTACCATGAGGAGGAATGCTCCCCCACCCAACAGAGGCTCGATTCTGGCCATTTTGGGACCACAATGGTTGAAACAGGCCTGAAACTGCCAGGATCAGGCCCAAAATGGCCAGTATCAGGCCTGAATCAGCCTGTAATGGGCTGCTGCCATGAGGAAGAACCCTCCCTAGCCTAACATCACCCAGATCCTGGCCATTTCGAGCTTGATCCTGGCTGTGTTGGGCCCCAAATGACTGAAAAATGGCCCAAACGGCAAGGATTTGGCCTGAAATGGCCAGGATAGGATCCGAATCAGCCTGGAATAGGCTGGTGCTGTGTGGGGGAACCCTCCCTCACCTGGCAGCGGCTCGATCATGGCCATTTGGGGCCTGAATTGGGCTCGGATTGGGCACAAATTGGGCCTGGAATGGGCCACTGCCATGAGAGGGAACCCTCCCCCACCTGGCAGCAGTCTGATCCTAGCCATCCTAGACCCCGCTTCTGCGAGGGGGAACCCTCCCCCACCCAGCAGCAGTCTGATCCTGGCCATTTCGGAACAACAATGGCTGAAATGGCCCTGAAACAGCCAGGATCGTGTCCGAATTGGCCTGACAAGGATTTGGCCTGAAATGGCCAGGATAGGATCCGAATCAGCCTGGAATAGGCTGTTGCTGTGTGGGGGAACCCTCCCTCACCTGGCAGCGGCCCGATCATGGCCATTTGGGGCCTGAATTGGGCTCGGATTGGGCACAAATTGGGCCTGGAATGGGCCACTGCCATGAGAGGGAACCCTCCCCCACCTGGCAGCAGTCTGATCCTAGCCATTTCGGAACCATAATGGTTGAAATGGGCCTAAAACAGCCAGGATCATGCCTGACTCAGCTTGGAATGGGCCACTGCCACAATGGGGAATCCTCCCCAACTGGCAGCGGCCTGATCCTGGCTGTTTCAGGCCTGATCCTGGCTGTTTCAGGCCCAAAATTGCCAAAATAGGCCCAAAAGAGCCCATCAGGCCCGAACTGTCCTGGAAGAGGCCGCTTCTGCGAGGGGGAACCCTCCCCCACCCAGCAGCAGTCTGATCCTGGCCATTTCGGAACAACAATGGCTGAAATGGCCCTGAAACAGCCAGGATCGTGTCCGAATTGGCCTGGCACAGGCCAGTACCACAATGCGGAATCCTCCTCTGCCCAGCAGTGGCCTGGTCCTGGCCAATTCAGGCCCAATCCTGGCCACTTTTGGCCCAATTCTGGACATTTTGGGCCCAAAATGGCCAAAATGGGCCCAAAATGTCCAGGATCGGGCCCAAATTGGCCAGAATCAGGTCTGAATGGGCCTGGAATGAGCTGCTGCCATGAGCAGGAACCCTCTCCCACCCAGCAGCAGCCTGATCCTGGCTGTTTTGGGCTCAATCTTGGCTGTTTCAGGCCCAAAATGGCCAATATGGGCCCATAACAGCCTGGATCGGGCCCAAAATGGCTAGGATCGAGCCTGAAACAGCCTGCAATGGGCTACTACTGGGTGAGGAAACCCTCCCCCTCCTGGCAATGGCCTGGTCCTGGAGCTTTTGGGGCTGTTTTGGCCATTTGGGGCCAAAACAGGCCCCAAATGGCCAAAAGGGCCAAATACCCATCAATCATGTGGGTATTTTAAAGAGGTGCCGGAAAGTGGTTACATTGTGTTCTGGCTGAAAAAAATCCCTGCCTATCCCTAAAGACTCGAGTTTCAAGAGAATTGTTCTAAGGTGCGCCCCCAGCCATCCTACATGAAGAGGTGTGTGGGGAAAAAATGGCCCTGGAAAAGGGCTCCACCCCAAAAAATAAGGGAGGGAAGGAGAAGAAGCCCGTCAGAACTGCAGCTTTGCCAGGCCCTTTGTCTGGCTTACCCCGACTGGGAGTCAACTTCTCCAAGGCCAGGTGAGACTCATGCTGGACAGGAGCTGCCTTCCTCAGGCCAGGCAAGACTTGTGCTTGCTAGAAGCCACCTTCCCATTGCCCAGAAAATCTGTTAAAGGAGAGGGAAACAGGCCTGGGATCCTTAAAATGGATATTTCTGAATATTTCTGGAAATATGCAGATGCAAATTTGGTATTCCCAGTACAACTCCAGGTACCCAAATATACCTGAAAATAATACTAAGGTAATTTTTGGGTATATATTCAGATCAGCCTTCTTGGTTGTAGCACTGAAGATCTGGGCCGCTCCCCCCAGAGACACTTGCTCCCTTCTGTTGTCATCATCCATTAGTGGGTGAAAGCTTTCTTGTTTTGTCTAGTGTTCTCTCAATTATTCGTCCTTTCTGTCCTGTTTTTTAATTAATGTTTTTATGTATGTGTATTTTATTGTATTGTACATGTATTTTAACTTGGTTTTCATCGTTTAATTGATCTTTTTGTTTTAGTTTTAATGGTTTTCAAGATGTGTTTTTATTATGTACATTTTTAATCTGTTAGCCACCTTGGTGGCCCTGATGAAAGCATAAAGGTGGGGTATAATTTTTGTAATCAATTAATTAATTTGATTAACTGGATATACTTTTAGTTGGACATGTTGGGGATAGCATCTGGCATCTTCTCCACATGTAAGCCATCACATCATAATAAGGAGGAGCAGAAGAAATGGCTCCTGTGGATTCGACAGTAAGCCTGTTCTTCCTACTCAGGGAATTGCCAATCTGGACAATTCATAATCCTTTAGCGGTAATGTACCACTCTATCCCCATGTATCCTTAGCCCGGGGAGCTAACCCCAACAATGAAAAAAATGACAACAGTCAGAAGCTGTGATACACAGACATCGTCTAATGTTGATGGAGGTAGATGGTCTCAATATACAGCTCTGGCCAATATCTGTTATCCCCTTGATGGAATCAAAGAAGTGTTTCATGCTCCCTCAGAAGGGGATGGTAAAAAGGATCATAATGATCTGCTAATTAGCATTTTAAGGAGAAATTGCAGAGGAGGAATTCCCAGTCAACAACGTTTAGCCCTCACAACCACCGGAGGTAAATGAGAAAAGAACTGCTGTATATTTGCCAGGTCATCAACAACAGAGATGGTCACTGGGAACAACTATACCTGTGCTCGCAGATTATAACAGGAGTCTTGAGAGCAGGCAGTTTGGCAACAACATATGTGTCAAAGGACTTCATCCTATGGGACATCCATTCTGAGTAGAGACATGAAATGTCCTTCAAAGAGACAGGCATGGAGTTAATACTCATTTATTGGTTTACTTTTAAGAATGTCCCATATTTCTCCCTAATGGAGCCCGAAGTGGCTTGCAACATTGTCTCCTTCCCCATTTTATACTCACAACAACCCTGGGAGGCTGAGACTGTGTGACTATCAAAGGTCACCCAGTAAGTTTCCATGGCAGAAGAGGAATTTGAGCCTGGATCTCTCAGATCCTAGTGTGACACTCTAACCACTATACACACTGCCTCTTCTTGCAAATAGTGTCATATAGGAAAGACTCCAGAAACAAGCGGAACCCAACAGAAAATAAGAACTCTCCCCCAGAATCAGCAAAGACGCTGAGAAATTGGGAAGGGAGAGTCAGTGACATTTTCTGATAGAAAGAAAGGAGTGTGGGCAAAGATTCCATGGAAAAGACCTGGAAAACTGCCTTCAAAATGATCAGGCTTAGAGAAGCAGGACTGTCAACCCCATTGGCAAAGAAGCAGTTGAGGAGTTTGAAGACGCTACTTCCTCTATAGTTACAAAAGTTGCTCATGGAAGTGAGAGGAAGGGAGGAACAGATTTGCCATCAGAAGGAACAGATTGGTCCTGATGATCATGAAGCTGCAAGAGTAAGCTATGCCTCTGCTCTGAAAAACACTCCTTCGGGGCAAACAGCAAGAACTGGAACCAGGGACTGAGCTATCCTTGTGTTAAGCTGATAGTTAAATATCAGGTGACCTGCAACAAGTTGATGGAACTGAAGGAACCGAGGCTGCTTTGTCACTGCACTAGCCTTTATAATCAGGCAATAGTTGGAGGATATAAGGGAAACACTAACCTATGGAGGAATGTGGAACTGAGACCTCTTTTTCAGTGCACTGGCCTTTACAGCAGGGTTCCCCAATGCACCCATAGATGCCATGGCGCCCACCAGTACAATTCCCCTAGTGCCCACCAAACTTTTCAGAAAGTGGGAGGAGCTTTTGTAAGGCATGGCTCGTTACTAGCTGCCTTCATTCTGACCTTGGAACTGAGCCAACCCCAAGGGAGTGAGGAATGCCTTTAGCTGGATTGGTACCCATCTAAATGCCTTTGAGAAGAACTGAACTGAAAGAGAAGGCTCTGTATGACCAAAACTCCAGAGTAAACAGACAGCCTGCCCTTCAGGCCCAACAGGGTGGAAGATGAACAATGTCAATCAAGCTGCCAAAGCATTTCTCTATCAATCATGTCTTCGGAATAAGTTCAGGACAGAACCAGCCAACTCCATTGTGATTACCCAGGCAGATAAGGCACACAAAATGGTCACCTGTCAGACCATTATTATGCCACGGTCAACACAGTCTGAAGATAATGACAAAGTTAAAAACCTCAATGTATTTTTCTAGAAAGAGAAAAAAAATCCTCCTCACTCTCAAGTATGGGGTGAGGAAGAAACAAAACAGCAACAGGGGTCTTTAGTTTTATGTTTTCTCACAGAGAATGAGAAACATGGAAAAACCAAAAGCACAAACTGCTTCATAAGATGTGTCAACTTTCAAAGGCAGCAGAGAGATGGATATTGCCTCCTGAAGAACATGAGAAACACTTGAGCAGGGAAGGGACAGGAAGGGCTCAGAGCCAAACTACAAGTGACGTCTTACACAGGTTGGACTCTAGTCGGCTTCCCTCAAGTTTTGATGGGAAATGTAGGCGCCCTGGTTTTACAGCTTGGCTCTCCATTACAGCTGCAAGACCAGGATGCCTACATTTCCCATCAAAACTTGAGGGAAGCCGACTAGTGTCCAACCTGTGTAAGACGTCACTTGTAGTTTGGCTTTCAGACAGCTTTTAAGAGTTCTAAACATTCCTTTTGCTGCAGGCTTGCACAGGCACAGTACCCATGTGCTCATGTGACCACAATGATTAATGTTCTGTTGCGTTTCAGAAGGACAATTGGAGGCCTATCAGTAATCAGCATAGGATCATCATATTCTGCAAACTTTGCCTGTTCCACATTCTTCAAGGAGCCCAAGTTCTCAGAGAGACAGATTCTGATCTCAGATACATATGTGCTTCTCAGTGTCAGTATTAATACCAACAACTGAAATTCAATAACGTGGTTTCAGCACTACACACTTCTGGTTTTCTGACTTTCTGAACATATAATTGATTGTCTTCTCTATTAAAAATACTTATGTGACAGTTTTATTGCTTTATAATTTTACTTTTGTAAGATGCCATCAGATTAATCTGTTGAGAGGTGGGATTAGGGTTGCCAAGTCCCCTTACCATCCCAGCAGAAGGGAGGGACCTGGCACTCACTTTTTCTTCTGTCTTTGTGCGCATGCAAAGCAGGCACAGACTCCTAGGGCAGCACAATGCTGTCATTTCTGGGAGTTATGTCATCACACAGGCCCCGGGAACACTCCCATGCTTCACACTGGGCCAGTTGGGCCCCAAACAGGCCAAATTGGCCCTGAGAGTAACATCCTCTTACCACCCTGGGTGTGTGCGCCTGGGGAGCCTGTTCCTCGCCTTCCCTCCTAGCCAGGTGAGTGGTGGGGAATGGCAGAGGGTAGGAGCGGGGGATCCTCTGCCCCCACTAGGGACCAGGGAGCCCTAAATGGGATATAAATGTTTTAAATAAAGAAATAAAAGGTTGGAGTCAGTAATGGGCTGCATGAGGGATAAGCTGAAACTGAATCCTAAAAAGATGGAGGTTCTCTGGGTTAGTAGAAAGACTGAACAGGAACTTGATATCTCTCCTGTCTTGGATGGGGCAATAATTTCTTTTGAAAAGCCAGGTTCACAGCTTTGGAATGTTGCTTGACAGAGCAGTCACCTTAGAAAAGCAGGTGTTGGTTCAAATTGCTATTACCCAGCTTTTATTAGTGTGCTAGCTGCACCCATTCCTAATTCAATCAGATCTAGCCAGATATAGCCATACCTAGTTATATCTAGATTTAGGGTTGCCAGGTCCCCCTGTCCTCCAGATGGTAAGTGGGGGCTCTGCCACCTACCTGCATCACTGCCCATCCCGGGCCCACGCAATGATTTCACTTCCTGGAAGTGACATCATCATGCAGACTGCCTGAACTGGCCTGGAATGGGCCACTGTGGAGCGTGGGAGTGCTTCCGTGCTCTGCAGTGGCCCAATTCGGGCCGATTCAAGCCTGAATTGGTTTATTTCAGGCTCAATCTGTGCTGGATCAGGCCCACAGGAGCATGCCACACACCCCGAGAGCACGCCCCAGGAGGCCCGTGCCTACCCCACCAGCCAGGTAAGTGGAGGCAGGGGTGCAGGGTGGATGCGGGGATCTCCTGCCCCCGGCATGGGAATGGTAACTCTATCTAGATTGGACTATTGCTATGTGGTCTAATTGGGCCTACCCTTGAAGAGCATTCAGAAGCTGCAGCTAGTGCAGAACACTGTGGCTAAACTGCTAGTTGGGGCCAGCTATCAGGAGCTTGTGACCCTGATATTACAGCAGTTATATTGGCTATCAATCCACTCCTGGACACAATTCAAGTGTTGGTTTGGACTTTAAAATCCTACATGGCTTAGGACTGGGTTATCTGAAGGGTCATCTTCTCCTATGTTTCTGCCCGGGGAATTAAGATCAGAGGGATAGGCCCTCCTGGTTGTCCCATCTGCTAGAGAGGATCACATGATGGGTACATGAGAGAGGGCCTTTTCAGTAGCAATCCCACGATTATGAAACAACGTTCTCAAGGATGTTGTAGGGATGCCAGTCTCCAGGTGGTGGCTGCAGATCTAGAGAAGCAAGTTAGAGAAGCTAGAGAAGCAGAAGAAGCTTCTAGAGAAGCAAGTTCGTAAAAAATGACTTTTACAAACTCAGATGAGCCCCAAAGATTGCATCCTGACTTGAAATAACTGATCTGGCACTCTGGATGCACGGCTTGGCTTGGTAACATCAAGACTTGACTACTGTAATTCACTCTACAGAGGTCTCCCCTCAAATCCAGCTCCAGAAAATAAGAGGAATCTATGGCTATAACTAAAAAAAGTTAACTTTGGAAAAAGAAATTCCCCACCCCATAACAACCCTAACTAGCTGTTACTGTCATTATTATGTCACGTCAAATTGCTTATGTTTTGTTTCAGCTCTGTATCAGATTTCTGCTTGTTTTCAAATTTCTGCAAGCTACACCCCATTGTATTGTTTATTGAATAATCCAGTTGATTATGGGGGGTGGGGGGTGGGTAATAGTGTGCAAATGCCACTTAACTGAGGATTGAGTTACATATGATGAGCAATTGTGTGATCCTTTCCCTCCTCTTTTGATGTAAATCAGTTTCAGATGCTATGAGTAGAGATGGGCATGATCCAAAAAAAATTAACGATCAAGCTGATCGTGGATCGGCGCCAGTGACGATCCCGATTTAACGACCCGCACCAAGCATCTCCCATTCCTGATCCATGGATCGTGGATCGTGGAGGCAAAAGCGGAGGGGCACCCCACTGTTCCCAGCGATACAGGAACGGTGGGTGATGCCGGTGGCATCTGTGTTTGGCTGTCTGTGTTTGGCCGTCAGAGCTGCCTATCAGGGTTTGCAGGGATGAGATTGGAGTGCCCATGGCTACAGAACACCCCCTTCCCCCTCCCTCCCCTGGGTGTCTTCTCCCAACTGGTGACTGCTTTGCTGCTCCGTGGTTGGAAGGAAGCCCTGCTGATCAAGGCAAGCTGGGCTTCCATTGGGGTTTCCAGGGCGACAGAAGGAAGGCAAACAGATCTCAGGCATTCCCCTGGCTCCGTTGCCAGGGGAATAGATTGCTGGCGCCTGAGTGTCTGGATCCCCAATCTGAGCCCGATCGCTCCGATCCAGGCCCCTCCCGATCGCTGGATCATTGGCTGTGGACAATAACGATCCGCCAGGTCGCGATCGCCATTATCGTGGGTTTTTTCCGATCGTAATGCAGATTGTGCCCATCTCTAGCTATGAGTTAGAAGAGGAAGAGTCAAGGAGGGAAGTCTGCTTCATCCTTTTGCTTCCTTCTCTTTATCCTTCTGTTGCTGTTTTCTCATCTCAAAAAGTGGTGGATATGGGTAGGAAAACCACTTTGGGTGAAGCATTATGTAGCATCTATCTCTACTGCACTCCCTCTGAGGTTGCTTTTTATTTTTAAAAAACTAAGTAAAAGTAATCACACAACTGATCATCTTTCACGGATTGTTCCTGAAAGAATTTTCTGCATCCTTAGTAGGTTTACTAGTCCCCTGCTAGTGTAACCCCTATGAGCTAATTGGTTTAGCCCTGTAGGCCGGAGTCAGTAGCTAGAACCAGATAGCTGAAGAAGAAGCTAGTTACTGAGGAGCTTGATAATAATTAACGTACCTATCACCTTGAATAAGGTAATCATAAATGTTGTATGTGAACAATATAATGAAAAGTGGTGCACGTGTATTGTGTTTGGTTGGTGTTGCTACTGGGATTGTATTGGTCTTGCAGGGCTGTAATTCTCCAAGAAGAGGACATAAGGCTGGGTTCTAGTTGCCTTCAAATTGGAAGGATTGTGGCATAGGACTGGTGGAATCCAACAAGTTGAACTGATTACCTTGAGTGGTTTTCAAAGACATTGTTTGCTGAAAGTTTCTGTATGGTTGCACTTAAGAATTTGGTTAAAGAAAAGAAAAAAAAATAGTTGTATTGTTCTAATTGTTAAAAGTTTTGGTGAAAAAGAAACATTTTCTTAACTTAAAATTGTGTGAAAGTTTCCTTCCTAAATTAGCTCCTAAATTAGCTCCATTACAAAACGGCAAGGTTCGGGCTGCTGCTAGGCAGGGGAGGGTTCCCCCATGTGACAGCAGCCTGTTCCAGGCCAATTTGGGCCCAATCTGGGCTGTTTCAGGCCTGATTTGGCCCAATTTGGCCCCAAAACTGCCATGATCGGGCAGCTGCCAGGCAGGGGAGAGCTCTCCCATGCGGCAGCAGCGCGTTCCAGGCCAATTTGGGCCCAAATCAGGCCCCCTGTGGAGCACTGGATGCTCCTGGGGCAACCACAGCCTGCGTGATATTGTCACTTCCTGGAAGTGACATCATCATGCAGTCCCATGAGTGTACACGCACATATGGTACCCAGTGAGTTCCATCACCTCTTTTCCCAGAAAAAAAAGCCCTGTTATACATAGGTGTTTTGCTAGTCTGTCTCATAACTATAGAACTCCCTTTCTTCAGTAATCTGCCAAAATCCAAGCCTATTAGAACCAAAGAGCTATCCCCTCTGATAAGTTCCACTAACAGTGATGCCAAAACAAAAGCATACTCTACTACTGAAAGAGACTTTTGAGTTGACAGAAGGCTCCTGATGATGGAGGAAAGTGCCACAATTAACAGTATATATCAGCAGGATCTTACTCATTACAGTTTTTAAAATCTAGTATTTGGTTGCCAAATCTAAGTGGGTAAGGGTTTTACCACAGGTGACCTTTAATTCTGTTTTTTGATTTATTTATGTAAGCATTTAATTTATCATTTGCCTCACACTTCTCAGATTAGCCAGAATAAAAATTTACCTAAAGATACCATGCCCATTCTCTGCAAACTATCAGTGCAATCCTAAGAAGAGTTACTCCAGTCTAAGCCCATTGATTTCACTGGGCTTAGACTGGAGTAACTCTTCTTAAGGTTGCACTGTAAATGTTTTTTTTTTTAATTTGTGGTACAACAGGCAGAGATCTTACCAGATATGTTAGGCCAAAACATGCTCAAAAAACAATTTTTGATCCATAGTTCCAAATTCTGAATCATAGTTCCAAATTCTGAAACTATCAGCTTGTTAAATCAATTTGGCATCTGTATTTTTGAATACATTCAGGGCTTGTGGCAAGGATTACAGAAAGTGTATTGAAAAATTTTAGGCCCAAATTGTACCTCAAAGGAAGGAGAGAGTTTTGTTTCCAGGTGATGAGGGACTTTTCCTTTATTTTGTTTGAACTTCTATGTTCCTAATTTGCAATCGAAATCCACTGAGAAAAAGAAATTCACAGAAAATGGAAGGAAACACACTAATAGGATCACCTGCGGGCCTATGAGAAAACATTTAGCAGAGAGCCAAAGGAAGTCAGAGGAAACAGAAATCTATCATGACACAGTGCAAGCGCCAGAAGTCTGGAACCTGAGAAGGTCACTGAACAGGTAGGGAGCAGACACCCTACCTGAGAGACTGAACTTGTGCAAGATAGAATGCCTCTGATAAACCTGGGGGATATTTTAAGAATTCCTGACAGTGTGCGTGTTTCATTATTCTGTTGCTACATAAGTTTTGATGTTTCGCAAGGCAGCTGGAAACCACAAGGGTCCTGACTTGGTCGTAAATTTAGATGAGTTCGTTTACTCTTCACATTATTATCAGAGACATACAAGCCAAAACAAATGGTCACCACAGGGATTGCTTTGTTAAAAAAAAAATCCAAACAAAACCCATCTGTAGTACAACTGATGAAGCAAAATAATTTTTTAAAAAGTATCTGGTATTAGTCCATTCAGTTGATTCAGGGACAGTTTGATTCAAGAATGGTTCCTATGTACCGTTTAGAACAAACAAGTATCCCATTATGTTTCTTCATAAATTATCATCACTTGAAGTTGCCCTTTGCAAAACCTTAAGAAATAATGATGCTCGATTGCTCTGTCATGAGTAGAGATGGGCACGAACAGCAATACGAACTAAAGAAAGTTCCTTTCCTTTTAACTGTTTTTTTAAAAAAGGAATATTTCACCATTATAATCCAGTTAAAATGTTCACAATTTCAGTACCATACTATACAGATACTTAGGCAAGATCATTCACAATGTTTTAGTTAGGGTTAGGGTCACCTCAAAGTGTGGCTTCTAATTTCCAGGGGAAGCAATACAAAGCGGGTGAAAGAGAGGTGAAAAATTGCAGTGGTGGTAGGGAGTAGAATTGTTACTTCCAGCACCAGAATCCAAGGCTATACCTGCCACAAACAGTTAGTTCAGTAAGCTCCTCTATACCAGACTTCGAAGTCAGCAAAGATGTATTGGAGAATATCAAGAGAATATCAAGAATTAGGGTTGTCAGTCATTGGCAATTGGTGGGAGAGGGAGGAGGGAATGATGGTGTGATGTCACTTAAGGAGCATTGTTGTGTGATACTCTAGGATCCTCCTCAAAATTCTACGGTTTTACCATAAAGTTTGAGGTGAATCCTAGAGTATTGCACCGATGCAGTGATGTCACTTTCAGGTTTGTACTGTAAGTGTCATTATGTCTATTTGAATAGCGGCCCAGAATTGAAGAGTAAGAGCAAAAGTGGGATCTTCCTAGGGTCCTGAGAATTTATAACCTGCTCTGGGAAGTCCATCTCGTGGGGGGAGGGGGGGCTATCATTTGGATCTTCCTTCTCTAAGAGGACGAGCATACTTTCTAGCCATTTGGCTCTTAGCCATCTCTGTCTCTTTCAGGTATAACTTGGCAGCAGAATGGGAGGTTCTCCCTTCGTCAGCTGCCCCTTTTGACCTGCAAAAAGCCACAGAGGGGGGTGGGGGTGGGGGAATTGGATTGGCAGAATCATATGCATTTGTCCTTCCTGGCTCTTCTGCTGACACAAGAGGCTGAAACTGGCAGCAAATGGGGCAATTTAATGCACTTCTCCCACCTCACTGCAGCCACCTGTTCTGTACAGATTTTTGTTAATTTAAATTCCCCAGCCCCAAGTATCAACTTCTTGTAACTCTAAAGGTGCTACTGGGGAAGGGAGCATGGGGAAGACATGCATCTGCAAGCACCTACTGTTTGTGTTTTGTAGAATTGACTTCAGAGCTTCCAAATAAAACCATAACAGATGCCCTTTGGAGTAGTTTAGTATAGATTCGGCTCATATTTATTTATGTATTTGTTTGCCAGGATGCAAGACAAGAGACAACAATAGATATAAATTTTTAAAATATTAAATTAATTTGAAAACAGGTAATTAAAACATATTTAAGACAGATAATTAAAAGCCGGAGCGCATTCAAGCTGCCCCATAGGCTCTTTTTAAATAATTCTCTACCGAAGGCCCTTCCAGTAGGTGCCTGCCTCACACCTTCCATAGCAGCAGGACAGCAACAGAAAAAGTCCAGGCTGTCTCAGAGCCAAACTACAAGTGACGACTTACACAGGTTGGACACTTGTCAGCTTCCCTCAAGTTTTGATGGGAAATATAGGCGCCCTGGTTTTACAGCTTGGCTCTCCATTACAGCTGCAAGACCAGGATGCCTACATTTCCCATCAAAACTTGAGAGAAGCCGACTAGTGTCCAACCTGTGTAAGACGTCACTTGTAGTTTGGCTCTCAGATCATATCCCCATGTGCAAGGGGCCCATCAAGAGGCCCTGTTGTGAGGAGTGCAATTGCACTTACAGCTCAAGAAAAAAGCTGAAGACTTGAGGGATGCACAGATAGAAACATCCAGTGCTTTTTCCCCATTATGAAAACCTATAACAAATAAAGTCTCTTGAATTAAGTGGAGTGTATTCAGCATTACCATGGAACATGTTTCTCGACACTGGAATAGGGAATGCATTGTTTGCCTGAATTTTGTGAAGCTTTAAAGGCCTGTGCCTGAATCTCACAGAGCTGCACACATTTCCCATTTTTTCTCCATTTTTAATCTATGAACCAAGGAATCTTGCGTCAACAGGAATATGACTACATGCATCTAAATTGTCCTACTTACAAATACAAGAATGCAAGGACAACCTAATTATAATTTACATGGCTGTTAAATAAACTTGCAGTCTGACATCTTTTGTACTGTTCTCTTAGGACAGCAAATTCAGAAGAAATAAGAGTCTTAAAACCACTAATCAATGAGGGAAGCCTTTTGTAAGATTACTTGTAAAGATTTCTGGGTCATGGGCTTTTAATCCAAGATTATTGCTCGTTTCTTCAACTTGACAGGTTTATCTGAATAAGGAACACTTGGTGTTAGAAAAATTAATGCTTTTATGCTCAATTACATTTTTTATGCTGAAAGCATCTCCATGTTGTAAACAGCTTCAAATATTTTTCCCACTCTTATAGTAAATTCAAAAACACAAGAACTGAACTTTTTGTTGTTAAATAAAGATGTAATGCTCAATTCAATATGGAATCAATCACTATTCAGAATGCATAAAATTGTTTTTTCCAGGTGCTTTTAGTCAGAACTGAGTTATTGTGCTAAGGCCATGGACAAAGGGAAGAGCATGAGGTCCCTAGGATACACACTGTGTATGTTATAAGTAACAGAGTGTACAGTCTGTACAGTCCATCACTGTTCATCTAGACAAACAACATGGAAGCTTTCTCATAACCAAAAATAAGAATTGACGCATCAAGCCTATAAAAATAAAAGGCCACACTGCATTAATTAACTGCATTACAAAATATGTTGTGACATTAATGTTAATCAAATTGATATTATTACCTCTCCAGCTTGACAGAAAAATAATGCACGCCCCCCCCCCACACATATGTAGTTCTGTGCCTGTTGCAAAAATATATGAATAATGCAACTCAATGCTCAGCGATCACACTTTGCTGTAGGTTAAAAAAAGCCACAGTAATTATGTTCATTGCTCTGATGAGTTAAAGTCCAGCTGAAGATCTAAATCTCCCTTGTTGCTTATTTTCACTTTATTCTAAAGAGAAAGGCTGCAAGAAGCATACAGAGAAATTGCAAATTAGACTGATTTCTTCCCAAATGCAGAGCTATTTTTGCTCCCCGAACAATCCCTAGAGATCCATTCCTTTTACATACCCAAAATACATTAAATCTGTCTCTAGTTTTATTTAGTTTCATGTGCCAATAGATTCCCTTGTTGCTTTAAACTATGATCATTACAATTTCAATGAAGACATACTGTGCAATATTTTGAATTATAAAAATAAAGATTCTTGTGCACGTGACTGGATAGGGCTAGCTTCATTGAAATGTCTTGATGGGAAATGGTAGAGCTAGTGCAATCCAAACTCAGAATTGCCACAAGCAGAGATCGAGAACTAAAAAAGCAAGAAAACAGATGTTTCCAGAAGACAAGAATAGGAGAGGCAAGCCACAGGCTACAATTATTTAAATAAATACTACACAGCAAGTCAAATGCATTATATAATACACAGATTGTGATAACCTTTAGTTATAACAAGTACAATTTGACTGACAGAAATAATACTTGTATATGCATTATATTGTTATAGAATTGTGCATTTATACCTTTGAAATGACATTAGTTCCTTGTTACACCAGAGGAACTTTCAGGCACAGTTATATGGGATGAGTCCTGTCAGTGAATCCATGGCAGAGAATACTTAAGCAGAACTAACAGAATACTAATAATAAGAATAATGTTTCTGAGCATATACAGAGTGCTTTTCCCTCACTGATGAACAGTTGCAGTTTTCCATCTCTCACACAAATTTAAAAAGAATTGTGTGCGTCTAATGATACACAGAGTGCTTTACGCTTCATTAAGTAACTGCATCCCAGATACTTAAGAATAAGAATTACACAGTGGGGGGGGGGGCATATCTTCCACACAGATTAAAGCATCAGCATCTCTCACTTTAGAAATTACACACCAACCACACCTCCCATTATGGTTGCCAACCTCCAGATGGGGTTTACAGTTCTCTCAGAATTACCACTGATATCCAGACTACAGAGATCAACTCTCCTGGAGAAAATGGCTTCGTTGGAGGGTGGACTCTATAGCATGATACCCTGCTGAGGTCCCTTTCCTCCCAAAAACCCATCCTCCCCAGGTTTCCACCCTCCCCGCCCCCATTTCCAGGAGTTTTCCAACTCAGAGTTGGCAACCCACATTCTATTCACAGCAAAATAATCAAGATGACACATACATTCATTTCTCAGAAAGAGAAAGCAGAGGTTAATTGTCATTGCAAACCTGGATTAAATTTCAGTGGAATTGCCTCCTCCTGACCCCAGCCCAGTAAATGCAGGTTAAACCACTAGACCTTTCTCATAATTGTCAGCTAGTATGTTCCTCTCATTTTCTGTCCCTCATTCTCTCCTCATTTCTTTCTCTCCTGCTTTTGTTGCCAGGGACCCCCCTCCCTTGTTATGGAGCCCACCCTGAACTGTGCCAGCTTCCTGCCTTGCTGTTTTGAGGCTCCACCAAAGACTCTGTTTAAGGGCAGCATTGCCCATGTCTGTTTCCTGATCTCTCTGCTGTAATGGACAGCGCCACCTATGCCTGTTTACTGCCTCCTTGGACACCTACCTCACCTGGGCCCAGAGCCATGCCGCCAGCAGTACAGTGCCAGCCGGAGGAGCCCTCCACGAGCCTGGCCAGGCACCCCCTGGTCAGTTCCCGCAGAGAGCCCCTTGCAGGAAGGTCACTGGGTCTGCCCTCACTACTAGGCAGCCTGCTAGCATGCCAAGGAAGAAGCCATGTCCCAGGCAGCCGAGAACCAACATGGACAGTTTATTTTGAGGCTGCCATCTCAAGATCCGGCTCCTGTCACGTCCACAGCGCCCAGCCTCACCCTGCTATACATATCACTGGAAGCCACCCAGGAATGGAAGCTACATGCCGGCTGTCCAGAACACCTAATGGACGCGTTTCAATACAACCACCACATTCCAGAACAGATGCAATCAAGACAACTCCAGCTTCCTGACAAATTTAATCAACCCGCCTGGCACGCCCCTCCCCTCCTTTGTCCCCTCCTCCCGAGGTGTCACCATCATATATATTCAGACACTAATGTGGCCCATTAGCGATAGTTGTAGACCTATTAAGCCTTGTTTCCCCTTTTGAGAACCACATGGAAGGCACTCACCTCAGGGTACGTTTTTGGGTACTTAAGCAGGCTTTCACTACCATGAGGTGTGCACACCATTCCTATCCTGAATCCCGACCATCACTCTGCGTGTCTAGTGCAGGCATTAGATATCACCCCGCTTTGCTGCTATGTCTTTGCCCCTCACCGTGACCAGGTGTGTATCACCCCGCTTCTTCGATCTCAAGTGGGTTCCCTGCTAATGCAAACGGCTCTATTTTTCCTACTCTTTCTTTCTTAGTTCTTGTATGTACCTTGCTTGTGTGCGTTATTGTAGGCATAGGCAACACTATTAGTAAACACATTTTAAACTTATTAGTCATTGCCTCTTTATTGCACGAGTAATCTGGAAGATGGACTCTGGTATAGTTGGTTAAAATCCGCACTAATTAAACCCAGACTGCATGCTAATTTCCCCCATAAAATAGCAGTTCTGGTAACACTTTGTAGCTCGTGCCGAAGGACATACGTAGAGTAAAAATAATATGAATAAAGCACACTGGCCCCATCTGCCTGAGCTTGCCAGAACCTTAAGGCATGTCCATGCATAAACTGTTCTCAGGATTAACACTGTTTGAAAAAACAACACATGTATCCTTGTAGTTTGCTGGTAATGTAGGTTTGGTCAGTGTGGTAATTCAAGAGGGAGATGCTAATGCATTAATTTTTGCCATCATGCTGTAAATTGTGTTTCTTAATCCTCAAGAATCCAAAAGTGAAAGGTATCAAGATTATAGAGCTTTATAGACTACTTCAGCATAAGTAATACAGGAGACCTGTCGTGGGACCAGGGTTCCCGCGAACGTGAGCTTCTGCGCTACGGCGCAGGAATTGTCGCAACTCAGCGCAGAGCTGAGAAGCCTCAGCGCACGGAAGCCGCTGGGTGCTGGAGGAGGAGCCACAGCAGGCGCCTGTGCGGTTTTTCCAAAGCCCCTTGCTGGGCTCTGGAGGAGGCACCGCAGCAGGCGCCTGCGCGTCCTTTCCCCAGCCCCCCCCGCCAGGCTTGGGGGAAAGAGCCGCGGAAGGAGCCCGCGCATCCTTTCCCCAGCCCCTCGCAAGGCTCTGGAGGAGGCATCACAGCAGGCACCCGCACGGCCTTTCCTTGGCCCCTCACTGGGCTCTGGAGGTGGCACCGCAGCAGCCGCCTGCATGGCCTTTCTCCAACCCCTCGCCAGGCTTGAGGGGAAAGAGCCATGGCAGGCACCCAGGCAGCCTCTCCCCAGCCCGTCGCCAGGGTCTGGAGGAGGCACCGCAGCAGGCGCCTGCGTGGCCTTTCCTCGGTCCCTTGCTAGCTCAGGGGAAAGAGCCATGGCACGGCCTTTGCTTGGCTCTGGAAGAGGAGCCACGGCAGGCGTCCGCGCGGCCTTTCCCTGGCCCCTCGCCGGGCTCTAGGGAAAGAGCCAATACAGGCGCCCGCGCGGCCTTTCCCAGACCCGTTGCCAGGCTCTGGAAGAAGAGCCATGGCGGGCACCCGCATGGCCTTTCCCCCGCCCCTCATTGGGCTCTGGAGGAAGAGTGGTGGCAGGCACCCGCGCAGCCTTTCCCAGGCCTGTTGCCGAGCTCTGGAAGAAGAGCCATGGTGGGCACCTGCACAGCCTTTCCCCAGCCCCTCGCCAGGCTCTGGGGGAAGAGCTGTGGCAGGCGCCCACACGGCCTTTCCCAGGCCCCTCATTGGGCTCTGGAGGAGGCACTGCATGGCCTTTCCCCAGCCCCTCAGAGGAAAGAGCAGTGGCAGGCATCCATGCAGCCTTCCCCAGGCCCGTTGCTGGGTATGGAAGAGGAGCCACGGTGGGCATCCCCAAGGCCTTTCGCCAGCCCGCCAAGCATCCTCTCTGGCCCAGTGCTAGAGGAAAAGGCGGCAGCGACAGGCACCCATGCTATTTCTCACCAGCCCACTGAGCAGCCTCTCTGGCCCAGCGCGGGTGCTGGAGGACGAGGAGGAGATGGCGGTGGTGTTTCACACTTCTAGGGTTGCCAGCTCCAGGTAAGGAAATATTCTTTGTGTGTGTGTGTATGTTTAAATTCATGACTAAGGTAATCTATTTTACATGCAATCAAAAAATTGACTTCCCAGTCACAAAGACTTGCATGGAAAGGAAAATTCATGACCGAGCTAGGGTCTGAATCTGGAAATTTTACCCAGGCTGGTAAGACAGGCTGTCCTCTAGTTAAATTACTCCATGGGGAGAGGGGAGCTGCGGCCTCAGTTTTACCAGTATTTTTGTACATCAATGGCATTCTACTTATATCTTTAGGGGAGAATAGATCATTGCAATACAGTGTAAGAAAACAGAATGGCAAGCAAGGAGAAGGCAGGACTTCAATGCTGACTTTACGCTTTATGACTTGATTTCATTTCAAAGATTCCATGACCATAACTCACAAAGAGAAAAGGAAAGAGTTTTAAAGCCATGAAGCCTCTAGGGTGACTAAAGACCAGTTCTAGGCTGTTCCAATGAGTAGCTCACAGCTGGAAGCTAAATAGGTGCTCCCCCTGCAACTTCAGCCAGCTTCCTTCTTCTTACTGCAGACCTGGCCACAGAAGAGACAGGAAATGCCAATCGACAGAGCAGAGGTAGAGGGAGGGATGACTGCACATCACATTCTGTTTAGGATTTGCTTGTGGGCAAAGAGGAACCCTTACTGAAGCTCATCTGCCTGATGTTGCCCACGATGCAAAGAAAACTGGCAATACACTGATGCACATGGAAAGAAATGGTGTCTGAGCCATTTGCAGGCATGCTTCACAACACCTTTCTATATAAAACATAGAAGGGAATAGCCAGAGAGTGAGTGCATTGTGGGGCTGGATGATGCACAATTCTTCTTCTCCGTAGATCCAGAGAAGTTAGCCGTGTTAGTCTGTAGTTGCAAAATAGTAAAGAGTCCAGTAGCATCTTTAAGACTAACCAACTTTATTGAGGCATAAGCTTTTGAGAACCACATGCCTAAGTGGGTGTCATCAACATATTGATGGCACCCAATACCAATGCCTCAGACAACCTAAATCAAAAGTCTTTTAATCAAATGGATTCTGGTTTTCGAAAAGGCGCACTCACAACTTGCAAGTTGCTGCTCACAAATTGGATTTCTGGCTCACAACACTGCACTGCTTAGAGGGAACATTGCTTGGGACTCCCATTTTAGCTAACATAGGCTCTTTTCACACTTACAGTTCAAACCGCCATTTATGAGCATTTGCCGTGATTGCAATGGCTTCATGGCATCCCCACGTTCCACACTTTCCGAGGCAGTTTTGTTTTGGCTTCTTGTTTTTCATTTTAGATGAGTTTTGAAGCTTTAGTGCAGTTTTGGGCTTTCAGGGTTTTGCAATTCACGTCACACTTTTTTAAAAAAAATTTTGAGCAGGCATAGTAACATTGCAATGTTGGAACCCATCCCCCCTGTATTTCCTGATTCGGCTGTACCGTGCCCACTGGAGAGGCATTGGTGGCAGAGTTCTGGAAGAAAACGTACTTTTCATGCTTGTTCCACTCTAATTTATTATTTCTTTTTAAAGCTAAGCCAGGAAAGGGCTAAAATGCTGCTGCTTCATCCCCTCTTGGTGCCTTTCTTTCCAAAGGGCTGTGCAAAACGCTTGGGTTTTTTTTCTCTTTGGCAAAGCCGGAAACATGCCTGAGAGGGAGGAAAAGCAGCCATTTAATCCTTTCCTGGCTTTTAAAGCCAACAGGAAATAAGCAAAATGAGGAATCATTCCTAGCTTGGGGGGGGGGGGAATAAGAAAGTATTTGCATACTTGGGAGGAAGAAAGCCAATGGAGAAACAGCCTTATGACGCTTACCACACTTTACTGGTAAAAGTGGTGGGAAAGGAGTTCAGAGAGTTGAGGAGGGCGGGAGAGGTTAATGCTGCACAGACCAATCAGCTCCTGGGGAAAAGGAAAGGGGGACAAGAGAAGCGGAAGGGGAGTATAGAGTTCACACTAACATTAATTGGGACAGACGCAACTCAGCAGCGGCTTCAGAATAACATCATGGTATGTCCGCAGGGTGGAAATCGGGGATACTGTGGACAAACATCGGTGCTACACTCCATAACTACCTTGCAAGTGTGAAACTCCTGCAAACATGAGAAGCAGAACAGATACTGAAACTCTTTAAAGTCCCAGTGTGAATGCTGCAAATCAAGGACAGAATAGTGGCTGATTTAAAATCATGACTCTTGAAGGGTGGAATTTCCTCAGGTACAGGCCCCGAACACTGTGGCTGTCCCTACTAAATCAGACAGGACCGTCAAAAGAAGATAATCACAGAAACTTCTGGGGCAAGGGGAGAGCAGTAGCTTGCTATGGCATGTAAGATTATATATGTTAATGTGAGATTAGCCTAGCATTCAACTTTTAAAAGAAACACATTATTCGTCAGCAATGGTTACAACAGCAGGAGCGGGAGTGGAGGGGAGAGATTGATGGAAACAGTATCCTGCAACATTACTTCCAGACAAGTACCACAGAGATCAGGGAAGCTCCCAATGTTTCATGACACGGTGACATCATTGTTGGAAGTGACGTTGCAGTATAACACAGCATCATTCCCCCTCCCCCCTTTGTTCCTGCTGCTCATTTGAGCAGTGGTATGCACTAGAGGCCAGGCACAGGAGGTAGTCCACCAAAGAGGGCAATCTGGCATCCCTATTTTCCGCCTGTACTGTGGCAAAGCTAGAGGGATATGTTCATGGGAATCAAAGTAGTTTGAATGATTATCTGGCAAGCTGAAAATCAGGGTAACAGGATGGCTTTAAATAGGTAAAATGGTAACCCTCCAACATTTTTATATTATACAGATATACATGAATATTAGTTAATACAAAAATGTGATGCAAATTAATACACTTACATGTATATGAATGGATCGATGTATATGACAAATTAGCAAGTGAGCCCAGAACTACAGGAAAGCTGCTTCTTTGTATCTTCCTACAAAATGGCAAAGAGAGTTTTACTATATGCTCAAAGAAATTTAGGTAAACAAAACAGCATAAAGTGACCTTCATGACCAGCAGCTTTTTATATAGCTATCTTCACCATGTGGCAGCTTCCCACTTTCTCAATTGTTATCTGCATACACCTGTTGACACTTGACACATATGCAAGTGTATCAGTTTGATCAACATTTTTATAATAATGAATATATTAAGGAAATGGAGGAAGAAAGAATAATAATAACTGAGTCTTGACTTGTTGGCTAAGATCAAGGGTGTAATAATGAATATATTCCACTTGGTGGGCCATTGCAGATGACCAGCATTTTTCTAGGTGAATGCTGCAGAAAGGCACTAATTGAAAAATGAGTCAACGGTGTTTACCAATCAATGTCCTTTTAGGTTGCTAGAGCCTTTTCCCACATCAGTGCAAGTCACTTTCTGCTTGTTAGCAACATGGATTGTGATCATAGAACAGGATGGAAAGGGCACATAATATTTTTGCCTTTCCCATTCCCATAAAAACCACTTGCACACACACCCAACTCATACCCATACCCACTGGAGGTCTGTGGATCCTCCAAAATGGTATTTGATGTCATTCTCTTGGATGGAAAAAAATAATTAAATATCAGAATTCTGCATGCCTATGAAGCTTTTGGGAAGCTGTTCCTAGAATTTGTAAGTGAACACACATCACAGAGAGGTTGAACAAGAGTAGAATATGGCAACATAACTTCCTTGCCCTGACCTGGATAGCACAGGTGAGCCTGATCTTGTCAGATCTCAGAGGAGGGGCAGTCTGGGTTAGTAATTGGATGGGAGACCTCCAATGAAGACCAGGGTTTCAGAGGCAGGCAATAGCAAACCACCTCTGTTAGTCTCTTGCCATGAAAACCCCACAAGGGGTAGCCATAAGTCAGCTATGACTTGAGGGCACCATACAGTAACATTAACCCCCTCAAGTCAAGTCAAAACTACCCCACTTCCTTCCAAAAAAGTAGGGGATAGAGGGAAGGAAGAACCAAATAAATTCTCTAGAAAAAAATTTACATTTTGATGCCATTGGTTGAAGCACCAGAAGGAATATAAATTTATTTTGTTCATGATAAATTATACATACATACAGGGCACAGTGACATGAAACCACAATAGCAACATTAGTACAAAATCAAATCAGAACAGAGAAATGCTAAACATAACTATCTTTATGTCTAGAAGTACTAAGAGCTAGCATCCAAAAGAACTAGAAAAGTAATATATCCTCAGCTGAGCTGATTAAAAAACAAACGGTGGCATAAACTATGTAATGGAGGTTCACTCAAAATATTTCAAATAAAACCAGCCAAGGATTACATGAGATCTGTTTTTGCCATCATTTTACAAGGGAATAGCTAGAAGCAGGCAGGCTATGGGAAGGGTTCCAACAATATGGGAAAGGGAAAAAAGAAAGAAAATGGAGGACTGGGAAGGGATGGGGTGAGGTTGCAAGCATGCCATTTTATTTTCCAAGAAACAATATGTGTGAGCATTCTGAAAAATGGGGAAGGTTGGAGAATTCTAGCAATCATTAATTCGTTAGTAAGTCATGCTAGTTCAAGTCAAAGATAGGCTCGCACAGCTATAGATAGCAATATATCCAAGCAAGGACAGGGGGCTCGTTTGTCTATCAATAGTATAAAAATGTCTCTTAAAATATGCAGTTATTATATGTGGGCCTCCTGTAGCCTAAGGTTGGAGTCTGAGGTGGAGGCACCTCAGGGAGTTGCATTCTCCAAGTTTAAGGCTGAGGAACAGCCTCAGAAATAGGAGAGAAGGGGGGTCCATTATCATCCTGGCCCCTCTCTCTTCCCAGTGCCTGGCTTTCCTACAATCTTCATGGAAATGTCCTTGCCCTTCCTCCCTGTCCGCTCCCCTCTCTGGCTTTTATGGGTTCCCCAGTGGGTGGACCCACCTTGGGCTCGATCAGCCCTGTCCTTCCTGGAGCAGTCTGAGATGCTGGCTGCTACAAGGAGCCAATGGGACAGTGGCACAGTTCTCCTTGCACTGCTGTCTCTGATCCTGCCTTTTGCAACTCCACCTCTCTGGGCCTTCCCCCTGCTGGCCCTGGTGAAGCTAGTCTCGAGTCTAGCAGATCTTCTTCCTGCCATAGGCACAGCAGTAACAAGGCTTCTAGAAACTCCACCTCCTTTACACTCACTGGAATCCTGGGGCTTAGATGATGCCGCTAGGGCTAAGAGCCCTGCTGTGCTGCTAGTGGCCCTGCCCTTTCCACCTGTTCCAGTGTTTCAGAGCTCAGGCTTGGCTGCTCAGCAAGCAACGGCTTCCCTGCTGCTGCAGCTGGGGACTGCTGCTCTTGGCTCACCAAGAAGGCCTCATGTCTCCTGCCCTGTCCCAGCTGTGGAGTACTCGAAACCATGCCCCATCCTCCTGGAGAGCTACTGAGTGCAGGGAGGGGATGCTGGTAGCAGATACATCATCATCATCATTTATGCCCTAGCTTTCTCTTCACTGGGGACTCAAAGTGACTTACATTTTTCCTCTCTCCTACATTTTATCCTCACAACAACCCTGTGAAAGTAAGTTTGGCTGAGAGTTGACTGGTCTAAGATTACTGTGCCCATCAACCCCAAAGCTCCACCTATTCTCCAGGGCTCTGAAGTAATCCTGGGGATTGTGCCCTGAAGCAAGCCCCAGAGACTGGCCAACCAGAGCCCCTGGAACTTCCCTGGATGGGAGAAGGACTGAGCCACATCAGCTTAAATACGGGGGCATTCAAAATCTATATTTTCTGGTACTGAGGCCAGGTTCTCTGAGAGTTTAAAAGAGCAGCCTAGTACTAGAGTAGATGCCTGTCAGCCTATCAGCAGTGATTAAAAAGGTAGAGAGGAAAACTTGAATGCTCAAGAGCCCTGTCTGGAGAAAAGACAATAATTTCCCCCTCAGTGTCTGTGTTTACAGCTTAGGCTCAGGTTCAACCAGTTAACTCCCAGGTGTGAGAAAACAACCTCTGGGGAGTGAAGATGAAAGCCAGTTGTACCTTCATTCTTTCTATTTATTCCACACTAAACCAATAACTGTTTCTATAACTTATGTTGTCTAAATAAATCTTTTGTTGCTATTCTGTTACAGCTGGGTGCTGTGTGTATGGTCAAAATAGCTGTGGAAAAGGAGTTTCTAATCACCTCATTATCAAGTATCACATTATTAGGGACACAAAAGCCCTTTAGGGAACACAAAGCTACACAACAGCATCCAGTTAATAATAGCTTGTTCCCCTCCCCCTTTTAATTGATATTGTGGTGGCCGGGGTTTAAACAGAGTATGGGAGTAATAGGACAGAATTCAGTCCAGAGAGCCCTTTACTTCAGAGGTCTCCACTTCAATTCTCCCTCCTTCTCCTTCCTCCTTTATATCAGGGCTATGCCCCAAATAAAATCAGAGGCAGCCTACACCACTCAGTCACAATAGACAACAAAAGTGGTGACTAGTACAATTACCCAGCAAACATCCATGGTAGATTTGAACCTGGGTCACCCAGATTATAGTTCGATATTCTGACTACTATACCATACTGTCTTTGCAGGATCCAACCAATTGATTTTACTGTTTTGTAAAGTTTTTTTTTTAAGAAATTTTTATTAGGTGAGAATATTAATACATACAACTTTCAAATAACATCTCAATATCATTTTTCCCCCACCCTTTCCCTCCCCCCCCCTTTTTTCAGGACTTCCAACAGCTTTCCAACCCTATATCTTAATCTATTCCTAATCTATCCCCTTTTTCTGTAACTCATTATATCATGTTTACATTCTGTTTTGTTAAACTAAACCCTATCTGTTACCTTCAAATTATTATTATTAGCTTAAAATCTATTATCTATTACTATCTGTTAACTTCAAATATATTTAAATTTAAGCTAACAATTAAATAAAATATCTACTTTATTAGTTTTACCAATATCTATTAACTCCAAATCCACTTAAATTTAGTCTAACAATTAGCTAATATTTCACTTCATATGGTAAAGATTCTCTCTTCCAATAAAAAAGCCATTCTAATAATTTTCAAATTGCCATAATTCCCCTTTCACGTCCCACTTCTTTTCTGAATATGTTTTCAATCTTCCCCAGTCAGTAAAAAATTCTGTTAAGTTCTGATCTCTCAGCTTTCTTGTCATTTTATCCATTTCCGCCATGTACAGCAATTTATACATCCAGTCTTCAATAGTTGGTATTTCTTGCACCTTCCATTTCTGCGCATATAAAAGTCTTGCTGCCGTCGTCATATAAAATAGTAATGTTCTGTATTGCATAGGAACATCTTCCATACTTAAATTCAGTAGCAATAGCTCTGGCTTCTTCTTTATTTGGGTCTGCAAAATCTCATTTATTACTTCTAAAATATCTCCCCAGTACTGTCTAGCTACTTCACACGTCCACCACATATGATACAATGATCCTTCATGCTTTTTACATTTCCAGCATTGATCTGACATGTTTGCATTTCCAAGTGCTATTTTCTTAGGCGTTAAATACCATCTATAAATCATCTTATAGACATTCTCTTTAATACTGGTACAAGTTGAAATCTTCAGTGTAGTTTTCCATAAATATTCCCATGACTCCATTGTTATTTCTTTGTGACAATTGATTGCCCACTTCACCATCTGTACTTTGACTGTCTCAAGTATTTTATAAATTTTTGATATCTTCTTTTTACTTTCTTGTAGTATAGTCTCTTCCAATTCTGAGTTTTTCCATTTGATTCCTCCTTTTAAACAATCCGAGTTGTAAAGGTCTCTAATCTGTCTATATTGGAACCATCCATAACAGGGAGATAACTCTTCCTCCGTTTTGATTCTTATCATTTTTTGTTCCATAATCAATATCTCTTTATATGGTAGACATTGTTCTTCATTATAGATAGCTCTCGGATCGATCACTTCGAACGGTACCACCCAAGAGGGGATACCTTCACCCAGATATTTTTTGTATTTTTTCCAGATCATGAAGAGGCTCCTTCTAATATAATGGTGCAAAAACATAGAGTCAGCTTTTATTTTATCCTGCCACAAGTAGGCATGCCAACCAAACAGCTTCTTATAACCTTCCAATGTTACGAGTTTGCGGTCTTTCAGTGACATCCACTCTTTTAGCCAAACTAAACATATTGCTTCATGATATAGTCTAATATTCGGCAACTGCAGTCCACCTCTTTCTTTAACATCACACAGGACTTTCATTTTTACTTGAGGTTTCTTGCCTGCCCACACAAAGTCAGAGATCTTCCTCTGCCATTTTTCAAATTGTTTAGTGTCTCTAATAATTGGAATTGTTTGCAATAGGAGCATAATCCGTGGTAACACATACATCTTAACTGCCGCTATTCTTCCCAGCCATGACAGATTTAGTTTATTCCATTTATTCAAGTCTCTATCAATCTGCTGCCATAGCTTTTCATAGTTATTCTTAAATAAATCAATATTTTTTGCAGTTAACTCAATTCCATGATATTTAACTTTGTGTTACTTCACAATCAATAAGATCCATTAATTCTTGTTGCTTTTGTTTAGTCATATTCTTGCATAGTATCTTTGATTTCTTCTTGTTAACATAAAATCCAGCCAGATCTCCGAACTCTTTTATATTATCAAGCAACTTCGGCATTTTTTGTATTGGATCTTCCACTATAACCATCACATCATCCGCAAAAGCTCTAGCCTTGTAGGTAAATTCTTTAATCTTTATGCCTCTTATAGTATCATCTTCTCGTATTTGAATCAATAACAGTTCCAAAATCAAAATGAACAACAATGGAGATAATGGGCACCCCTGTCTTGTACCCTTTCTTATTTCCAATTTTTTTGTTAAATCGTCATTTACTACAATTGCCACACATTGGTCTCTGTATATTGCTTTTACTGCTTGAATAAAATCTTTTCCCATTTGTAGCCTTTCCATTGTAGCAAACATAAAATTCCAGTTCAAATTATCAAAAGCTTTTTTCTGCATCCACAAAGAAGAAACCAACTTCTTTTTCACAATGTTTATCGTAGTATTCTATAGCATTTACTACAGTTCTCAAATTGTCTCTAATTTGCCTGTTTGGAAGGAACCCTACCTGCTCTTCTGCAATGAACTCGACTAACCAGTCCTTTAATGTCTCCGCCAAAAACTTGGTAAAGTTTCAAAGCACTATGCTCACTGAATAATGAGCCAAAACTGCTTATAGGTTGTACTATCAATAAAATGCAACATTATTTGAGTTGGTGTCTCCCATCACATCATTCTCAATTTCAGCAATATTCTGATTCCAATCGTACATTTCATTGAGTTCATAGGTAATAAACTCAAATACTACCTGCAGGATGGCACCTCAGGGGTCCTTTTCACACTGGGACTTTAAAGTGTTTCAGCACCTTTTCTCTTTCCCATGTTTGCGGGACTTTCACATTTGCAAGGTAGTCATGGGATGAAAAACCAATGTTTGTCCTCAGCATCCCCAATTTTTCTCCCTGTGGACATACCACGAGCTTATTTTGAAGCCGCTGCTGAGACACAGCTGGCATGATGAATGTCAGTGTGAACTCTATACTCCCCTTCTGCTTCTCTTCTCCCCCGCCTTTCTTTTTCCCGGGAGCTGACTGGTCTGTGCAGAATTAGTCACTCCCACCCTCGTCAGCTCCGTGAACTCCTTGTCCGTCATTTTTTTAGTAAAGTGAGGTAAGAGTCATAAGGCTGCTTCTCCATTGGCTTCCTTCCTCCCGGGTATGCACACACACTTATTTTTTTTTCCAAAGCCAGGAACAATTCCTAAACTTGATGCTAATTCCCTGCTGGCTTTAAAAGCCAGGAAAGGGTTAAATGGCTGCTTTTCCCTTCCTCCCTCAAGGGTATGCGCACACTCTTTTCTTTTTTTTCAAAGCTAGGTAAGTATTGTAACATTATTCCTAATTCCTCCTGGCTTTAAAAGCCAGGTAAGAGTTAAATGGCTGCTTTTCCCTGACTCCATCTTCTGTCAATGTTTAAAAAAACTGTTTTGCACAGCTGTTTGAAAATCAAAGTGGCATGGAAGTGGTAGCATTTTAACCCTTTCCTGGCTTGTCTTTTTAAAAAAAATAATGGTGCATGTTTTCCCCCAGAACTCTGCCACCAATTTCCTCTCCAGTGGGCAAGGAACAGCCCAATCAGCAAAAGCAGGGGTGAGGAGTGGGTTCCAACACTGCAACATTACTATGCATGCTCAATGTTAAAAAAAAAAAATGTGATGTGAACTGCAAAGTCCTGAAAGCCCGAAACTGCACCGAGGGTCCAAATGAATGACAGATGCCAAATAGAACCTGCAGTGGACAGTATGAAATGAACAGGTGCAATGCTGAAGCCACTACAATGGGGGCAAATGCTCATAAATGGCAGCTTAAACCATAAGAAAAGGGCCATTGTCTACAAATGCTTTTTCTGCCCTGGCCCCGGCCTGGTGGAACGCTCTCCCACTGGAGATCCGGGCCCTGCAGGACCTGTTACAGTTTCACAGGGCCTGTAAAATGGAGATGTTCTGCCGGGCCTTCAGCTGAGTGCCGGCAGGTGTCCTCTTTCTTCCATCTAAGACCACCACTTCTGGGGCTGCCCTCGGCCATCTGCTATGCCCGTATACAGACTCTCGATATTTGTTAAATAGCCTGCTTGTGGACTATTTTAATGATTTTTTTAAAAATTATTATTGATTTTATGTTTTTGTGATTTTAATGTATTTTTTAATGTTGTTAGCTGCCCTGAGCCCATCTGTGGGGAGGGTGGGGTATAAATTGAATAAAGTAAGTAAGTAAGTAAAAGTAACTGCAGATCAAAACAAGAAGTGGGAGTTGAGGAAAAGAGAGAAAGTAATTAAATGCAGTATTTGATGTAAGGAAAGGTGTTCCATTTAAGATACATGTTTTCTTCTCTAAGCGTATAAAAAATAAATTATCAAATGAAAATTAAATGGATTTATTCCCATAATGATTGCAATGGTAAAAGATTTTATATGTAAAATGAGTGTAAAATGATACTGTGTTGGAGGCATCAGTTGTCGGAGGTCTGAATTTGCTCCCTCATATTCAGTTCAATAGGACTGCAATCCTTAATGCTTTCCCTGGGGCACAATTTAAATGTCAGTGAGATTAAAAATGCATTTTAAAATAAATGGTATTAGAAGGAAGAGAACCAAGAGCCTGTCTCTTCAAATTGCAGGAGATGCGATATCAAGAAACCCTTGGGATTTTCATAAATATACTCTGTAAGCATTTCCAAAGTGAATTAATACCTTACCCAATTTCCCTTTGGCATTAGTACACACCTGGCTGAACAGAAGTCGCAAGGGACAAAGATCTGAAAATGCCAAGAAAACAAACTTGGGAATACATCAAGCTGTTATAAAAACCATAGAATGCAGCAACAAACATTGGAATCATCACACAAATACCACAGTGTGAGACAGCCTCACATTCAACGGTTCACCATCATAACTAACTGCAGCAACAACTTAATGGCCCTATTATGACTTTACAATTTTATGGCCTCAGTACAAGTAGGTTGAACTGACTCTGGACACTGATTCATCACCCTCCAATAGCACCCCCCCTTTTCTTGGTTGGTTTAAATGTGTGTGTATGTGTTTTTGAAGCCCAAATTGAGATTCATCTAAATGAAACTTACATTACCAGGACTGCATCACCACAGCACACCTACTTTGCGTTACTACTGCAATTTCATGCTCAGGCATCAATAACAATGCCACAAGATTTGCAGTGCAATTCTAAGCAAGAGTTATACATTTCTAAATCCACTGAAGTGAATGGGTTTAGGGGTGTAACTTTGCTTAGGACTTTTATTTGCTGATTCCTTGAATCACAGTCTGGAAACAGTTTTTCTATAAAAGCTTTCCTAGAATATTTTCTAGGATCCTAACTATTGTGGTAGACCTTTGGAAACATGATTAAGAATAATATTGTTTTAAGCTATGTTTTTGATGCTATTTTTAAAATATATAATTTTGTCTGTGATACAGCTCTAGCAGCCTTCTCTAAAAGCAGGAAGCAAGAGTCTCTTCTTGAATGACTATCACATACAAGAATTTTCAGTAACATGCTCAGTAGCCCCCATCTAACTTGTGTCCAAGTATTTCAGACTGTTCCTTCCAGATGGTACAATCTGCCAAGTTGCCTGACTCAGCTTCCAAAACAGAAGTCCAGCAATCTGACTGCAAGTTTGATGCAGCTGCCTTGGTGGACTAGTATCAAAAAATAATATGCTACCAAGCTGACAATTTTGTAACATATAGCCAAAGACAAGAAAAAAAGAAAAGAAAAAGTAAAAAGTTCTGCTGTACATTATGGAATGCATATGCTGCCCAATGTTCTCAAAGAGGATTATAGTTTTATCTCAAGTCATGTGAGACACCATGTAAATCATGCATTCAAAAGACACTTGTGAGGTTCTTTCCATACTTAATCCATCTGCAGAGCAGTTAACAATCAATTAGGTCGAACAACTAGCCCATTCACTGTGTACATAGCTGAGAATTCAAGCTTTCCTGTCAAGATTTCAGATCTACTAAGTTGGACATATATCCAGGCTAATTTTCAAGAGGGAAAACATGTTTTAAGTTTCTGGTTTGGGCTGGATGAAGTAATCCACCAAGCTGGTTTGAAGCTCATAAATGTAACAAAGGATTATTGCTTTAACAGCCTGGAGTGAAAGTAACTTCAATAATTTACCAGTATTGTCTGAGAGGTAGGGCGGGGGCTCAAAGCAGAAGCTGGGAGGTACCACTTCAGCCACTTTCTCCAGTACTCTGGAATGGTTTACTTTCACTGCTATTAATGCCTTAAACGTCCACTATCTCTGATTCTAAATTGTGCATGTGTGCACACACATACAAACACACAAACTCTAATCATCCTTTTGGCCCAAGCATTAGAAAGTTTGCTTCCACTCTACTGGGAAGTAAAAATTGCTATAATGTTGTGACAGACTCAGCTTCAAATGCTGTGATTTCCAGTCAGTGAGCTATGATTGACATGTTTCCTCCCCCGCCCCCACGTGGCTAGCCTGAAATGGCAATTGGGGATGGAATGTTGGGGAAGCTGTCGCTTGGAGTTGGAGAGAGAAACAAGAGAGTGAAAGGGAGTTGGAGCCTGGCTTTAGCCCAGAGAGGGTCAGCCAGAGAATCCTCTGTGAGAGGAAATAATGTTTGTGAAACACTTTTAGTCCTAGGACTAAAGTGGGGAAAACCAGCACTAACTCCTACTTAGACTCAAGAGATCTGGGAATTATAGAGGGCCAAGGAAGTGGGTAGAGAGGAGTCTCCCCTTCAGTGCCAGGAACAGAGTTATAGCTCATAACTATAATGCCTGCCCAGTATCTAGGGTTTGTCTCAGTGGAGCACCCTTAAGTCTGGAGAGGAGGGCAAGTTGTGCTGTGTCTGTGCTTTAAAAGGGAAATATTTGTGAAGCAGTGTCGACCTCTGAAAGAAGCTAGCAACCTAGTGTTAAACCAAGTATTTTGTGCCTCACACCAGTGAAGTTGCTGTATACAAACCTTTCTGTTACTTAAGTTCAAACATCTGCCTACCTGCCTTTTGATTTTAACCTTCTGTAAATAAACCTTCAGTTATGTTTTGAACCTCCCCAAGCCTTGTGTGCCAGTTTCTGCTAAAGGAAAATGCAAACACCTGATCCATCCCCTACTAAGACTTGGCTGGGTAACCATTTTTAATATTTCTTAAGGGTGGGACAAGAAGGAAAGTTGAAGCTTAACATCAATCATGCTACCAGAGGCTTCCCAGCCCAGTATACAGCTTCACAGGCTTAAAGAGGAGAAGTTTTACCTCAGGGTGGGGGAAGGTCAGCCTAAGCCTGAGTTGGACGTGGGTTTGTGGCAAATGTTAATAAGTAATCATGGGTTTTTTGCACTAAACAGTAATAATGATGGAAGTTGTAATCATGCTGCTTCTCTGGAAATGTCTTGCAGCAATTGAACTTACTTTCAAGCAATTGTGGTGAGAACTGCAGTGCAAATGTAGGGGCAGAAGAGACCAGCCACAGCTTATTTTCCTATGAGAATCTTGATGCCCACTTGCTATAGGGCATTGCTAAGACAAAGTTGTGGCACCAGGAAGTGTGGTACCAGGGAATCCAGCATCAATGGTCAGCACTACTGACCCCAGCAGTCTTCTGTCAACTGACCGGAGCTCTTTGCTGCTATCTGTCTTCTCCTCTTTGTCACCACACTCCCTTGCCCTCTCCCCTCTGCCCCCAATCCTTGCTGCTATCCTGAAGGAGATGGAGACTGAGCAGGAGACCTCGCTTTGGGATAGTAACATAAATTGACAAAAGCAATGGTAAGAAGGAGCACAAGCGGTCATCACTACTCCACGCTGTGAGGAAGAGGGAGGGCAATGTTAGCTCTGACCTGATTATTTGCTATTCAGTAGTTCATGGCAAGTCTTTGAATCTAGCAAAGGATGTAACATCGTGAGACTTAACACATGATGTTCTGTCAGGTAATTTCAGGAAGGAAGGAAGGAAGGAAGGTAGGAAGGAAGAACATCTGTGCTCATATTTATCAAACATTGGCCTTATCAGTAACTTAAGTAATATTTACTGTAAAGAAAGGAGATCTGATCTTTAAAATCACGTTTTAACCAAATATGATGCCAAACAAGTAGCTTTTCAGGGTTAGTAGCTGGAAATCATATGAATATGCTTATGTCATAATCATAAAAGGGGAGAGAATCATGAACAAAAGATCCCTCTTCTCAGGAATAGTCTACACCAGTCCCATAACAGGTAATACACATTTTATTATGTGGTTACATTCTTAGGGAAAAGGATTTAACCACTGTCTCTTCAGTTAATTTTTATTAAATCAACATCATGTTCAATTTCATTGCTATGTATTGTGATATTCTCAGTTGCACATCTGAGATAATTTATTTTAACACCATTCATTGAACTTTCATTATACATTTGTACCCATTGCCCAAAACAAATGATTTTTTAAAAAAAATCTTCATAAACTATTTAAATTATTATCTGATTCTTCTTTCCCCCACAACATGGACCCAAAGTGGCTCAAATCATTCTTCCCTTCTTCACCCTCAAAACAACCCTATAAGGTAGGTCTGGCTGCGAGTGTATGACTGGCCCAGAGTCACCTATTGAGCTCCCATAGCAGAGTGGGGATTCAAACCTGGGTCTTACAGATCCTAGTTTGACACTATAATCTCTACATCACACTGAATCTCAGCTTTCCCTCCTTCCATCCCCCTGTCAGCCCCTCCCTGGGAAAAGTTTGGCCAGGTGAAAAAAGTGATACGGCAGCTAGTCACTCAGGTGAATTGTGTGGTGGTCACTGCAGGATCTAGCCAAGTCAAGCAAGTTGTGCAGAGGCTGCTGCTGAGTCCAGGCGAGTTGTGTGGCATCAAGCTGTTGCTACTTCCACACCTGGGTGAATTGCACAAACTGCATTGTAGCAAGTTGCCCAGTGGTTGTTGCTGGGCCTGGCCCCCATGACTCCTTCCTCCAGGGCAGGAGGGAGTATAGGTGCACTGTATTCTGAGAACCTATTTGTTTAGGCAAGCCAGGCTGGTGGACTGAACCTGGAAACAGCCACTCTGGTCCTTGAAACCAGAAAGTGTTTATTTTTACATGCATTTTTACAGGCTCTGAGAGTCTCCAACCACAGAAGCGCAGAGCAACTTACATCACAAACTTTTATGACCGTTTGCAACAAAAGAGCGGGAACAGAGAACCAATGAACAAGTTACACAACTTAACTCCAAATATAGGAGAATGAACATTAAACACCAATGTTGTAAATTTACCCTTAAGCCTGGTATATTTCCTTATAAGGAAAAGTTGACAGATACCTTATTGTTGCTAATTTACCCTTGGGCCAAGTGCACATGACTTGTTTTTGCACTTAAGGCTTCACAATAATTTCTTAGTACAACTGGGAAGCCAAAGTAGGCCTGGAAAGGGCTCCTCCTGTCTTTACTGACAGAAATCAAGGTTTGAAGACTGGCAATATTGCTGTGGTCACTTAGCAACCCCACAATGGCCACTGAGGGCATCACTTTTCCACAGGTGCTGCTTCTATTATATATTTTTTAAAACTCCTCATATAGCTTTTCTCAGGTTTATAGAAATAACTGTATTGTATTGCTCATGGTTTCAATCTCTGGAGTTAAGTATCTCAGATGGGGTCACACTGAGAATTAGATATATTGACTAGAGATGGTCACGAACAGCAATACAGACAAAAAAAAGCCATGAACAGCCCAATCTGCTGTTTGAGAACAAGCTGTTCGTGAGGCCCCATTCTAAACGAACAGGTGGTCATTGCAAGCCTCGTTCGTTGCTGTTCGTCAAGCCAGACAGTCTGGCATCTGCAATCAATTCCCTTGGCAACTTAGGCAGGAATTGTCTGAACTCTGTCTGAACTCCTGCTGTTACCCTGGAAACCCCAATCTAAGCCCAATTTAGCTTGATAGGCAGGTCTTCCTTCCAAGTGTGGAGCTCCAAATTTGTTACAAGAGAGCAAAGACCATGGGGGAGGGGGGGCTCCCAGCTCTGGCTAGTCTTTGCAGACAGTGGAGAGGGAGAGACAGCTGCTGTTGGCATTTTGATAGAGAGGCAGGGAGAGTCCATTGGAGCATGAATTTTCTTTGTGTTTGGTGGGATATGGATGTACCCCTTCAGGTTCCAGGGCTGCTGCCAGGCTCTGGGGCCAAGCTATTATTTACTACTGGTACCTTTCCAGCTGCCTGCTCAGGTAGGGTTTCTGGGAGTGGTGCAGTAGGGATCTACTCACCCTCAGGTTTCAGAGCTGCTGCCAGGCTCTGGGGCCAAGCTATTATTTATTATTGGTATCTTTCCTGGTGCCTGCTCAGGTCAGGTTTCTGGGAGTGGTGCAGTAGGGATCTTGACCAAACTTGGATGATGGCTAGAGGAGAGCCTGCTGGCCCCTACGAACAGCCAGTCATGGACATGTTCGTGAACAGGGTCATGTTCGTGGTTGTTTGTGAGTCCCTGTTCATGGACAGCAACGAACAACGAACATCATGTTCATTTTTTTCTGTTCATGCCCACCTCTAATATTGACACTGTAAATTAGGCAAATGTAGAGTATTAATGTCCAACCTTAAAACACTCTGTACATGAAGTTAATCCTCTTTTCCTATCCCATCCTATCATTCTGTTTTATCCTTATAACAATCCTCTAAGCTAGGTTGGGCTAAAAAAAAAAAAAAAAAGACAAGATCACCCATTGAACTGAGGCAGGGTTTTGAACCCAGGCTTTCCCGGCCCAGTCACATCACTTTGTCAGTCATCATACGGGTTCTCCTTAGGGTGTATGTACATGATTAAATTGTGGCAATCTCCACATGATACATTATTATGTGCTGGATACTGCTTTCAGTCTCTTCAGGAGAACAGACTCATGATAGGAGTTTCTAATTATCATTCTTCAACAATAGCAATAAGTTTGTAAAATACATTGCTGTATGAATCCATGCTCTATCAGCTTTTAAAGCAGTGATCAGTTACCTTGCTTCAAACACTTAAGTCTTTTTCAGATGTTTTCTACACTCTCCCTTCTTGGATGGATTGTGTAAGAGTTCCAGCAAATATTAGTGAAACACAACAATTCAATGGGGAATAGAGTCTTGATGTGTGTGAGGGGATTAACATTGCAACTAAAAAGCCTTAGAAATGATACTTTTAATATAAATTATATTGTTTCTCAGAGCAAAAGGTAATTTATCAATGATTTATAATGCCACAAAGAATTTTTCATGAGCAGCCAATTCACCTGTCTGTACACCCACAGTGAAAACCATTAAAACACCATTTTATTATGATGCTATCAGCCATCACCAGAACCGCAGTGACTTAAAAATGTGTATAGCTAGAAACTTGTTATTTACTCCAAGAAAAGGAATTGACTTGGCTAACATAAAATAAATAACAAAACTGTTGAACTACATAAAATATATAACAAAACCATTGAACTGCATTGATTAATAATATGCCTTTGGCTTATCTATAATGGTTTTCCTTCTAAGGCAAATGATGCTGCAAACTCAAAAGCAGGCTTCAAAATTTTTATTTGGTGATAAGTGATTTGAAAGAAGCCTAGAACCATGAATTTTGCATAGATCTGCATTTACTGAAACTATAGCTGCAGACTGGGCACAGTTATTTACTTTCTAATCCTCTTTGTTCCAAAAAGACTAAAGGCCTATATCAGTACATGCAATTAGTGGCATAATGAAAATGCCTGCTCAGGCTTGCTGTCCTCCTAGCGGCTGGACCATGCTTCCAACCAAACTGTAGATAATATTAAACTTGACAGACCAATAGCAAGATTCTGAATAAAGTAGCTTCATGCATTTGACGTGGTCACCATACAACTCTTTTGCAAAGCAAGCAGGGAGGTATGCTGTTTGACTGCCTCTTGTGGCAGCCATGGGGCAGGCTCACCACCCCCTCTCAAAATTACAAAGAAGCCCTTAAGCTCAATACTGTTGAGAACCCCTGCCACATGGACAGTCTGATGACTCCACACACCAGCACTACCAGACCCCAAATATGGGACTCACATCTATCTTATCTCAGATTCCAGTTTCAAGTATTATGGGACACATCTATGTAGAAACATTAGCTTTACTATACAGGTATCATAAGCATAGTGCCAGAATCAGGAAATGAGGCACTTCTCCAGGCTTTGTAACTGACAACAACCTGAATCAATTCTTAGAAGGGGATAACTGCTAAGGCCACAGACAGAAATATTTGTAAATTGTTAATGTAACATCAATACATTATTACCAAAAGATTATACTTCATGTAACCTGAAGGTACTACATGAATCTCTGACTGGAATGGGTTCTTAGCCAAAATCTCCTATGCTCATTTCCAGTCCTGGCCACCAAGCCAAGTGTAGCCCAGCAGCCATTCACTATAACCTCTCAGTTATTTGACACACACACTCCTTGCAGCAAACACTAGGCAAGCCACCAAACATGGCTTGTGGGCTGTATTTAGCTTCATGAGTCACAACTTATAACTCTAATCACATTGGCTCAGAATCACACAAATCAGAACCAGAATTTTAATGCAGCATCTAAAGTATAATAACAAAGTTGTGCTGAGTACACAGAGATCAGAAAATGAGACATTATACCTGTGATACTTGATTCAAATGTCTCAGGAACCGCATGCCTACTGACAGGGCCACTTCCAGGTTTTTAGAGGCCCATTGCAAGATATCACACAGTGGGTCCTCCCACCTGATCACCCCCTTCCCCAAAAGCTACACAACAAGGTGCTAATCATAATGGTTTTCTTTTGCCTGCACAGTGGGTCATCTGTTGCAGAGGTGGTGCTCCACTGTGGAGCACATTCGTTTGGCATTTTACTCATGGCATTCTACCTGATGAAATATCAACGCTGAGCAGTGGGCCTGGCCCAATCAGTACTGGTAAGCTCTCTCAGGACTTCAGGGGTATACAGTTGCCCCCAAAGTGCTGAACCTTTACACCAGCCCTGAGAATTACCTTTAGTATCTTACAATAACTATTCTAGTTAAACCCGCTTGGGTGGCAAACAGTACACAAGCATTTAGTTCATTTACAGCAAGTACAACTACATCAACCACCTTCTAACAACGTTATCAAGGCAGCCTCATTATTTTCTGATAAGTGAGGTGTGAATTGCCAGATAATATTTGACAACTTTTGCCTGAGCTTCTGTAGGGTTTCACTTTATAGAGAAAATAAACAGCTGTTCTGTTATGTGTTGATAGCAAGCTACCTATGATTCATTTTTCTTTAAAATACACCTGAATTTTAGAGACCTGAATTCCATACTACAGAATATACTCTCTATGCATTGATGCGTATACAAGAAAACAATTTAATAGGAATGGACTATATTTTTAGATAACTGCACTTAATATATTATTCACACGTGTGTATATACATGCCTGTTCTCCATAAATAACAGTATTATATAGTTACAACTGTGTTTTATTTTAGCAAACAGAAAGCAGCAATTATTATAATAATAATAATATGTTTATTGCTTTTCCGGCCGAAGCCATAAGCCATACAAACACCAACAAAATATGAACTGTACACTTGAACAAAGCAGCAATTATTAACATGGGACATTCACCATGGGAACTTACCTAATCTATTTCACTATGGAATGTATGGATACTGACATCCAGGAGTGAAATCAACACATTTAATTTTAAACTTTAAAAAAGGAGGGGGGGGGGAGATTTGGCAGAGGAGATAAAAAATATCAGTCTTTTAAGAGGCACCATCTCTGGTACAGTGGAGACACATTAAAAAAGACGTTGCTGCCCATCCCAATATACGCTGCCACAGTCAAAATGTGTGTTATTTACTGATAAAAACCACATGACAGAAATGTAAAGACAGAACTTCTTCTGTCAGTCAAATTAGGGAGACAATATGCCAAGTGATTACTGTCTTGCTGAAAGTGTGGCAAACTGCCAGATCAATTATAGTTGGACAGAAAGGGAAATATGAAGACTGACTTAATTTAAAAACATAAACATCAGTAAAACACAAAATCTGGGATGATTTAGAGCATGAGGCATTTAACTCCGAAGTTTATCCATCTTCCGCTTCTGTATCTTTCTCTGTCATTTTCCTTTAAACAAACCGAGTAATTAAAATATTAATCGCTCTCATACACTTCTGAATTTACATGCGAAATTGAATTCACATGCCATTGAGGAAAAGGGTGGCTGTTATTTTCAAGGAATTTTTTATGGTCACTTTCATGACAATGGGCCGAGGATCAGTGACTACAGCTTCTAAAGAAAACCAAACAACATCGCTGTGTAGCACTCTGCCCTTTTTCCAGGTAGCTGCCATGGTGGTGGTGGTGGCAGTGGTTTTACTCTTTCTCCTCTGTGGCCAGCTTCTTTTCTTCCTGGGACTTACCTAGATGCTGGGAAAAGAGCACAGAGGCTGCAAAAAAGTATAGGAGGTCGCTGGAAAGGACAGGCCCTTTACTTCCATCACTGGCATGAGTCTCACACCTCAGAAAAGCTTGCAGCTAATTTGTCCCCCAGTCCCTTCAACAGCAGTTGTTTCAAGCTTCACTGAGCAATGGAACTGATACCTCATTGGAATCACTGCTCAAAAGATCTAAAGGTGGCATGCCAAAGAGCCACTTGGGCATCCAAATACATTGAGTATCACTGTTCTATAGCCATGCCATAAACATATACCAGAATAAAGCACAATGACGGAATCTGTGGCTCTTTCAGAAATATGATTCTGGAAAACACACAGGAAAAGAAGGCATAAATTAAACCCCTTCAAAATTGCCTTTTTGGGTATCATAATTTTTTTTAAAAAAAAAGTTTTGGGGCACATAATTAGTTTTCAGGAGTTTTTGTAAATGTTTATGAAGATAGCAGTTTTGCTCTTCTACAACATTAAAGGAAGAAGAAGACCCTTCAAAACCAGCTCTTTCTGTTTGAACCCCCAAATTAACAACAACAGGGTTTTTCTGGCATATACAGGGCCAGCCCATTGAGGCCAGGTAGGCGGTTGCCTAAGGGCATGGGGTGCCGGAGGGGGTGCCGGAGGAGGCGCTGGGGGTGGAAGCGCGTGCAACGGAGCTGCAGCCTCTCAACTCTCCCGCCCTGCGCTGCTGCCGCCACCAGCACACGCCCCTGGCCGGGAGCAGCAGCCACGGGCAGGCGTCTGGGGCGGCGCAGGGCAACCAAGTGGGAAGGCCACCCACATGCTGTCCCAGCTGCCTGCCGCAGCAATTGGGCAGGCTCTCACGCACACCTGTGATGACGTCACATGTGATGTCATCATGCAGGCTGGTGTGCGCGTGTGCACGCCCACCCCTCCGGCTGGCTGCGAGAACCAAAAACCCTGGTGCTGCTCCTGGGCATACAAGCAGCTCATGTTGAAGGCTTTTAAAAAATATTATACAGAAATTCTGTTTATTTCCCCTTCTGTAAGGCTACAACATAAAATACTTGTCTTTCAAGGATACAGTTTATTTAATGAGCAAAAAGAATCTGTTCACCGTGCCATCATGCTACGTGAACACAGTGTATAAATTCAACATAGACCCATCCATTGTAAGAAAGCGCACTGTCTTTGTGATCTGCAATGTCAGTTTCAGGACACAACATCAATGCCTTAGAGCAACACCCTTTTGGGGGCACAAAAACATGATATGACATCTGCCTTTTTTCACACGCACCTGTGGGGGAGGGAGCTACTAGAGTTTGATCAGGTGCTGTCGTTCGGGGTGGGGGTGGCCTTAATGTAGTTTTATATTTGTATACATTTTGTTTGGAAGCTGTCTTCACTTAGTCAAAAGGCAGGACATAAATTCTCTACATAAATAAACTACACACACACACACACACACACACACACACACCATGACTAATAGCAGTTCTGAAGGAAATATGCAATGCCTTCAGGAATATTGGTGCAGCAGGGAGAGTTATCTACCTCTACAGCACCCAAATTGGGGCTTCTCTTTAGTGGGAAAGAAAATGCTAAGAGATCTGATTACAGATGACCTGTGTAATGTGTGGTTCGACATAGCACAGCATTTTTAAAAATGGCTTAAAAGAATACAACTAAAGAGGGGTGCTTTTTCACATTGTCTGGGGTCCACAGCACAGCCCCCAGACTTACCTGGAGAAGAGAATGGGAGACAGCCAGGAGACAGCCGCCCCAGCAGACCCCCAGGGCCTGGACCTACCTACACAGGAGGGAGGGAGAGAAGCACCCAAACCTCAGAGAGTTAGAAGGGGTGGGTGGAGGCCAGCTAGTCCCACCCTCCAGTGGGAGGCTAGGAAGCCAGGCAGGAAGAGTGGGGTCAACCAAGAGGGGGCCAGAGAAGAGGGAAAGGGCAAAGGCAGCGGGGACAGCCAGCCAGCAGCTGACCAAGCAGAGACCTTACCAGCCATGGAGGAGAAGCAGCCACAGCAGCTCAGAGCCACGCCCCAGCCTACAGCCCAGCTAGAAGGCAATAACCTGGCCCAGGGGATGCCAGGAGCAAAGCAACTCCAGGTGGAGCTGCCTGAGGCACTCTGCTGGAGAAGCTGGGCAGCTAGCCAAGGAGACACAGCTGGGCCTGCCTTCAGCAATCAGCTGAGCCAGAGAGGCTTGACAGCCAGCCAACACAACACAGCTGTAGCTGGCCAGCACAGCCAAATTAGCTACCCGAGCTGCAACTGCTTGAAGCAGCCCAGGACAATGCTGGAAGGCAAAAGGGGGGTGTGGCCTGGCAGGTGGTGCCTGGGATGAGGGGCAGGATATAAGGAAAATCCACCCACAGGGTGGGGTGGGTTGAGTAGGAGCAATGGAGTGGAGTTGGAGCAGAGTGAAGTGAGAGAATGTGAGGAGGAAAGTTGATGGAGGAGGAGATGGAGGAGATCAAGGGGGATGGCTGGAGCAGGTTGAGCAGGCCAGTGAGTGGACTGAGAGGGAGTCTGGGTGAGGTATACCGCCCCTCCTTCCACAGAGCAGGGTCCCGCAGTATCCCTTACATCCCTTGGACATCAGGGCCAGGCATGCCGGCACCCTGCCCAGTGGTGGCCACAGCAAGCCGTGATACACATCATGACATCAGGAGCTCACAGGCCTCATCTGAGATGGTCCATAACTGACTGTTCAGATTACAGCAAAAATCAGAACCATAAAACACATTTTGCCATAGTTTATCATTTTATCTTTATTTGTTCAACAATATACAGCTTTCCCTATACCTATGCTGAGTGTTGCTTTCCCTATGCTGAATTTATCTCCTTTGTATCCAATGTATTGTATAAGCATATGTTCTAAATAATCCAGAAAACCTTACATAATAGAGTAAGGTCTTTTCCTCACAAATGTAGTTTCAAGGTATTGACACCTATATATTACTGCAGGGGAAAAAACTCAGTATGCTGCAGTACATTCCATTTTAGAAATCAGTGTACACCAAATATATGTCAATGTGTCCGTGTTTTCTGGGTAACTGTTGTCAGATTTATTAATGCACAAGCCAATGGCCATGACAGTTTGAAAAGTAGTCACACACAGAAAGCCTTACATATGCACAATGAATCCATCAGAACCAGTCCACAGTGAATCCATTCATCATAATACACATAGACCAAACCAATTTAAAACAACAGGCATTGTGGTTTAAGATAAAAGATTGTGAAAGTAGAAATTGAAACTGGAATACCGCCTCCGCCCCCCCCCCCCCCAATGTTTAACCAGTATTTTCTGAGTAGCTGAAATTATGAAGACTGCAA